>NC_081354.1:47525289-47841539 GCF_030684315.1 Stegostoma tigrinum | reverse complement strand
TCATGCCTGACACATTGCTGAATTCTTTGAGGAGATAATGAGTAAGTTAGACATAGAAGAGCTAGTGAATGTGATCTATTTGGATTACCAGAAGGCTTTTGACAAGATACCACCACAGATGGCAGCTAAATAAGATAACAGCCTATAGTGTTAGGGGCAAGGTACTGGCATGGATAGAGGATTGACTGACTAGCAGAAGGCAGAAGAGTAGGATAATTGGGTCTTTTCTAGGTGATAGCCAGTGACTAGTGGAGTTGTGCAGCAGTTTGTGTTGAGACCACAACTATTCATGTTATACATTTATGATCTGGATGAAGGGTCTGAAAGAATTGCTGCTAAATTTGCAGATGACACAAAGATAGGTGAAAGGACAGGTAGTGTTGAGGAGCTGGAGTGCTGCACAAGGACCTAGACAAAGTAGGAGAGTGGCCAAAGAAGCATCAGATGGAATGCACTTTCCTACATTGTGAGGTTAGGCACTTTAGTAGGAAGAGATGCACAGATTATTTTCTAAATGTGGAAAGCCTTTGGAAATCTGAAGCACAAAGGTAACTAGGAGTTCTAGTTCAGGATTCTCTTAAGGTTGACATGCAGGTTCAGTTGGCAGCTAGGAAGGCCAATGCAATGTTAGCATTCATTTCAAAAGGGCTTGAAGGTCCTGATCAAAATGCATTTGGAATATTGTGCGGATAGCAAGAACTGCAGATGCTAGAAGTCAGAGTCAATACAGTGTGGAGCTAGAGGAGCACTGCAGGTCAGGCAGCATCATTGGAGCAGATACGTCGATGTGTCAGTCAGGATCCTTCGCCAGGACTCAGAACTCATCAGTCCTGATGAAGAGTCCTGATTCGACATGTCAACTTCCCCAATTTTCTGATCCTGCCTAACCTGCTTTGTTTCTCCAGCATCACACTGTATCGACTTTGGAATATTGTGAGCAGTTTTGGGCATATCTGAGGAAGGATGTGCTGCCCTTAGATTGGACACAGAACAGGTTTATAAGAAGGAGGAGCAGTTGAGGTCTCTGGGTCTGAGACTCAATGGAGTTTAGAAGGATGTGGGAAGATTTCATTGAAACTCACAGAATACTGAGAGGTCTGGATAGAGTGGACATGGAGAAAATGTTTCCACAAATAGGAGAGACTGGGACTCGAGGGCTCAGTGAAAGGGTGAAGGGACAGCCCTTTAGAATTAACATGAGGAATGTCTTCAACGAAAGGGTAGTAAATCTGTGGAGGCCAACCCATTGAGTATAGTTCAGATAGAGATCGATAGGTTCTTCATTAGTTGGGGAACAGAGGTAATGGGAAGAAGACAGGAAAATGGGGTTGAGAAACATATCAGCTATGATAGAACGGTAGAGCAGGCTCGGTGGCCCTATATCTTATATACTTATGGAATCATACCTTACAGACAATATCATGCTGTCTTGAATGGCCCTCCTGGTCTTGATCCTCACTTTCATCCTGGGAAAATTGCAGTCAGTCCCCAGTCTGCACCCAGGACATCTCCTTTTGTTAGATTTAGTTGTGATGAATTGATACAGCGTACCCTTTCTGGGCTGTACTGTAAGGGTCTGCTGAAATAGTCCAGACATCTAAAACTCTTCTTAAGGAGGTCTGGGATCTGTTTAATTATGGCACTGGTGGAACCATGGTTAACGTTTTAAAGCTTAAGGAAAAAATCAGAAACTTCTTTCACAATATCGACCGTTAATCTTTTTCATTCTAGTTAATTTTTTTGCAACAGCTTCACCATTGCTCATACCCTCTAGGCATGGGAAAATCCCCACACATTCTGTGTTGAGCAGAGCTGTGTCATTTAAACTTGTTAGCAGAGCATCAAAACAGCTGGTAGGAGTGTTTGACATCATGGGAGCTGCAGTTTTGAGGTATGTACATGAAGGTATCACCCCACATATTTGCCCTTCCCAGATGGAATTCTGTAAGAGGCACTGCTGTCCCGAGTCAAATGGCTTCTGGTTTCTGTATTGCCTTCTGTAGTAATGCTAAGGATCTAAATTTTGCATGCATAGTTAAGATGTTGGACGGAAACTGTTTTTGTGACAGAAAAAATCAATGTGTTTCTAACTTTAACATTCCATTCAAGATAAACTGAACTCTGCATTTATTCTATCATTAAAGTGATACTTTAATTCTCTGTACCATTAACCACCTCTATCCCATTCTGCCTAAGAACATACATTGAAAATGCAGGGGGCAGAAGGAAGCCACTTCGGTAATAATGTCAGCATGGATTGGACAAGAGTAACCCAGCCTAATGCTACTTGTGTAATATCATAATCCTAAATATTCCAGTAATTGATGTGCACATTCAAAATATTTTATGTACAGTCAGAGTTTTTGCCTCTGCCAGGTTCTTCAGGTAGAGTTCCAGATCTTTCACCATCCTTGAGGTGAAAGAGGTCTCCTCAGGGGCCTGTTTTAATCCTTCTACCAATTATGTTAAATATTCTCTCCCTTGTTATTGACCTCCCTGCTATGCGGAATACATCCTTTCTAACCATTGAATCTAGACCCTTCATTATTTTCTATACTTCACCTGACACTCTCACCACAATCCTGCCATCCTCTGTTCCAAGGAAAACAAGAGCCTTTCTAATCTTCTTCGTAACTAAAATACTCCATCTTGCTAGAATCCTGTAAATAATCCATACTCCTCTCGTGCATTCACATCCTTCCTGTAAGTCGTGCCCTGAATAGAAACAGTACTCTAACTGTTACCCTCCTATGTTTTATGCAGTTTGAGCATCAAATTGCTATTTTTATATTCTATGCCTTGGATAATAAAGGAAAGTGTCAAGGATTTGTGAACATATGTTCAAGAGGCAGAGGCACTGATATTCTTAGTGTATGCTGATACGCTCCTCAGTATGCTCAACATTTATTGTCTACTCCTTTATCTTGTTTATCTTCTCCAAATTTATTACCTCTCACTTCTTCAAATTAAGTTCCATTTGTTATTTTAACCTACATGACTAGCGCATTAATTCTTTTTGCAGCCTACAATTTCTTTCCTAACTGTAGACCCACAAGGCTAATTTGTAAATCACTTTTTAATAATGACTGCTTTAAAACCTAAGTCATTGATGGATACCATGAGAAGGAACAGATCTAGAATAGAACTTCACTGGAAATCGTAATTACAAAAACACTTTTATTGACCATTACACTTTGCTTCTTGCCACTGAGCCAGTGTTGGATTTAGCTTGTCACTACCCTCTGGACCCCATGGGCATTTATATTTTTTGGCACGTTTGCCACTCGGGACCTTGTGAAAAAAATCTTGCTGAAATCAAGTAGACTAAATCAAACATGCTAGCCTCATTGACCCTCCTTGTTTTCTCTTCAAAAAAGTGAAGTGCTAGATAGACATATCCTTCCTAACCATTCCATGCTGATAGCCCTAATTTAATCTATGTATTTCAAAATGAAAATTAGTACGCTGATTTTTTTTCCAATAATTTGCCTTACTGTTGAGATTAGGCCACCTGACCTGTAATTAATCAGTTTATTCATTCTTTCTGTTCAAGCAGTGTTAACAATCTTGCTGTTCTGTAGTCTTCCAGTACCTCTGTATCTCAGTAGCCAGAAAGAATTGCAAATGTTCATCTGAACTTCTACTATTTACTTTGTTGTCTCTGTTAACAACCTATGTGTTTCACACAGGCCTGACAATTTCTTTGGTTTCAAAGAAACTAAATTTAACAGTTCCACTCTTACTATGATTAATATCTACCCCTCCCACCTTATGTTGTCCTTTAGTGATACTGATTTACCTGCAAAAAGCTGTTTCCAGTCTACTTTTGTCAAATGACATCTCAGCTGAGTAAAATTGGCTCATCCATAGTTAAAAGTTATCTACCCTGGTCTATCATCGTCTTTTTCCATAGCTATGTTAAATCTATCTGAATTATGATCACCACCAGACAGTGATTTGACTGAACTTAACTCAGGAATTTCAGTCACAGTAAGTAGTACCATTTATTGAAATTATTAAGAACATAACCATAGGCAAGACTAGAGATGTTAATTGAAATTTAATCACCAAAATAATCAAACACAGGTTATGTGTGGCGGCTGTAGAATATGGGGGCATGTAGGCACTAGTTTCAAAATCTCCCCTTCCCCAACTGCATCCCTAAACCAGCCCAGTTCGTCCCCTCCCCCCACTGCACCACACAACCAGCCCAACTCTTCCGCCCCACCCACTGCATCCCAAAACCAGTCCAACCTGTCTCTGCCTCCCTAACCTGTTCTTCCTCTCACCCATCCCTTCCTCCCACCCCAAGCCGCACCCTCATCTACCTACTAACCTCATCCCACCTCCTTGATCTGTCCGTCTTCCCTGGACTGACCTATCCCCTCCCTACCTCCCCACCTATACTCTCTCCACCTATCTTCTTTAATCTCCATCTTCGGTCCGCCTCCCCCTCTCTCCCTATTTATTCCAGTTCCCTCTCCCCATCCCCCTCTCTGATGAAGGGTCTAGGCCCGAAACGTCAGCTTTTGTGCTCCTGAGATGCTGCTTGGCCTGCTGTGTTCATCCAGCCTCACATTTTATTATCTATTTGGTGAGTTCTGCTGCCTCAAGGACATATTAATGTACTTTCATATCAATGGGTGACAGTTTGCATTATGTGACAAAACCCCCTTTAACCAATTAATACAATACAAATCCCGATGTGGAAAACTGGTCCCCTTTGCCATCTAACTCTACGTCTGTCTTTTAGTTTGTCATGTTAAGAGTAATCTCCTGGACATTTCTAAATGCTTGCATAAATGGAAACACAAGACTCCAGTCTATTAACTTAGGGATGTCAAATTGGAAGCCAAAACCAATAGACTTTGGCATTTCTGTTCTGTTTATTATATTAATTACCTTATTCGAAAAAGCATAATTTAATACAGGCGTAAGGAGTGGGTTGATTAGGGAATTGCTTTAAAAGTAATGACAGTAGACAGGCATGAGTTAGCACTGAAAGAATCAATACATGGTTTACAACAAGTGCACGTTCCTTTGAGGCACAAAATCCCAGCAAACAGTTGGTACTAATGTGCCAGAAATATAAAGCTAAAGACTGCACTAATTCAAAGCAAGTGCTTTAAAGTTATCAAAAAAAGTTATAAATGAGAGAATTGAGAGCGTTTTAGAATTCCACAGAGGAGGACCAAGAACTGATAAAGAGAAAATAGAAAATAAAAGTGAATTAATCTGGCATGTTATTGTAAAAATGAAGGCCAAGGGCAGGAAGTCCTAGGAACGCCAAATGTTTGATAAAGAAAAAGAAGGAAGCACATTAAAACCGGGGATTATAGAGTGGAAGAGGTTACTTAAAAAGGAAATTAGGGTGGCAAAAAGGGGCCATGAAATATCTTTTGCAGATGGGATCAAGGAAAACCCTAGGCTTTTTATCAGTATATTTAAAATAATAGGATCACCGGGGAAAGAGTCGGATCAATGAGAGACTAAAGTGGCTACCTGTGCAAGGAGCCAATGGAGCTGATTGAGGTCCTAAATGAATACTTATAATCTGTTCTCACAGAGGAGAAAGACATGGTAGCCAGAGATATAAGTTGAGATGGCATGGCTCCAGAACCATAAGAAGGAGATATTAGATGTTTTAGTGGGCATACAGCTGTATAAATCCTGAGGACCTGATGAAATGTATCCCAGGCTACTAGTGGAGGCAAGAAAGGAGATTGCTGGGGTCTTGGCGAATATGTTAAGTACTTCACTGGACATGGATGAAGTCCCAGATTACTGGTGGATAGCTAATGTGGTTCCTTTGTTCAAGAAGAGCAGCAGGGATAGGTCAGGTAATTATAGATCAGTTAGTCTGACATCAGTGGTAGAGAAATTGTTGGGAATAAAATTTTGAGAGATAGGAATTAATCATTTACTTAGGCAAGAATTGTCAGCACAGATTTGTTAGAGGGAGGTCCTGTCTGACTAATTCAATTGAGTTTTTTGAAAAATATAACTAAATATATTGATTAAGGTCATGCAATTGATGTGATTTACGTGGACTTTAGATGGGCCTTTGACAAAGTCCCATTTGGAAGGTTGGTCTAAAAGATTAGAACTCATGGGATCCAAGGCAAGTTGGCAAACTGGATCCAAAATTGGCTTACAAATAGGAGGCAAAGGGTGATGATGAAGGATTGTTTTTGTAAGTGGAAGCCTGTGACCAGTGGTATACTACACGGGTCGGTGCTGGGAATCTTGCTGTTGGTTATGTATGTTAATAACTTAGATGTGAATGATGAGGATTTAATTCATAAAATTGCAGATGACACAAAAATTGAGGGTATTGTTGATAGTGGGGAGGATGTCTCAGGCCACAGTCTGATGATATCTGGTAAATCAGGCAGAACAATGGTAGATGGAATTTAATCCCAATAAGTGTGAGGTGATACATTTTGGGAGGTGTGATAAAGGAAGGATACTCACAATGAATGGTAGGCCCCTAATGAGTACTGAGGAACTAAGGGACCTTAGTGTAAAATGTGTCAGCAGAGGCAGGCAGGGTAGTGAAGAAGGATGTGGGACATTTGCCTTCATTAGCTGGGTTATAAATATGGGAGCAAAGAAGCCTTGTTATAACTTTATAAAGCATTGATTAGGCCAGAGATGGAATATTGTGTACATTTCTGGTTACCACACTACTGGAAAGACATGATTGGCCTCTACAGGGTGCAGAGGAGATTACCAAAGTTATGAGAAGAGACCTGATGGGCTCAGTTATATTCCTTGGAGCACAGGAGGCTGAGGGGTATGGGGAGATCTGACTGATATGTTGGCTCGCTGGGCTGGTTTGCTAACAACCTCAGTGCAGCCACTGATGAAGAGTCACTGTGTCTTCCCACCTGGTTTTTAAACTCTGGGGTTTATGTAGTGTTTCTCGCAGTACATTGGACAAACAGGGAGGAAACTAACCACGAGAGTACATGAACACCAACTGGCTACAAAAACGCACAATCAATACTCACTCGTCTCAAACCACATGGACAAGGAGAACCACGACTTTGACTCGGACAATACCAAGATGCTGGGACAGACTAGGCAGAGACAAGCACGAGAATTCCTGGAAGCATGGCACTCTATGAAGTATGCTATTAATAAACACATTGAACTCGACCCCACATACATTCCACCACATAGCAAACCCGGAAGTGAGGCAATCCATCGCAATGGACCCTAGATTTAAAAACCAGGCAGGAAAACACACTGACGCTTCATCAGAGGCTGCACTGAGAATGTTACCAAGCACAGTAATGAAATGTCTGTGGAACAACAAACCAGCTCAGTGAGCCAACCAAACTCAACACCCACAACCCAAGCTACAGATCTACTCTAAAACCTTAGTGATATGTACAAAATTATGAGAGGCATAAGAATCTCTTCCCCATGGCAGATGTGTTGAAGACCAGTGAGCATAATGTTAAGGTGAGGAGCAAGTGATTTAGAGGAGACCTGGGGAAACAAAACTCACCCAGAGAATGGTAGAAAAATGGAACACGCTGCCTGAGAGAATGTTAGGGCAAAGTAGACTGTGGACTAACTGCAAGTAAATGGAATCAGTGTAGTTTGGTGTTTGTTGGTCAGCGTAGACATGGTGGGCTGAAGGGCCAAACAGAGACAAGCACGGGAATTCTTAGAAGCCTGGTTCTCCACCAAGAAGACCATCAACAAACACGTGGAACCAGAGCCTATATGTACACCTCTGCGAAGGAAAACCGGAAATGAGGTAATCAAATCCAATGGACCCCAGGGTTGCAGGAAAATGGTAGGGCAGTGAGAATGGGAATGGGTCTGGGCAGGATGCTCTTCAGAGTGGCAGAGTGGACTTGCTGGGCTGGATAACCCATTTCCACACTGTAGAGATTCTATGATTCTATGATCAGCTATTGTTATTATCCTTGTCAACAATTTTTATATTGAACGATCGAATCAGTGAGCTCCATTCGAACAAAATTGCATTGAATTTTAACATTTTCTACAAGTTTAGTGAATTACGGACAGTGTGTTAGTCTTTCTTTGTAACCAAGACAGATTTATACCTCAAAACATTGAAGAGCTAATAATCACAAAGCCTCTTTTTCCACTGTATAATGCTACTAAGCTTGTTTGATTTCTTTGAAACTATTGAAACTCAATTAAAAATGTTTAGGCCTTTGATTTTCCTCTCCACGCTCAGCATCTTCCTTTCTAACCTGAGGAAGGGATCAGATCTGTAATGAGTTAGGTTTAATAAGTGACTTCAGAGTAAAAGATTCCCGAAGAACAGTAAACAAAGCATGGTAGAACTTAGCATTCATTTTGAGAGGGGGAGACATTGGAAACAACTGTGTTAATTAAATAGGGTAATTAAGTGAGAAGTGAGGGCAGAGCTCACTGGAGTGGAGTGGGAAAGGAGTTTAGCATCAAAAAGATAATCAAAAAACAATGACAAACGTTTGAATTCATGACTCACAACAAAGAAATATTCCAGAGAGAATGGAGGCTTCTAGGAAGTGGTTAAGCCAACCATGGTTAAATGGGGAAGTTAAGGATAGCATCAAATTGAAAGGAAAAAGACATACAATATGACAAAGATTGGTAATAAAGCAAGAGGATGGGGAAAGTTTTAAAAATCAACAAAAGATAACCAAAAAAAGAGAAAAAATGAACTTTGAGGGTAAACTTAAAAGTGATATCAAGATGGATAGCAAAAGCATCTTTAAATATGCAAAAGAAAATAGAGAAGCCCTTTTGAGGCCCTTTAGAGAATGAGGCTAGTAATAATAAGGGGGTCCCAGAAACTGCAAAGTAGTTGAATGAATACCTTGCATCAATCTTCACTGCCAAAGACACTCCAAACATTCCAAATATCATGAAGAATCAAAGGGTTAAAAGGAGAGCAGGTGTATATCCAGTAATTATCACTAGAGAATAAAAGTATTCGGGAAACTAATAGGCCTAAAGAGAAATAAGTCGCTGAATTTGTATCGAGGATATTAAAGGAAGTAGCTATAGAGATAATAGATATATCAGTGAAAAATTTCATAGGAATCTTTAGACTCTGTTAAAATCCTAGAGGATTTCGTTGGGAAAGTGCCATGTAAGTTTTTTTTTGAAAACTGGAAGAACTGCGGATGCTGTAAATCCGGAGCAAAAACAGAAGTTGCTGGAAATGCTTAGTCGATCTGGTAGCATCTGTGAAGAAAATAATCAGAGTTAATGTTTCATTCTGAGGAAGTTAAAGTTATGAGGAAGGATCACTGGACCTGAAGCGTCAACTCTGATTTTTTGCTTCACAGATGCTGCAAGATCTGCTGAGCATTTCCAGCAACTTCTGTTTTTCCATGTAATTTTTTTAAAATTCAAAATGCGAAATTAACAAAAAAAAGACAGGCATCTATAAGCTTAGCTTTGTGAAAATGTTCAAGTCTATTATAAAGGATGTAACAGGATGTATTGAGAAATGAATAACATAATCATCATAACTTCATGAAAGGGAAATCATGTATGACAAATTTATTAAATTTCTTTGAGGAGGAAATGGCAGGGTAGATTAAAGAGATGGAGTGGATGTCATATATTTAGATTTCCAGTAGGTGTTTGATAAGATACCACACATTAGGCTACTTAATAAAGTAAGAGTCCATGAATGGCTAACTATTACAAGACAGAGTTGGGATAAGGGGGCATTCAGAATGGCAATCTATAGCTATAGGAGTGTCATCCAGACCACAACTAATTCCAATATTTTTTCATGGCCTGGATGAAGGAAATGAATGCACTATAGTCAGTTTGCTGGATGACACAAAATGGGAAAGATAACCCCGAGTCAGCAGAGGGATATAGATAGGCAATGCATTTGGGCAAAAACCTGACAATTGAGATATAATGTGAAATTATGCACTTTGAAAGGAAGAATGGGGGATCTGAATATTATTTAAATGGAGGGAGACCGCAGATAGCTACAACATAGAGGAATTTGGGAGTCCTCATCCAAGTTCCACAATTAGTTGAGAAGACAAATATTCCAAAGGGAATGGAGTAGAAAAATGGGAATGTCTTGTGAATGTTAAAGTCTACCTGACTATAAGGCTGCTCTATCACGAGTGTTGGTTTAACCAAAGGTCACCACATCTCAGGGGAAGGGAGAGATTGAGTAGGTATATTCTTCATTGAACCCATGGCATTGGCGTTACTCTACATTGTAAACCAACCATTCAGCCATTGATCTAAACCATTTTCTCAGTTCCTCCGTCTCCATCGCATATGTTCAAATGAGGCCAACTTCAACAAGGGAGCCTCCGAAATGTCCACATTTTTCCTCAACTGAAGACTCCCCAGCTCTGTTGTTGACAGGGCCCTCCATCGGTTCCAACCCATATCCTACATTTCTGCCCTCACCCCTTCCTCTTCCTTCCCACAACAGCAGTAGAGTTCCCCTTATCCTCGCCTACCATCCCACCAGCATCCACATCCAGAAGATCATCAGTTGCCATTTCTGCCACCTCCAGCAAGATGCCACCACCAGACACATATTCCCCTCCCCTCCCCTCCCTTGTCCACCTTCCGCAGGGACTGTTACTTCCGGGACACCCTGGCCCACACTACCTTCACCCCCAACACATCTACAGCACCTTCCCCTGTAACCAGCAAAGGTGCAACACCCACCCATTTACCTCCTCCCTCCCCATTATCGAAGGGCCCAAACATACCTTCCAGGTGAAGCAACACTTCACCTGCACATTCAAGAATCGAATCTCCTGCATTCACTGCTCACAATGTGGCCTCCTGTACATTGGGAAACGAAGCATAGACATGGTGACTGCTTTGCAAAACATCTACATGCTGCTCACAAAAATGACCCTGAACTACCTGTTGCCTGCCACTTCAATGCACCACCCTGCTCTCTGGCTAACATCTTTGTCTCTGGCTTGCTGCAGTGTTCCAGTGAAGCCCAACACAAGCTGGAGGAACAACACCTCATTTTCAGCTTGGACTCAATATTGAGTTCAATAATTTTAGGGCCTAAACTCTCCCATGTCCCAGCATCCCACCCTACACACCAGGCCTTGTTACCACATAGACTGCCACTACACACCCCCTGTTGTTAGTCACTAACAGTCCCCATTATCAACTATTCACCCTCCCAGCCTGATTGTTAGCAACTCCTTTGTCTGTCCAACTGTCTTTCCCTCTCTTTGGGCTCATCGTTTACTCCATACCCCACACACCTCCCTATTTTCTGCATATAAACTGACGTTTTCGTGGCCACCATCAGTTCTGAGGAAGGGTCACCGGATCCAAAACATTAACTCTGTTTTCTCCTCCACAGATGCTGCCAGACCTGCTGAGCTTTTCCAGCAATTTTGTTCCTGAGCTAACCATAATTTCATTATATGGTGAGACAGACTTGATGAACTGAATGGTCTGCTTCTACGCTACATTTTATGGGATTTTCAGGCATTCTTAGCTGTCCTTTCTTTACCTTGGCTGCTTGCCTTCTTTTTAATCTCCCAAGCTCCCTCCTTCTCAAGTTTATGAGAATGAAAGAAAAACATGTTTAGTTTTATGGATCTAATCATCAGCTATTATTGCTGCTTTGCAGTGGCAGCCCTCTTGTCATCAACAATGGTTTCTAATAAAAAATGGAAGTGAGTTTTTAAATTCTCCTAGGAGAATGATCTCTCTGATGGCTTCATGTGTCGTATTTACTCCTCATACCTGTATCTCCCTGTCGAAATCATTTTGCTTTGCCCTTTTAAATTCAACATAGGTTTGCTAAGGCTATTCGTAAATATGCAAATCCCCTGTCGTGTTAGTCAAATTTTCAAATACTTCATTGCCAACGGGAGGTTCTGCACATTACCCCCACCCCACCTACTCCTGCAGTGAAATGATGGGTGTTGAATACAGGGTTTTAGATTCTGGATTTGGGCTCCAGCGCCATTTTGGCTAAAGCATGGTGGGCACCTGTCTAAAAAGATTTGGGATTGACTTCTTGACTCTCTTCATTTCCTAATTCCAGATCTTATACTGCCATCTTCCTAATTAGACCTAGAACATACTGATCCAGGAGGCTCTGCTGGCACAGTAAAGAAATTCTTCCCACTTTTACCCTTTACTTTTCATTATCCCTGTCGACATTTGGATAATTGATGTCTTCAGGATCACCGTCCAGAGTTCTTGCTCACTTTTGTGATTTCCCTGCAGTTTTGCACCTTTTATTTGATCTGGATTTGCTTGACGCAGTCAGGAAATGAAAATCAGGACGGATTTTGAATGTGAATTTGCACCTATCGAGAAACAAATTACTTCTGATTTTCAATGGAATAACCATAATTATTTCATTGATCAGAAGACAGATTTTGTAGCTAATTAGTGATCACAGGGATAGGCACAGAGCGTGGAAAACTCAAATGCAGTGTAGAACAAGAGAGCCACAACAGCCTAGATTGACAGAGATAAAGTTTTATGGTAGCTGCTAACAATGCAACCATGCAAAGAAAGGAGCGCTGTTGATGTTCACATTGATTGTTAAGAGAATGGAAGCCCTTCCTGTTGATGAATCTAATTGGAAATCAGATGGCCACATTGGTGCAATTGACTTTGCTCATTTATGGGGGAATCCAATTATTGTGCTCACACCCAATTCCTTCAGTGCATGCGAGATCCGATCTATCATGAACCAAATGTACTGTCCAGACTTGGAAAATAGGCCAGGAGTGACATGCAAGATGCCACTCAAGTCCGCAGCTAATCCTTCAAGTAAGCCAGAAACAGGAAAACCATGGCCACAATGACTGTGATGGGTTGTGGCAAGCATGACAACCAGTGCAGAGTGATGATCTGATGTCTTTGGCAACTAGGCAGAGATGTCATAGAATCCGTACATTGTGGAAGCAGGCCATTCAGCCCATTGAGTCCTCACCGACCCTTTGTAGAGCAGCCCACCCAGAACCAGCTCCCAACCTTATTCCTGTAACCCTGCACTTTCCTTGGCTAATCCACCTAGCCTGCACATTATGGGCAATTTACAATGGCTGATCACCCAATCTGCAAGGGGAACATGTGCAAACTCCACACAGGCAGTTGCCTGAGGGTAGAAATAAACCTGGGTCCCAGGTGCTGTGAGTTAGCAGTGCTGACCCACCACCCTACCCATGTCATTTACCTGAACAGCTGCAGTCTCCTATGGCACTACTTCTTTATAAGCTAAAAGTAGCTTTGGCTTCATCAGTAGAACCTTTGCTTTCTATCCATAACTTTCACCGCTTCCTCCCTAATAGAGTCATTGAGTTATAGAGTAATATAGCATGGAAACAGTCCATTGGCCCAAACTGGTCCATGCTGACCATGGTGCTCATTCAGTTAGTTCCAATTGCCTGCATTTGGCCCATGTCCCTCCAAATCCTTCCCATCCGTGCATCTAGCCAAATGTTTTTTTAAGTGTTGCTATTGTACCTGCCTCAATTACTTTCTCTGGCACCCCATTCCATATATGCACCACTGCCTGCGTGAAGAAATTGCCCCTTAGGTCCTTCTTAAATTTTTGCCCTCTCACCTTAAACCAATGCCCTCTAGTTTTCAGTTCCTAATCTCTGGGGGAAAAGGCTATCTGCACTCATCCTATCTATGCCCATCATGACTTTATAAGCCTCAATAAGGCCACCCTTCAATCTCCTATGTTCCAAGGAATAAATTCCTATCCTGGCCAACCTCTCCCTATAACTCAGGCCTAATAGTTCTGGCAATATCCTCATAAGTCTTCTTTGCATACTTTCTAGTCTGTGTCTTTCCTAAAACAGGATGACCAAAACTGTCCATAATATACCAAGTGCACCCTCACCAATGACTCATACAACTGTAACATAATGTCTGCAATTCTGTCCCACTTGCAGAATGTATTACTCTTTGTTGACACCTCATCCAAATCTGATACTTGCCCTCATTGCCTCTGCAACCATTCTTGTGATCAAGTAGAATCCGGTCGTCTTTGAACTTCTACCCCTGCCATTAAACCTCCATGATTCCCAATGGTGACACCCCTTATATCAGCCTACCAATCACTGCTCACTCTCTTCACCACTAGCATAGCCGAGGCCACCTGATTGTCCATGCCTGAGCTCACCATTCACCTTTTTATGCGGCTGCATGAACATACTTCTGGATATATGTGCATAGTCACTTGCACTATCTGGCGACAGTACCCTCTAGTACTGATGATTAATTTCCTCAGTTGTAGGAGAGTGTTGCACAGTAATCCACATTCTAAGTATTGTGATAAAGCAACACCCATAGCTCTTTGGTTTCTGAGTTTATGTCCTTGTCATCACCACTCTCGTTAAGCCACGCTCCACAAAAATAATTTGTTATCCCAAATTAAACTCTACAGCTCCCCAAGTGTAAAATTGCTATGTACAACCTCAAAAAAACCATTACTCCACTTGAGTGATTTCACGTCCTCTCATCTATTATTTTTACCTGTTGCCACAACTAAATGGGATGATAGCATCTCAGGGCTCATTTGCTTTCTTTGCACTCACATACATTGTGCCTGCATGGAAGCTCACTGCATCACTGCCTGTTTTGCTTTGCATTTTAACATAAACACAATGTGTGGAAGTTTTTCACATTTGTCGGATTTCATTAGTAATGGGGTTGACACGTTGCTGCATGGCACCATGCTATGTCAGTCTCAAAACTGCACCTTGTGTCAGGCAGAACACATGACAAACACAGGGAATATGCTTCAACTAAATGGCCATGTCTCAAAGTTGAAGGACATTAGTGCTCAGTCAACTCAAGGGAGTCAGCCTTCGGTCAGAGTCCTGGCGCAGTAAGTCAAGGGCAGCCACTGAAATCAGTACAGGGGGCTTAGGCACATTTATTCAGCCATTTGTGGTGTTCTGAGTCAAGATCCATTCCTTGTAGGAAGTGAAGAACAGTGTACTTTCCTGCAAACTCTGGTTTTTAAACTCTGGAATCCGTTGAGCTGGATTGCCTCATTTAGTTTTCCTTCATAGTGGAACGGAGATGGGGTTGAGTTCTATGTGTTTATTGATGGTTTTCTTTGTGGAGTGCCAGGAATTCTCATGCCTGGCTCTGCTTAGCTTCTCCCAGGATTTTGGTGTTGTCCCAGTTGAATTGGTGGTTCTCCTTATCTATGTGGATTGAGATGAGTGAATGCTGGGCGTGTCTTTTTGTAGCCAGTTGGTGTTCGTGTACCCTTGTTGTTAGTTTTCTTCCTGTTTGTCCACTGTCGTATTTCTCTCAGACTCTGCAGGGGATCCTATAGATGACATTGGTCCTGTCCATGGCGGGGAGTGTTCTTTAGTTCGAGTTAGCAGTTGTCGTAGGGGGACATGGGCTTGTGTGCCACTCTGATGCCCAGTGGTTGTAAGAGTTTTGTGGTTAGTTCCGATGTGTTCCTGATGTAGGGTAGTGTGATGAGTGTGCCAGGACATGTAGTATCTTCCTGATGTTGTTCGTGTAGGCATCTTCTGACCCAGTTTTTTGGATATCCATTATCTTTGAAAACCTGGAAGAGGTGTTCTTCTTCCTCTTGGTGTAGTTCTGCAGTTTGTGGTTGCCTGTTTAAATACTGTTCACATGCAGCTTCGTTTGTGTGCGTTGGGATGGTTACTGTTGAAGTTCAGTACCTGGTCTGTGTGTGTGGCTTTTCTGTGTACTTTTGTTTGGAGTTCCTTCATTTGTCTTGCGCTCTACCATGAGATCCAGGAATGGGAGCTGTTTGTTCATCTCCTCCTCTCTGGTGAATTTTATTCCGTTGAGGGTGTCATTTATATGTTTGTGTATCTTCTCCATTTTGGTCCATTTAATGATGACAAAGGTGTTGTCCACATAACATATCCATAGTTTTTGGTTGGATTAGCAGAAGACAAGCTAGCCACACTTCACAAAAAGACAACAGCAACAGAACAGACTCCTGGATAAGAAACCTCTCTGACTGGAAACTGAAAGACACGGAAAAAGCCATTCTCACCCGTGAACTGAACTACAATTACACGGACGCCAACAAAACGGAATTCCTAGCCACACTGGAAGCCACACTGAGGACCAATAACAGCAACGAAGAAACACAACAAATGATAAGACAAACAGTAATCCCAACACTAACCGGAACGAGCAAACTCAACAACCTCAATACATTTGAAAGGCAGGCCCTCGAAGGACTGAAGAAGGACAAGAACATCACAATACTACCCGCAGACAAAGGGTGCATGACGATAATACTGAATAAAAGGGACTATATCTCCAAGGCACAGGCACTGCTCGCCGACGAAAACGCATACCGGCCGATACAATCTGACCCGACACTGCAACAAGGAAACAAAATCCTCTACACGCCAAAAAGACTTAAACAGACAGGGCAGATCAACAAAGCAAACTTCTTAAGAATGAAACCTGAAGGAACCAACAGACTGCGATTCTATGGCCTCCCGAAAGTGCACAAGCCAGAAGTACCCCTTAGACCCATAATCTCCCTACCAGGCACTTCATCACACAGATTAGCCAAGGAGTGACAAGGGAGGCTCAGGCACCTAGTCAACAAGTGACCCTACTCAATTCACTCAGCCAAGAATTCCTCAACTCCATCAAAGACACGAGGATAGAAGACAAGGAGACCATGATATCATTTGATGTCACTGCCCTATTTACATCAACAGACATACCACTTGCAAGGGAAACAATGACAGCACTACTGGAACAGAGCAAGACCGCAGTGAAACTATCTCCACAGACAACATGCTCAAACTACTGGACCTATGCCTCACCACCCACTTCACTTTCAACGGCCAGACATACGAACAAATCAACACGACACCCAGGAGATCACCTATCACCGGACTCAGAGGCAGTGATGCAAAGACTAGAAAGGACAGCCCTTCCGCTAATCCAACCAAAACTATGGATACACTACTTGGACGACCCCTTTGTCATCATTAAATGGACCAAACTAGAGGAGATACACAAACTTATAAACAACACCCTCACCAGAATAAAATTCACCAGAGAGGAGAAGAAGAACAAACAGCTCCCATTCCTGGACGTCATGTAGAGCGCAAGACGAGTGGAGAACTCCAAATGAAAGTACACAGAAAAGCCGCACACATTGACCAGTATTGAACTTCAACAGTAACCATCCCAACACACACAAATTAAGCTGCATGCGAACCCTGTTTAAATGGGCAACAACACACTGCAGCAACACAATTGTTCTAAATTTCCAGAAGGTGATCCCAGAGTTTAAAGACTTTGCAGATTGTCATAACTTTTGTTTGGCAAGTAACAATGTTCCACTAATTATCAATGTCCTTCTGTTATGAGGGTTTTAGTGTCAAGGCAGACATGACTTCTGTGTTTTAAACTGTTTAGCTGTAAGTGTTTGAATCAGCATTGAATTATAGCATTTTATGGCTAAATGTGCAGCTTTACTGTTTCAGAACACATCAACCCTAAAATGCCACTTGGACATTTTTGACAATTTGCAATTGCACCATGGTGACCCCCTATCACGTGTAGTATTCTGGTGTTAATTAGTTTGAGCAAATACCTATGTAATTTTTTTCTATAACCGAGCCTTGGTGGGTGGAGGGGAGGAATACCTTGCAGCAGGCAATTATGAACCATTTAAAAAATCTTTGCTGACATTACCTTCAGTTTTATCCAATCAGTTTTAGGAGAAACAGCTTTTGAAAATTTCCCTAATCCAGTTCAGACAGGATCAACTTGTGTCAGTAATTAGGTAAACAAAATGGTGAATACAACCCCATAAATGCTGCGGCAATGTGTTAAGATAGACAAATTTTTGGTTTCTCAGGAAATTGAGGTATGTGAGGAGTGAATGGGAAAGTGGAATTGAAGCTGAAGATTGGCCACGATCTTATTGAATGTTAGAACAGGGTCAACAGACGATATGGTTAAGTACTTTCCCAGTCCTGAATCTGACCCCGGGGGCAAACAGTCATTCATTGGGATTTTCACAAATGACCTCCATTATTTACCATGGGTACAACTTTGCTGTCTACTTTAGGGTGGCAAATGGGCTGTTAAAGCTGGAAGAGTAATTAGATTCCTTGAATCATGGAAGGAGTGGAAGGCTGCTGTAACCGAGTAAATGAGAGGATACTCCAATATGAAGGGACTATGAGCAACTTTATAAAAATTTTAAAAAAGCATCTAGCATGTCGCAAGCAGAGAGGGCATGTAGATCTAACTGAAAACCTGCTGTCCACCCTCATGCCAGCCTACTTCTGGGTATTCAGCTCCAGGCAGTTGAGGAGCCCCTTGTGGTATGAGGAAATTGGAGGCTGATAGGAAACACTCAGTCACCCTCCTTTAAGCAATGTCCACAAGCCTATTAATGGTCCAGTGCCAAAAATGGAGTTGGAACAGCTGTTTTGGCATAGTGGTAGTGTCTTTACCTCTGAGCTAAGAGGTCTGGATTCAAGCACCAACTACTCTACAGGAGTCCATTAACATCTCTGATCAGGTTGATTACAGAAAGTATACAAAAAGGAATGAGGTCTGAAAGTCTGAACATTGGTCAGCGCTGGCGTTTTTGCGAAGTCAGGTTTAGGATAAGCAAGATAAACTTCTTCCACAAGCGCAACTTTTCCCACCAACGGCATGGTGGCTCAGTGGTTAGCACTGCAGCCTCATAGCACCAGGGACCCAGGTTTGGTTCCAGCCTCGGGCAACTGTCTGTGTGGAGTTTTCACATTCTCCCTGTGTCTGCGTAGGTTTCCTCCGGGTGCTTCGGTTTCCTCCCACAGTCCAAAGATGTGCAGGTTAGGTGGATTGGCCATGCTAAATTGCCCATAGTGTTCAGGGGTTTGTGGGTTATATGGGAATGGGCCAGAGTGGGATGCTTTAAAGGGCGGTGTGACTTGTTGGGCCAAAGGGCCTGTTTCCACACTGTAGGGAATCTAATCTAATCTAATCAACAAGGCAAGTAGCCAGTTAGAATAATTTAGAGTCTTGTTTATAGCACTTAAAGAAGGCTGATTGAGGAGAAGGTATACCTAATAGCTGTTACAATGTCATACTAATGATGTGAATTCATGAATACTGTGAATTCATGAATCCCAAACCATAATGGTGGAAGGCTGAATGTGCATCTAAAACTAAGGCTGGTGAACAATCAATTTACTATAACGATAACCCTATGCGTGATGGAAGAACAGAGGTTAGGTGTAATAATAAGAATGCATATTCCAGACCTTAGAGGTAGAATACAGTCATGATAAAATACAACACCTACATACTAGTTAGCTTAATCTGTTTTTGGGAAAATGTTAGAGTCCATTACAAAAGATGTAACCGCAGAGGATTTAGAACTGCAAAAAATGATTAAGCAGAGTTAGGATGGCTTCATGAAGGGAGATCTTTCCAGGCAAATTTATTAGAAATCTTTAAGGAGGCATTAAGCAGGATTTATGAAGGAAAAGCTATGGATATAACATATTTGGATTCTCAGAAGATAGTTGATAAAATACCACACATAAGGCTAATTAATAAGATAAGAAGCCATGGAATTGGAGGTATCAGAGATAATGGGAACTGCAGATGCTGGAGATTCCAAGATAATAAAATGTGAGGCTGGATGAACACAGCAGGCCAAGCAGCATCTCAGGAGCACAAAAGCTGACGTTTCCGGCCTAGACCCTTCATCAGAGATCTGATGAAGGGTCTAGGCCCGAAACGTCAGCTTTTGTGCTCCTGAGATGCTGCTTGGCCTGCTGTGTTCATCCAGCCTCACATTTTATTATCATGGAATTGGAGGTAATTTGTTTTAACAGGTATAGAGAATTGGCTAACAGACTGGCTAAGAAGGCAAAGAGTTGGGATAAGGGGACATCTTCAGGAATTGCGACCTGCAACTCGTGGTGTGCAACAAGGACCATTGCCGGGGCAACGATTTCAAATAAAATACATTCATGACTTGGATGATGCAAGTGAATATACTATACCAAATTCAAGAAAGACCCAAAAATTGGTAGTGGAGGCAAGTGGTACAGATAATTCGCTCTGCAGAGGGATATAGATGGGTTAAGCAAGTGAGCAAATAGTTGGCAGGTGTAATATAATCTGGGAAAATGTGAGCTTGTGCATTTTTTCAGGAAACACTGAGGATTTGAGTATTATTTCAATGGACATACAGTGCAGAAAGTTATGGAACCGTGGAATTTGGTGGAACTTGCCCATAAATTCCAAAAAGCTGACATCCAAGTCCAGTGTGAAATAGGGAAGGTAAATGGAATGGAGTATTAAAGTAGGAAAGTTTTGCTAAAACTATACAAAACATTAGAGATAATGGGAACTGCAGATGCTGGAGAATCCAAGACAGCAAAATGTGAGGCTGGATGAACACAGCAGGCCAAGCAGCATCTCAGGAGCACAAAAGCTGACGTTTCAGGCCTAGATCCTTCTTGGCCTGCTGTGTTCATCCAGCCCCACATTTTGTTGTCTATACAAAACATTAGTCAGACTATAGCTGAAATATTATATTGTGTTCGGGCCCTCTATCTGAGGAATGATATCCTGGCATTGGAGGATGTCCAAAGGAGGTTCATGGTGCTGATACCAGGTATGGAGCGACTGTCTTATGAGGAGAAGTTGAATAGGTTGACCATGTACTTGTTGGAATTTAGAAGAACTGAGAGGCAACTGTACTGGATCATGAATGATTCTTAGGGGACTTAACAAGGTAGATCTGGAAAGCTTGTTTCCCCTTGTGGTAGAAACTGGAACCAGTCGACATAACCTCAGAATAAGGAGCCACACATTTAAGACAGAGATGAGGATGAAATTTTTTCTTTGAGAGTAGTGAATCTTTGTAATTCTTTATTGCAGAGGTCTACCAAGGCTGGGTCAGTAAGTATATTCAAGGTTGAGACAGACAGATTTGTAATCAGTAAGGGAACCAAGGCAGGAATATGGTGTTGAGGATTTTCAGAGTAGTCATGATCTCATTGCTTGATAAAGCAGACTCAATGGGTTGAATGGCTTATTTCTACATCTTATAGGAAGTCATTGTGACCGCACAAAACAGGCACCACATTTTTGCTCTGTCATAGACAAATATCCACGTTTTTATTTTATTCAGCTATCCATCTCAGCAGCAGAGCGGAAGGGCGAGACATCTTTTCTTTTGCCACCAGCAGATACTGTAATATCTTCTCTTGATTTAAAGAGTTCAGTTTTTATTTTGTTTTATATTCCCTGAAAGTATACTTTTCTTCTTGTTATGATAATTAATCAGAACCCTAAAGTATTAACAGGTTTTTTTTTACTTTTTAATCAAAATATGTCATTTTTGAAAGGATGTTTGCTACAGAAAATTTCTGGCAATGCCCTGCATTAAGTCCATAGAATGTCACAAATGTAAATTGTCAGGGAAACTTCAAACACAGAGAGCTGTATTCGCTTATGACTAAAACAACAACAGGATTGATAAGCCTCTGTTTAACAGTTTATGTAGATTATGTCCCAAACTGCAGACCACATTTTGTGTTCTTCCATTTGAAGAATACACAAGGATAGGAGTTAGAAAAGCCAACTTCTACATTATTGGAATGGCCTAGTGTTTGCCAGCCAGAAGTTGCATGTTAGCATGGTGTGAAAGTCACAGTTGAATAACTATCCCATAATTATCCCTGTATTGTAGGTAAAGACCCTCTAATTCCAAGAACTGCAAACTAGTTAAAAAGAAGAATCAGGGGAAAACTTTATTCAGCCTACAAAACCAAGGATCTAAGAATATTACTTCAACTACCAAAGTCAATACTATTGATAACCTCCACCACATTGGCTATAATGTTCAAGTATCTGCTGGTTGCAAACATTACAGGACATGATCTGTACATCTGTTTACAAAACTTTTTACTTTTTGGACTCACCTTTTCCTGTGTGTGTATGAGTATTCTGTCTCTAATGCTTCTCACATTTAGTAATTAATAATTATACACTTTTTGTTAACTCAGGAAAGCCTTGTTAAATTGACTCCCTTTAAAACATAAATTTGCTTGGTTCTGGGTAAGAGGTATCCACAAGGTGAAGGGACCCTATCTTAAATTAACCTTGTTGCAACAAACCCAGAGATTCTTGAGACTTTAACATTTTCTCTCTCCATGGATGTTGAGTTTTCTCAGAATTTTCGGTTTTTGTTTATAATCGGCCTACCAATTTACAGTGGTGTTGACCTCACCACCGATTGGTGTCAAGAGTTGATTAAATAAAGGGATGGACACCTGTGCCAACATCAAGTGCTGTCATTGTGCAGGCAAGTGTTTTGGATGGCACCTTGCTCCACCTTCAGGTAGAAGGGTAGCCTGCTGTTAACAAAGATTTCCTAATTTTGGTTATTACCGACAATGCAGCCATTATCATGTTGCTGTTTTCTTCTTAGTTGTCATTTGTTTTACATCAGAGAGAGGACTAATAGGCCTGCCCATGTTGTTTCTTTTTGATTGATCTTAATCAAACTTGCTGCCTTTTCATCAATCTTCACCTTTTCTCAGTCACTTCTGCATCCAGATATATCTTGTTGCCTATTGAAACCATTTACATTATTTGCTAAAATGATTTTCTAAAAGATTGTAACACACAGAAACAGAAATAGGCCATTCAGCTCATTGAGTCTGCTCCATTAATCAATGAGATTATGGCTGATCTGATAATCACTAATTTCACTTTTTTTTCCTTTTTTCCCAAAACCCTTAATTTCCTCATCGATTTAAAAATCTGTCTACCTGAGCCTTAAATATACTAAAGTACTAGCCTCTCTAACCTCTAATGTAAAATATTCCACAAATTCACTGCCCTTTAAAAGAGTAAATTCCTCCACATCTCTATCTGACTCTCCTGCAAATGCAATCAACCCTTCCACATCTATCCTGTCAGCTTGTTTAAGAAATTTGCATGCTTCAAAAGCACTTTCTTTCCTTCTAAATGCTGATGAGTACAGGTCCAACATACTCAATCTCTTTGCATAAGATAAAAGAAATTCTAGGAATTAGGAGTCTAATGATGACCATTGTCGATTGTTGGAAAAAACCATTCATGTCCTTTAAGGAATGCAATGCCATCCTTACTTAGCTGGCCAATATGACTGCAGATCCACAGCAATATGGTTGACTAAACTGCTCTCTACGCAATTAGGGATGGGCAATAAATGTGGGCCTAGCCAGCAATGTCCTCATTTTGTGAATGAATAAAGAAAATCTCTCCACACCCAGCATCAAGACTTCATAACATAATATAACCTAACATAAAGACAACATAAACCTTCTCTGAACTTCCTTCAATGCCAGTATATTTCTTCTTAGATAAGGTAAAGGAACCAAAACTGATCACCATATTGCAGCTGTTGTCTGACTAGGACCTTGTATAATTTTAGCAAGACCTCTCTATTTTACACACCATTCCCTTTGAAAAAAAAGCCAGCTTTCCATTTGCCTTCTCCTATTACCTGCTAAACTTGTATGCTTGCGGTTTATAATTTATGCACAAGGAATCCCAAATCCCTATCTTTCTGCAGTCTTTGTCTATTTTAAATAATCGGTTCCTCTATTCTTGCTGCCAAAGTGCATAACCGCACATTTTTGCACATTAAATTCCATCTGCCAAGTTTTTGCCCAGTTAGTTAGCCTATCTGTATCTCTCTGTCTTTCTCCCTATTTTTATACCACAAACTTGGTGATAGTACATTCATTTTCCTCATTCAAATTATGAATATATAATGTAAATAATTGTAGCCCCAGCAGTGATCCCTGTGGAAGTCCATTAATTACAAGTTATCATCCTGAAAATCCCCCTTATCCCAATTCTGTCTTCTATTAGTTATGCAATCTCTATCCATTCTGACTTTATTTGAGTTGATTGATTATTGTCCCATATCCCAAGGGACAGTGTAAAGTTTTGTTTTGTATGCTAACCAGACAAATCATACCTTACATAAGTATTTCAGGGTAATAGAACAGAATTCAAGTAAGGAGGACTTCCTCTCCAGTTAGTGGTCGAAGACTATCCATACAGTTAACAACCAAATGCGCTGATCCATTGTGCCACTGAGACTGGTGCTCGAAAAAAGAAAAAAAAAACGCTCCATTCACTTGTACCGGCAAGTGGGGACACCCTTTCCTGGAGAATGAGGAAGCACTGTTGTTTCTGTCCGGTCTGCAAATTGCATACAACACCACCAGCTCTTATCTTATTAAGTAGCCTAACTTATGGTATCTCAACAAATACCTTTTGAAAATCCAAATATATTACATCCACCCTTTATCTACCCTGCTTGTTACATCCTCAGAGTGTTCTAATAAAGTTGTTAGGCATGATTTCTTCCTTGGTAACTGATGCAGGAAGAATCCAGGATCAGTACTAATGCAAAAATGTCTGACTGATCACAAGCGCCGTAGAAAGTGACAGTCTACAAATAATAAAATATTAAACATATGCAAAATGAAAATTATTGGACTACTCCAGTGAACATAAAAGAAAGGACATTAACTTAAAATGACCTCTAATACTATGTCAAGATATCCCAAAGTGATTTGTCAACAAAGTAAATTGTAGTATTGTAGTTTGTCTATTATTATAGGATAAATAAATGCAGCAGCAACATTGCATGTAACAATCTTCTAGGATAACCAATGAAGTATATGAACAAGTAATCTAATTTTTAGGGTGTAATTGATGGATAAATATTGGCTACAACATCGGAAAAACTCCTCTATTGTCCTTCATATTGCATAATGAAATCTTTTATGACCATATAAGATGACAAATGTGACCTCTCATTAGACTTAGTCACAAAACCAACACTTGTGATGTTTTTCCTTACAAAAGTATATACAGTTCTTTCTTGTTACTGTTACAATGCAATATTTGAAATGGGACTTGAATTTACAATTTTCTAGGTTAGACACAAAAGTGTTATTACTGAAGGAAAGCTGCCTACAAGGCAGCAAACAATTACCATGCGTGGAATATTTGGTGTGGTTTCAAAACATGGAAGGAAGTGCAAAGAATATAGATTGTAGAAATACCTCTAGTAACCTTTATTTAGTATTAGATCCCCTATAGTGTGGAAACAGGCCCTTCGGCCCAACAAGTCCACACCACCACCCAGACCCATCCCCTATAACCCACACACCCCTGAACACTACAGGCAATTTTAGCATGGCCAATCCACCTAGCCCACACATCTTTGGACTGTGGGAGGAAACCCATGCAGACATGGGGAGAGTGTGCAAACTCCACACAAATGGTTGCACAAGGCTGGAATCGAACCCAGGTCCCTGGTGCTGTGAGGCTCCAGTGCTAACCACTGAGCCACCGTGCCGCCCAGAAGCTTATTTTAAGAAGCTTAAAAAAAGTAAACATATCTAAAACGATTTGCTTCCTGTTCAACCAGTATGACAGTAGTTCTGTCAGAATTTAGTGACGTTTATTCACAAGCATGTATGGTACAACATCACCACACCACATTTTCAACAGCAACTAGCATAGGCAATAAATTTTGGCACAGGCAACAATGCCCACATGATGAGACTGAGTAATAAAGGACGTAAATACATTCTTTCTATATTTTAGACACATAGGCCTACATTACTAAACATTCAGTTCAGAGGAAATGAGACAGTAGCACATCAGAAATGGAATATAGTAGCTTACTGGTACTATGGCACCATTGCTTAAGGCCTTGATAATTTGTACAACTGCCAACCGCTGGGCAGCTAGGCGTCGAGTAAAAGTTATTTTAAAACTGAGCCCCAGTTTCTGCGCTGTCAATGTAACTTGGCATTGCGTTTTTAAGAGATGGTAGGAACTGCAGATGCTGGAGAATCTGAGATATCAAGGTGTAGAGCTGGATGAACACAGCAGGCCATGCAGCATCAGAGAAGCAGGAAGGCTGACGTTTCGGGCCTAGACTCTCCTTCAGAAAAATTGCTTTTTTAATACTGAACTAGCCATAAATCAGTATCCTCTCATGTCGAGCTGAAGAATATATTAAATATGAGTTCCCTGGATTAGGAAGTGTTGGCGTGTTCCTTCAGGCTTCAAAAAATACAGCTTGGATTTCTGGGATTGTAGCATTAGATGAAATCTCACATCCAGTGGTGAGGCACATTGTGTATCGGGATGTATTTGCAACTGAATCAGTCTTTGCGGTGTTTCTTTAATTTAGCAAGCGCATTAGCAGACCACCTCTGTGTTTCCTAAACACGGTACATGGGATTGCATGAACAAATATTTTAAAGAAAGGATTTCTCATTGAAGAGAGCCCAGCAGGAGTCAGAATAACTGAAATGTTCAATGATTTCTAAAGTTTCAGCAACCACGAGAGCAGTAATGAATCTTTGAATGGTAAGGTCTTACTGGGAGATCTAGCTTCAAGATTTGAGGGATGAAGGACAAGAAAAAGAAGTTCCCCTCTCAAACTAAGTAGGAATGGATTTAATTTGCTGAGCAACTGAGCAGCAGAAATGTGATCTTTTGAACTTGGAGACAGTCCCCGAAAAGTTTGAGGGACTTCAGAGAACCTCGGACATATATAAGAGGCAAGAAGGTAGCTAGGGAAAGGGCTGGCTCACTCAAGGACGAAGAAGGGAATCTATGTGTGGAGCCAGAAGTATAGGTAAGGTCCAAAATGAATCCTTTGTGTTGATATTCACCAAAGAGAAGGAATTGGTGGAGGATGATCTCAGGGAAGGGATTGTTGAACTTTTAAGCCAAGTTGCTGTTAAAAAAGAAAAGGTGTTGTCCGTCTTAAAAAAGTATTAAGGTAGATATGTGCCTGGGTCCTGATGGGATCTATCCCAGAACTTTGACGGAGGCAAGAGAACAAATTGCTGGAGTGTGGACGGACATCTTGTATCCTGTTTGGCCACAGGTGATGTCCCAGAGGATTGGAGAATAGCCAATGTTGCCCATTGTTTAAGAAGGATAGCAGGGATAATCCAGGAAATTACAGGCCTGTGAGTCTCACATTGGTGGTAGGGAAATTATTGAAAAAGTATCTCAGGGACAAGATCTGTATGTATTTTGAAGAAAATGGACTTCTCTGTGATGGACAGCATGGTTTTGTGTGGGGGAGGTCATACCTCACTAACTTAATTGAGTTTTTTAAGGAGGTGATGAAGATGACTGATGAGGAAAAGTGGTTGACCTGGTCTTCAAGGACATCAGTGAAACCTTTGACAAGGGACCCTCATAGCAGACTAATACAAAAAGTGAAGCCACATGGTGTCAGGGGTGAGCTGGCAATGTGGATACAGAACTGGCTCAGTCATAGGAGACATAGGTAGCGGTGGAAGGATACTTTTCAGAATGAAGGGTTGTGACTAGTGGTATTTCACAGGGATCGGTGCTGATACCTCTGCTGTTCGTTGTCTATGTAAATGATTTGGAAGAAAACATGGCTGCTCTATTTAGGAAGTTTGCAGACGATACAAAGATTTGTAGAGTTGCGGATTGTGAGGATTGTCACAGAGTACAGCAAGATATAGATCAGTCGGAGGTATGGGCAGAAAAATAGCAGATGGAGTTTAATCCAGCCAACTGTAAGGTGATGCATTTTGTAAAGTCAAATACAGGTGGAAATTATGCAATGAATGGCAGAACTCTTAGGAGGTGGTTTCTTTACTCAGAGAGTAGTAAGGGAATGGAACGCTTTGCCTGCAACAGTAGTAGATTCAGAGATAATGGGAACTGCAGATGCTGGAGATTCCAAGATAATAAAATGTGAGGCTGGATGAACACAGCAGGCCAAGCAGCATCTCAGGAGCACAAAAGCTGACGTTTCGGGCCTAGACCCTTCATCAGAGAGGGGGATGGGGGGAGGGAACTGGAATAAATAGGATAAATAAATAGGAATAAATAAATTTATTCCAGTTCCCTCCCCCCATCCCCCTCTCTGATGAAGGGTCTAGGCCCGAAACGTCAGCTTTTGTGCTCCTGAGATGCTGCTTGGCCTGCTGTGTTCATCCAGCCTCACATTTTATTAACAGTAGTAGATTCGCCAACTTTAAGTACATTTAAGTCATCATTGGACAAGCATATGGACGTACATGGAATAGTGTAGGTTAGGTGGGCTTCAGATCGGTATGACAGGTCGGCACAACATCGAGGGCCAAAGGGCCTGTACTGTGCTGTAATGTCTTATGTTCTATGTTCTATGATATGCAGAGGGATCTGTGTGTACAGGTCCACAGATCACTGAAAGTGGCAGCATGGGTACTTTAGGTAATAAAAAAGGCCAATGGCATGCTTGCCTTCATTGAAAGGAACATTGAGTTTAAGGATAGGCACGATATGCTGCAGTTTTATAGAACTTTAATTTGGCCACACTTGGAATATTGTGTACAGTTTTGGTCGCCATACTACCAGAAGGATTTGGATGCTTTGGAGAGGGTACAGAAAAAGTTTACCAGGATGTTACCTGGTATGGGGGATTTTAGCTATGGTGAAAGGTTGGATAGATTATGTTTGTTTTCACTGGAATGCTGGAGGTTGAGGGGCAACTTGTGAGAAGTTTATAAGATTGTGACTGGCATGGAACAGCGTGGAAAGTATGAGGCTTTTTCCCAGGGTGGCGGGGTCAATTAATAGGAGACACAGGTTCAAGGTGTGAGGTGGGGGAAGTTTAAAAGAGATGTGCGAGGCAAGTTTTTCACACAACGGGTGGTGAGTGCCTGGAACACGCTGCCAGAGGAGGTGGTGGTAGCAGACACAATAGCAGCATTCAAGAAGCACCTGGACAAACACATGAAAAGGAAGCGAATAGGGGGATTTGGATCCTTTAAGTGAAGTCAGTTTTAATATGGAAGGGAAGAATGTATTGGTGCAGACTTGGAGGGCCGAAGGGCTGCTCCTATGCTGTACTGTTCTTTGTTCTTAGGGAAGGAGAGGTGAGCAGTATAACACTTTCAGGTGCTAACCCCCTCATTCTGACTTTCTCAGCATTTTCCTGAACATTCCACAGACCAATTGACTTTGCAAATCTATTCATCCCTAGCTCCTCACGAACCTCCTCAGGTCCTCATCTGAACAACCAAGACAAAAATGTTGTCATCTTCGATCCATGTTTCACTTTTATTAGAGCCAATCTTTGCAAATACTGTCCTTTCCTCTCTACAAAATTCTCTACTGTCACTCACAATTGTCTGATTTTTTTCCTTGCTGAAAATAACACTGAACTCCATATCGGCAGAGATCAAGAAGTGGTGGTTGGCATGGGGTATCTTGGAAAAGTTGACTCTTGAGTAATAGCCTCTATCACAGTTACTGGCACTACATGGCATTTAGTTTCTGGGAAAATGACCTTGTTCCTGAGCCATTCTGGTGTGAAAGCCTGAACTGATGAGACACTTGTGCTCTTCACCTGCATGCCCAGTGATGGGATTTCACCTTCTTTGAAATGGAACTCTATTTCTTCTGTCTAGGAGAAGAGCAAGGTGCAAGGAAGAGGGAAACTGTTATTGGTGTCACAACTGCTCCCGGTGCTGTATCTGTTGGTGTGGCTTTGTTCCTTTTGATGAAGATGTAGCAGTCGCTGGTGTTTGTTTCCTATCAGAGGCCCGGGCTACTGCTGTATCAGGTGCTTTCGTGATGAAGTGAAAGCTGACTGCAAGGAACTAAAGATAAAGGTGAGGATACTCCTAGACAGTGAAACCACTTCTGAATAGGTAGAAATAATGCAATGAATACAGATTATCAGAATAATTCCACAATCACAAGCCTCTCACTGAGGCTAAGCACAAATTTTGTACTTTCATTATTTTAGGCTTCCCAATGGCATCGTTTTTCATCACACAGTGAGTGCCTGCTGTATTCTCACCTTGCTAACTCTGGCTAGTTGCAAATAGCTCATGCATTGGCTGTTAAATCTAAGTTATTGATTTAAATTCACGGTTAATTTTTGATAGCATATTGTATTTCTCTCCCCTACACCTGCATGGGAGTTTTCTGCTCATGTGCAAATTTGCTCAAGTTAAAGCCCTGGAAGTGGCTGGAATCATTCTGGATTGCCGACTTGACGTCACTTTTCTCAGGTTTTAAAAGACAACTGCATGTAAACTCAGAGATAGTAGGAACTGCCGATGCTGGAAAATCTGAGATAACACGGTGTGAGGCTAGATGAACCCATCAGGCCAAGCAGCATCAGAGGAGCAGGAAAGCTTGACGCTTTGGGTCAGGACCCTTCTTCAGAAATGGGGGAGGGGAAGGGGATTCTGTAATAAATAGGGAGACAGGGGTGGCGGATAGAATAAATATTCTTGGTGGTACATTGAACATTACAGCACAGTACAGGCCCTTCGGCCCTCGATATTGTGCCGGCCTGTCATACCGATCTTAAGCCCATCTAACTTACACTATTCCATGTACGTCCATATGCTTATCCAATGACGACTTAAATGTACCTAAAGTTGGCGAATCTACTACCGTTGCAGGCAAAGCGTTCCATTCCCTTACTACACTCTGAGTAAAGAAACTACCTCTGACATCTGTCCTATATCTTTCACCCCTCAATTTAAAGCTATGCCCCCTCGTGCTCGCTGTCACCATCCTAGGAAAAAGGCTCTCCCTATCCACCCTATCTAACCCTCTGATTATTTTATATGTTTCAATTAAGTCACCTCTCAACCTTCTTCTCTCTAATGAAAACAGCCTCAAGTCCCTCAGCCTTTCCTCGTAAGACCTTCCCTCCATACCAGGCAACATCCAAGTAAATCTCCTCTGCACCCTTTCCAAAGCTTCCACATCCTTCTTATAATGCGGTGACCAGAACTGTACGCAATACTCCAAGTGCGGCCGCACCAGAGTTTTGTACAGCTTCACCATAACCTCTTGGTTCCGGAACTCAATCCCTCTATTAATAAAAGCTAAAACACTGTCTGCCTTCTTAACAGCCCTGTCAACCTGAGTGGCAACTTTCAAGGATCTGTGTACATGGACACCGAGATCTCTCTGCTCATCTACACTACTAAGAATCTTACCATTAGCCCTGTATTTGCCTTCTGGTTACTCCTACCAAAGTGCATCACCTCACACTTGTCTGCATTAAACTCCATTTTCCACCTCTCAGCCCAGTTCTGCAGCTTATCTATGTCTCTCTGCAACCTACAGCATCCTTCATCACTATCCACAACTCCACCGACCTTAGTGTCATCTGCAAATTTACTAACCCATCCTTCTACGCCCTCATCCAGGTCATTTATAAAAATGACAAACAGCAGTGGACCCAACACCGACCCTTGCGGTACACCACTAGTAACTGGTCTCCAGGATGAACATTTCCCATCAACTACCACCCTCTGTCTTCTTTCAGCAAGCTAATTTCTGATCCAAACTGCTACATCTCCCACAATTCCATTCCTCCGCATTTTGTACGATAGCCTATTATGGGGAACCTTATCGAACGCCTTGCTGAAATCCATATACACCACATCAACCGGTTTACTCTCATCTACCTGTTTGGCCACCTTCTCAAAGAACTCAATAAGGTTTATGAGGCACAACCTTCCCTTCACAAAACCATGCTGACTATCCCTAATCAATTTATTCTTTTCTAGATGATTATAAATCCTATCGCTTATAACCATTTCCAACACTTTACCAACAATTGAGGTAAGGCTCACTGGTCTATAATTACAGGGTTGTCTCTACTCCCCTTCTTGAACAGGGGAACCACATTTGCTATCCTCCAGTCATCTGGCACTATTCCTGTAGACAATGACGAGTTAAAGATCAATGCCAAAGACTGAGCAATCTCCTCCCTGGCTTCCCAGAGGATCCGAGGATAAATCCCATCCGGCCCAGGGGACTTATCTATCTTCACCCTCTGAAGGATTTCTAATACCTCTTCCTTGTGAACCTCCATCCCACTTAGTCTAGTAGCCTGTATCTCAGTATTCTCCTCGACAACATCGTCGTTTTCTAGAGTGAATACTGTTGAAAAATATTCATTTAGCGCTTCCTCTATCTCATCTGACTCCACACACAACTTACCACTACTATCCTTGATTGGGCCTAATCTTACTTTCGTCATTCCTTTATTCCTTAAATACCTATAGAAAGCCCTAGGGTTTACCCTGATCCTATCCGCCAACAACTTCTCATGTCTCCTCCTGGCTCTTCTGAGAAGATGGATAAAGGAGAAGATAGGGTGAGAGGAGACAGACAGGTCAAAGAGGTGGAGTTAGAGCCAGTGAAGGTGAATATCAGTGGGGAGTTGGGGGGGATAGGTCAGTCTAGGGAGGATGGACAGGTCAGGCAGCGGGATGAGGTTAGTGGGTAGGGGGGGTGGGTGTGGGGCTTGGGGTGGGAGGAATGTTAGGGAGGCGGGGACTAGTTGGGCTGGTTTTGGTATGTAAACTCATTTGCCCTTGGTAATTAATAGTCTGTCTATTCTCTTCCTTTTCTGCCTGGTTAAGAGGCTGGTGCTATAGACTACTGCTTTGATGTAAATTAACCTCTGATTTCAAAACAGATGGTACCTTCTGCTGCTTCTGCCTGATATTTAGTTGTTTCTGCTATTCAGCTGGAAAGCTTGTTTTCTCTGAAAAATCTAAGAGGTGACAAACCAGTGTGTTATTAGTGACTTGTGCCTAATATGTACCCCTGTCACTGACCAGGCATTCCAGGGTTGGAAAGATTTACCAGCAAATTATTTCTATTTGGGGCCTTGCCATTATTAGTTCATCTAAGATGCCTAATTGTCCAACTGATAATCTTCCTCACTCATTCACCTCCCTGCCCCAAACTCCCAGAAGTAATATACAAGTGCTCCGAACACCCCACTTTGCAAGGGAACCATGATTCAATTCTTACGTTACATTTTTCTTTTTGGATTCAGGCTAAGATCATGGAAGTCATATAGCTGTTTGTTGGCAATATGTGCATTCTCTGTCCAACCGTGCCAGAACCGAGGCTCAACAATGTTTCAGTGACAGTAATGCAAGTGGAACTGTCTACTCCAATATTAAAGCGCACACGCGGTCAACGAGAGGCTTCCTCAAACAAGCCACTTCACACTCAGTGTATTCAATCATCAACTCAGGTCTTCTATTTAGTTTTAACTGTGGTTATTATAGAAGTATACTTGAACAGCAGCAAATTTTCATGGTTTGGTGTACAAGCTGGTTGAGTGTGGTTCTAATGAAAACTTGTTTTGCCGATCAACCACTAGCAATCTCCCATGGCTAATTGTCCTGGGTAGACCTAATGGCTCATTTTAATCTCTAAACTAAATTATGTTACAGTTGTGCCCCATAACATACAAAGATAATGGACATTTTTCCTTTTTTTATCAAACATATTGACACTTTACCATGACAAATGAAATGAGATGGGGAGTGGCAGTCAGGCAACTTTTTTGCAATTTCTTTACAGAGACTAACTCATATTTGAACATGCCTGTAGAAAATCAGTAAAATGCACTTTTAACTTACTGTTGAAGGATCAGGATGTGACTGATCACACGAGGAAATAATGCGTATTATTGTCTGGTTAAACAGCATTGTTGGTATACCTACACAAAATGGATTACAGTGGTTTAACACTTCGGCTCGCCACCACTTCTGAAGATCATCTAGGAATTGACAACGAATGATGTCCCAGAAATTGACGCCCATGTCATAGGAGTAATTTTTAAAAAAGATGAACTCTGGTAAAATTTATACAAAGCTTGGCAGTTATCTGTCAGCCGTCATTAACCAGTGTGTTCTTCATTGAAACACCTTTATCAAAGCCTTTCCTGGACTTGATCGTTGACGAGACATAGGATGTAGGAATCTAGTGGAGCAAAAGGTGTCCTTAGTTGAAGAATATGGTAAGGAAGCTGATGACCAACCAGAGTGTCCTGAATGACATGAGAAACTGCAGGGAAAGCATAACAGAATTGACAGTAAAGAGGTTCAGAAAATGTTCCTTCATACATGTTTCGTATGATTTTACCCATATCATCTTTACAGTCTAATAATGGTACGCCTTCTCCATTACTCTTGCTGTCAGTTTGGTTTTAGGACCTGACGTCTGCACTCACTGTCACTAGGTACTTCTGCACGACCTGAACAGTGACCACAAGCACTATGATCTCTCCCAAATAGCCCTTGGAGTGAGCTATTATACTCATGCATTTCCAGAAGATTTTCAATAAAAAGTAATAATTGGAATAGTCTATATATTGAAAGAATGATATATTTATATTTGGCGAAGAGTGAAAATTTGCTAGATGGGATCTTGGGATGAGGGTATTTTCCTATGATGAGAGAATGAGAAATTTGAGGACAGCCTCTTTGGATTTTAGTGGAATAACAGGTGAGTTAGTTGAAATATATAGGTTCTGAAGGGACTTGATAGCTGAGGCATATCTAGAATATGGTTCATACTCACAGATGAAGGTTGATCATTTAGATTGGAGAAATTATTTCCCTCAAAGGGCTATGGACCTTTGAAATTCTGTACTGCAGACTTTGTGAATGCTTCATCATTAAAAATATTTAAAGGTGAGTTAGATAGGCATTTGACCTATCAAAGGATCTAGGGATATGGAGAGTAGGGGAGGGGGGGGAATAGAGTTAAGACTGAGGATTAGATTTGATTGCATTCAATGGTATATCAGGCTTGAGGGACCATATGATTTACTCTTTCTCGTGTATCTTACGTTCTTAGATGAAAATGGTAGTAAAATAAATAACAACTGCATTATAAACTTTGGTATGCATAAATGCCATGGGCAAGAGGGAAAGATGAATTGAATTCTCTAATTGTTCTCCTAACCCCACCTCTTGTTGGATATCTACTATCCTGTCTAACCTTCCGCTCTCTGATGCTGAGGGTTCTGTACTCAAACTATTTTTCACTTTTTTCTTAGATTTTGGAATTGCCATTATGTGTTTAACCAAATCCTCTGTTTGTGAATCCAATTTTTAAATGAACCATAAGAACCTATCTCTAGAATTAAAACAAATGGACAGTTTATTCATGCAAGAAGGTAATTTTCATAATACATGAGCACACAAAAGCACACAAGAAAGAAGAGATAAAAATGAAAAATAAGTTACAATTAGAAATAATAAATAATTTAGAGTCTAATAAACAAGCTAACCCATTTTCACACACTGATCATCCCCATTATCACCTAACTAGTATTTCTTCTTTGTTGGCTTATTAGTACTAAATCTTTTGTCTACCGAACATTTCCCCCTCCTCTGTCTCTGGGCTCTATCTCCACCTATCCACTCACTCCTTTTCCCCACAGCTCCTGTTATCAAGATAAAAACCACTTTTTACTCGATACTGTGAGTTCTAAAGCAGGGTCTCTGGATTTGAATCATCAACTCTGTCTCTCTCTCCACAGATGCTGCTAGACGCACTGAGTGCTCCAGCAATTTCTGTTTTTGTTTCAGACTTCCAGCAATCGCAGTTTGTTTCAATTCAGTGTTTAACTCACAGCTATATCTCTCCCAGGTACACCCACTTTGAACAAGTTCTGCTGCTCTCTCCGACAGCATTTTTGTTTTAATATTTCTTTTTGTTCACCATCATTACTTTCATTTTGGCAACTAGTGTTTGACAAAGTATTTGCCAAAGCTTGTTTCCACAGCAATGTATCATTTTTCAGTGACTGCCTCTGGCTCAGACTCAGCCGACATGAATTCCAACTGAAATTTTATCCTTTGTGTTTCAAATTTACCCAGGACCACGTAGATATCTCCATTATGTGCACCGCTCCTCAGACAGTTGTTACAATCATATCTTGTGATCCATACAAAGTGCCATGTACCACCAAATGCATAACTCTTGACTTCTGTCTCCATTAGCACCACCTCTCAGAGCTGGCTTGCTCCCCAGTTCCACTTCATTCTTTGGCTCGTTAATATTCTAACAAGAAACATTTTCCTTTTAGACATTAGGGAATGCAAGCTGCAGCAATTCTTAGGTATCCATGTCACTTTGAATCCTTCTATCCTTCCAATTCTTCTCTCTCCATCACTTGTCCTAACCACATCCCTTGTCAGGTATTTACTATTCCATCTGTCTGATACTGAGCATTCTGTACTCAGCAAAGGACTTTGCTTTAACCCTGTGTCCACAGCCCAATGAATTTCAGGCATGACATGACATTTAAACTCTTCTTCCATTACCTTCACCTCTGTGCCTATTTCTTTGGACAAATACCCTTCACCCATCTCCATCACTGTCCCTCAACCTGAACCCCTCCCTCCGCCTTTCACCTGCATTCTACCTATTCATTGAGAACTGTTGACGTGACGTTGTTTGCCTTCATTTCTCTGCACCCTTCACCCAATCAAACCTATCTCCCTCTGAACTGATTGCACCCCATGCTCTCAGATCCAACCCTGACTTTGTAATCAAGCCTGCCTACAAAGGGTATTGTTGTTGTCTCTTGTACTGACCTCTACATTTTGGAGGCTGAGCACTAGCTCTTGGACACCTCTTCTGAACTCTCATGGATCATGACCCCATCATCGAACGTCAGGCACAACTGTCACTATCCTTATCTCATCTGGGAAAAACCCCCCTCCACAGCCTCCCAGCTCTTGGTCTCCCAACCCTGTAGAGTCTGCCTCTACCTTCTTCCCAAAATCCACAAACAAGACTGTAGGTGCAGACTCATTTTTTTCTGCCTGTTCCTGCACCAGTGATCTCAATTCTTCCCATCTTGATTTGATTCTTTCCTCCCTATGTCTAGTCTCTTCCCACATACATCTACAACTCTTAGAAGCTTTACAGCGTTTTCAAGATTTCTAGTTTGTGGCAGCAGCCACTTCCTCTTTACCATGAACTTGCAGTTTCAACAAGATGGTATTAATCTTCTCTACTTCTTCCTGGAAAGAAGGCCTGCACTGCTTCCATCCACCGCCACCTTTCTCCACCTGACCGAACCTGTCCTTGTTTTAAAAAACTTCTCTTTAACTCTTCTCATTTGTTTTAGATCAAAGTGTGGCCATGGGTACCCATGTGAGCTCCAGTTATACCTGTCTATTTGTGGGGTACATTTTTTGTTTTAAGCCTACTTGAGTCTCTCCTCACAACTCTCTCTGTTACCTCGATGGCACCATTGATGCTGTTTCCCCCTCTGATTTGAAATTGGAAATATTTATCAATTTCACTTCTAATTTCCACCCTGCCCTCACCTTCACCTCGCACAGCTATCTGGACAATACATTCTCACTCCTTCCTGGAAGGAGTCCATACCATTCTGCCAGTTTCTCCTTCCCTGTCATACCTGCTCTGATAAAGCTGCTGTCCACGGGGTGGGGACTCAAATATCCACATATTTCCTCGACCAAGGATTCTTCACCACTGTGGTTGGTAGGGCCCTTAGCTGTGCCTGACTGATTTCCTGCACTTCTCCTCTCACCTCTTCTCTTTGCTCCCACAACAATAAAATGCTCCCCCCAAGTCCTTGCACTCTACCACCCGCTATATCCAAAGAATCCTAAGACACAGTTTCTGCCACCTCCAACCAGATGCCAATATCAAACACATATTAGACTCCCGTCCTTTGTCAGAATTCCGCAGGGAGCGTTTCCTCAGGGTCACGCTTGTCCAGAGTTCCTTCACTCCCACCACCATCCACACCCCTATGGCACCTTCCCATGCAATTTCAGAAGGTGCAACATTTACCCGTTTGCGTCTTCCCTCCTCACTATCCAAGACCGCAGATACTCCTTCCAGGTGAAGCAGTGATTTATCTGCACTTCACTCAATCTGGTCTACTGTATTCACTCATCACAATGCAGTCTACATAACGCCAGAGAGACAACTGCAGAATGGGTGACCACTTTACAGAACACCTATGTTCTGTCTGTGAAAGTAAGTCTAAGTTTCTAATTTTCTGCCTTTCAATACACCACCATACTCTGATGCCAACATTTTGACCTGGGCCTGCTGCAGTTCTCCACCAATGCTCACCACAAGCTGGAGAAACAACATTTAATTTTCCACTTGGGAACCTATAGCCTTTAGGGCTCAGTATCAAGTTTAATAATTTTACAGTCAGAATTTCTCCTTCCATGTCTATTACCCACTCCCACACTCTGGGTCTTGTCATAATATGGGTTGCTTTCGACATTGCTAACCTATTTTCGCCCACCTAGTCCCCATTACCACCTATCTAGCATCTTTTTCTTCCTTGAGTTATTACAACAATCCCTTCGTCTGCCTAACTTTTCCTCCTCCTTTCTCTCTCTCTCTCACTCTCTCTGAACTCTGCCTCCATCTATCCACTCACTCAGTGGACTTTGCCTCTACATATCTGCTGCCTTCTCACACACACATTCCCAAAATCTGCTGTTGTCATGATAAATACCACTTTTTATGAGATGGTGTCAGTTCTGAAGAAGAGTCGCTGGACGTGAAACCTTAACTCTATTTCTCTCTCCACGGATACTGCCAAATGTGCTGAGTTTCTCTAGAAATTTCTGTTTTTATTTCTATTAAGTCAATATCTAGTGAATTATCTTCCAGTTAGCTCATCTGGAAGCGTTCTCTTTTCATAGGAATTTGAATTCAGGTACAGTTGGAGATGTAGCAGTATGATTCTTGTGGATTGAGAATGGATTCAGTTTTCATGAAAATGGGATATTTCTTCCCGAAAAATAAGTTTTGGAGAGAGAGAGGCTGAGATTAGAAGCAGGCTGACTTGAACCTGGATATTCTGTCATTCTTTGTTCTCGTATTAAAAAGCAGACTGAAAAGATATTTCAAAGCTGATTAATGTGAGCTGTTCAAAAATCAGAAGCTTCAGTTACATGTAAGGATTCCTGAATGAGGTAGTTTAACCTACTGAGGTACTTTTGAATACTCTAATTGCTGAAAATTTCATGATGTGGAGGTGCCAGTGTTGGACTGGGATGGACAAAGTCAGAAGTTACATAACACCAGGTTAAAATCCAACAAGTTTGTTTGAAATCACAAGCTTTCGAAGCACTGTTGCTTTGTCAGGTGAAGTTGGACTATAACCTGGTGTTATGTGACTTCTGATGCTGAAAATTTCAGCAAATAGCTAACTGCTCCATTCTATGAATAATAATAGCCTTTTTTAAAACTATCATGAACTCATTTTAAAAATTAAACAACAGGATATAGTTTTTTTAAACAGAATGCAATTACAAACATGCATTTTTCCAGCCTTTGGGGGTGAGAAAATGAATTCTATGTCATTTCTTGTTCACAGATCTTATAGATAGAAAAAGTAAAGCAGAACATTTATTATTTCATTTACTCTTGAATGTCAAGCATCAAAATTAAACAGATGTTTTGTGGGTTTAGGCCACAATGACCAGCTCTTATCAATATATTTATCCAGGACATCTAAATGAATTGATTCTGTTTCATTAATTCGCCGTGGCTCGGGATGATCTGTTGTTGTAGTTATACAGGGCCTTTGTGAGACCACACCTGGAATATTGTGTGCAATTTTGGTATCCTTTTCTGAGGAAGGATGCTCCTGCTCTCAAGGCAGTGCAACAAAGTTTACAAGGCTGATTCCAGGGATGGCGGGTCTGATGTATCAATTTGGGATTGGGATTGTTTTCGTTAGAGTTCAGACGAATGAGGAGGGATCTCATAGAGACTTATAAAATTTTAACAGGACTGGATAGAGTAGATGCAGGGAGGATGCTCTCAATGGTGTGTGTCCAGAACCAGGGGTCACAGTATGAGGACGCAGGTAGACGATTTAGGATGGAGATGGGGAGACATTTCTTCACCCAGAGAGTGGTGAGCCTGCGGAATTCATTACCACAGGAAGTGGTTGATCTCAAAACATTGAATGTATTCAAGAGGCAACTAGACGTAGCAATTGGAGTGAATGGGATCAAAGATTATGGGGAGAAAGCAGGATTAGGCTATTGAGTTGGACATTCAGCCATGATCATGAAGAATGATGGAGCAGGCTCAAAGGACCGAATGGCCCCCTCCTGCTCCTATCTTCTGTGTTTCTGTGTAGTGGCCAGCCTGATGATGGGCTTTTGCATAGTGGAAGCAGCAGCAATTTGAAGCATAGGCCACTGGCAGAGTGACTGAGGAACCACTGTCAACACCCTGTGCTCATTGGAGTCCTGAGAAGCAGAAACCAGCAGCTCCAAGGTAGCCTTGCATCACCCTGCTAACCTGAGCTATATAAGGAGCTTGATGAGATTCTTTTTGTCTTGTCCAACTTTTGCCTTACTATTGCCCTTTGCATCTAATGGACAAGGCTATAGCATGCACTCTTGCATGTATGCCTGGACTGTCCTGTGGCCTCTGGCTTTCCAGGAGAATTACCAATTTTTAAGAAATAGCTTTATTCAAATTTTGGGATGTACTCCTTTACTATTCCAGCCAGAGTGCACACAGCTTCTGGAATCTCTAGCAGACCTTTACCCACTTCTCACTGAACCCTCAGCTTCTGTAACCTCCTGATGAGACAAAAGGTGTGGCATCATCCTGAGGCTCAATATTAGCATGGCCTCCCTCATTTATTTGAATATCAGTTTCTTCAGTCGTCATAATTCCCAGCAACTAGTCAGGCATATATGTGTGGTGATGTCACTGGGTTGTGACTCCAAATCTAAGCATAAAGGTGAAATAACTCTACAGAGGCTGGTATCTTGTCACAAGTCAACATTTATTGACAAATGAATTTTCCTTCACTATAGTACTGCCTCATACTGCCAGAGTGTTAATATCCCTGACAATCAATCTTTTGTGCCAGCCAAGGCTCCCTGATTGGACCGGATTAACAACCCCAATCAAGTAGTTCTTCTTCGATGAGGTCCAACTGACTGACCTCATTACAATCACTAAATCCTTCCCCTTCTCAGTCCACGGACACATTCTGATCTGTTTTCTGAGGGCCTTCTGCGGTATTTTAGCACCAGGTCAGGTTCCTCCGACCTGGTATCTGACACAGGCCGTGCATAGCACATGGGAGCTCGGCTCTTGTCCCAAGAGAACATTGGAAGACTTTCACTTTCATCTCTTGGAAGCAAAGGCGTCGAGGCTGCTGCTTCTGTCATATGATTCAAAGAACTTGACAATATTTGACAGAGAGGTTGAATTCACTGAGTACCAGCAGCATTTCCAAAGCTTCTGAGAGGCAATGCATGTCTTGCTTCCATACCTTTTGCAAATTTACAGCTTTGCTGCCTCACAGCACCATGGACCGGGGTTTGATTCCAACCTCGGGCAACTGTGTAGAGTTTGCACATTCTCCATGCACCTATGCTCCAGTTTCCTCCCACAATCCAAAGATGTGCTGGATGGGTGGATTGGCCATGCTGAATTGCCCATGGTGTCCAGGGATGTGCAGGCTAGATGGATTAGCCTTGCAGGGTTACAGAGGTGGGATGCTCTTCAGAGGGGAGGTATGGACTCGTTGGGCCAAATGGCCTGTTTCCACATAGTAGGGTTCTGTTAATACTTACTTATTCAGGACTGTCACAAATACCTGAACTTTATATGTCACTGGTCCAGACATTATAGCGACCATGCCACTTACCCATGTGGGGCCATTTCTACGATTCTTGGGCCAAATTTCATCCCTGTATCAAGCTGTGTCTCTCGCTTGGTGAAGTCTTGAGTCCGGCATTGAAGTTTTTGATGCTGTTTCACACCACCCAGGTCCAGGAAGATCAGACTTAACCTGGTATGGAGTCTTCTACCCATTAGCAACTTTGCCGGTGCTATGTCATAGTTGCATAAACAAGAACTGTGACAGCATGGTATATAATGAGGCTGAGGGCTGTTTCTTCAATCCAGCCTTCAAAGTTTGGACCACTCTTTCTGCAAGGCTGTCAAATGATGGATGGCATGGAGCTGTTCTTATGTGTCAAATCCTATTTAACTTTAAGAAATAACAAAATTCCCTGCTGGTGAACAATGGCCTGTTATCCGTGACCAAAAATTACGGAACTCTGGTGCTGCATGAGATGTGTGCAGTTTTTCTGTCATTGTCCCAATGGGGGACCTCCCCACCTATACTCTCCTCTCCACCTATCTTCTTTTCTCTCCATCTTCGGTCCGCCTCCCCCTCTCTCCCTATTTGTTCCAGAACCCTCACCCCACCCCATCCCCCTTCTCTGATGAAGGGTCTAGGCCCGAAACGTCAGCTTTTGTGCTCCTGAGATGCTGCTGGGCCTGCTGTGTTCATCCAGCCTCACATTTTATTATCTTGGATTCTCCAGCATCTGCAGTTCCCATTATCACTAACATTCTGGGGACCCAGGTTTGAATCCCAACATGGTAGCTGGTGGAATTTAAATTCAATAAAATATCTGGAATTAAGAATCTAGTGATGACCATGAACATAGAACATAGAACAGTACAGCACAGTACAGGCCCTTCAGCCCACAATGTTTTGCAAACTTTTACCCTAAACCTAAGGTCTATCGAACCTCAACCCCTACCTTATACTACCATCTATATGCCTATCTAATAGCTACTTAAATGCCCCTAATGAGGCTGACTCCACTACCCTCTCTGGCAATGCATTCCATGCTCCTATCACTCTCTGAGTAAAAAACCTACCTCAGACGTCTTCCCTATATCTACCTCCGTTCACTCTAAAACTGTGCCCCCTCGTAATAGCTACCCCAACCCTCGGAAAAAGCCTTCGGCTGTCCACCCTATCTATACTTCTGATAGTTTTGTACACCTCTATCAAGTCACCTCTCATTCTTTGTCATTCTAAAGAGAAAAGCCCTAGCTCTCTCAACCTTTCTTCGTAAGATCTTCCCTCCATTTCAGACAACATTCTGGTAAATCTCCTCTGCACCTTTTCCAACACCTCCTTATCTTTCCTGTAATGAGATGACCAGAACTGGACACAATGCACCAGGTGTGACCGAACTCGGGTTTTGTACAGCTACAGCATATCTTCACGGCTCTTGAACTCAATCCCTCTGTTAATGAAAGCTCACACACCATATGCCTTCGTAACAACTCTATCCACCTGGGTGGCAGCTTTCAGGGAACTCTGGATGTGAATCCCAAGATCCCTCTACTACTCCACATTGCCAAGAATCTTTCTGTTGAAATGATAATTGGAGTATGGCAGAGGAAGGGAGAAAGTACACAAACTTATGACTTTGCCAGAAGATCACAGAATTGTGACTGTGTGTTTGGTTCATCGTATTTTCCCCGGCTGTCAGAGAATTTTAACTTAATGCCAAATTCCTGCCTTTTTCCTGTAACCCTGCACATTGTTTCTATTTAAATAATTATTCAATGCAGTCTTGAGTACCTCAGTTGAAGCTGCCTCCACCACACTTCCTGGCAGTACATTAACTAATTATCTTAACCACTCACTGTTTGAAAATAATTTTTTCTCACCTTGCAGTTGCATCTTTTGCCAAGTACATTTATAGGCAGAAATAGTTTTCCCCATTTAGTTCATGCAGAAACCTTGCCATTCTGAAAATTTTTATCAATTCTCTTCTTAGCCCTGTCTTCAAGGAAAATGTCCCCAACTTCCGCAAACTTTCCTCATAACTAAAGTGACTTATTCCTTGAATCATTCCCAGAAACCTCTTCTGCAATTTCTCCAATGTATTCACGTCTTTTTTTTTATGTGTGACACCCAGAACAGTACACAGTACTCTAGCAGAAGTCTAATTATTGACTTATATAGGTTCATCATAGCTTTTCTCCTGTCCTTTTCTGTGCTTCCAATTGTAAAACCTAGAATACTGTATGCTTTATTAACAGCTCTCCCTTCCTGTCTCACCATCTACAAGTACATATACACCAGGTCTCTAATCCTGCACACCCTTTTAGAACAGTTATGTTTTGTACCAAAGCATATCATGTTACATTTTGCCATATTAAATTTCTTCTGCTGCCTATCTGCCCTAATAATGTCCTTCAGAAGTTCTATACTATCCTTACAGTTTAAAATTCTGCCAAAGTTTGTGTCATGTGCAAACTACCCCCCCCACCCCGCACATCAATCTCGACATTATGTAGAGGTAAAGCAAGGTTCCCAATACCAAACCCTGAGAAAACTTTGCTGCAAACCTGTTTCAGCTTGAAATTAATGATTATTCTTTGTTTCCTCAGCCATTTTTTATATGCATTGCTACTCTTTTATTCCATGACCGATAATATTTTTCAAAAAAAATTCATTCGGGGAATGTGGGCATCACTGGCTGGATCGAAGTTTATTTCCCATCGCTGTCTGGCCCACAGGGGTTGGGTAATAGTCGCCCATGTATTGTGTGTTTGGAGTCACATGTAGGTCAGATCAGGTAAGGAAGGCTGATGATTTCCTTCCCGAAAGGACATTAGTCATAGGTTCATATAGCATTGATACATGCCCTTTGATCCAACCAGCCCATGCAGAAAATAGTCCCAAACCAAACTAGTCCCACTGTCACTCCTGGCCCATATCCCTCCAAACCTTTCCTATTAGTTTTTCTCCCAACAATTGGCAATTCTTTCATGGTCATAATTAACTTTTAACTCTAGAATTTTATTGAACTTAAATTCTGCCATCTTCCATGGCAAAATTTGAACCTAGGTTCCCCAGAACATTACCTAGGTCTCTAGATTAGTAGACGAGCGATAATACCACAATTGATCTGGTGAGAACAACCCCCTTATATTTCACATTTTCATTCGAAAATCTGTAAGGTGAGCCTTCTTTTTGAGATGTAACTGGGTTTTTAACCATGTTCTAAGTAACAATCAAAGTTGAACAACAAATATAAGACTGAAAAGAAATCTTACAGTTTTAAGATGCTGTTAAATTATTCCGTTATAATTGATTACTAGTTTTGAATATATTGACTTAAGTGTTTCAGATATGTTTTTTCATTACATTTCATCTTATATTTTATCCCCCAATGTATCAAGATGTTTATAAAATCTGAAAAAAATAGAATAATAGTGCTTTTCACTTTCCAGTTAGTTTTCTATGTAAATTCTTTAAAGTGATTAGCTGCTTAGCCAGCTTAGTGACATCACTACAGGTTTACATTGGAAATCCCGATTAAATAATTAGTTGTACATTGAGACCATAAGGGTTTTCTTTCCCTATAGATTGCTCGATCTGTCAGGGTATTTTTCATTGAAATCAGCAGCAAGCATTCTGGATTCTCTACTGATCATAAAATCTAGGTCATTATTGAAATATCTGTAAGAGTACCGCCAAAAGTAGCACAGAGACACATTACAGCTAAATGTAGAAATATCAATAGAAATTTTCAAAGCAGTATATGACCCATACTGACATTTTAACATAGATAGGAAACAATGAATATATTCATTTGACAGTATGGAACTTAAGTATTCCTGAAAAAAGACAGATTTTATTTAAGCTTTTCATTTTGCACTCATTGAGCGAATTTACAAAAATATAAATTCAAGGAGAAAGCCAACATTTATATTGCATGAGAGGAAACTGTTGATTCATTGATAAATGGACTCTGATTGGCAGAGGCATTACCATGGCAAATTAATGCTGATTAGCAGATAATAGCCAAACTTTGTTTAAATTTTAGACTAGGCTGACTGACTCTGATTGGTCATGGTATTTACCTGACAAATGAACCAGCAAATGGCTGTCACCTATTTTGTTGAGTTAGAACAGGCACAGCGTGTGTACATCAGTATGGAGCTGGAGGAACATAGCACATCAGGTAGCATCAGAGGAACAGGAAAGCCAACATTTTGGGTTGGGACCCTTCATCATTCCTGTCCGTCCAGCTCCACGCTGTGTTGACTCTGACTTCCAGCATCTGCAGTTATTGCTAACTCCATCTCGCAGTATGTGTACATGTTCTTTCATTGCACTGTGTATTAATATACATAGCCTCCAGTACATGCATGTGCACCATATTGCAAGCATATTGACGATACAATTCCTCACAGTCAAGGTTATCAAGGAAATGTCTAGTTGATAGACACTCTTGCACGTTTTACAAATGTGAACTGGTTGAATATGGTCAATACTTTGCCTGTTGTGAACGCCCAAAAAGATCCACTGTTTGATATGATTCTTTTGTCTTTGCAACATATGGCCTCCATATCTGGCATCACATTGGCACTGAAATTCATATACACTGTTCAGCATTTCCTCCAATTCTTTCTCTGGTGGCTCCGGCTATGTATGGCAACGACCTCCAGAATCACTGTGTGTGGAACCTTGGAGCAGCCATTTTATTTCTGGAGAAAGTTGACAATGTTACTCATTCGTGTGAATGGCAAAACATTTATGGGCTTGATTACAGCATCCTATTAGTGTAAGTGCCAACAGAAAGAATATATAAACTCATCATACCTGTTTCAACATCTTTGCCAACTATTTACTAGTTCATTTCTCAGGACAATGCCCTGACATGTCAGAGTCAATCTGCCTAGTTTAAAACGTAAACTAAGCCTATCTGTTATCAATCAGTGTTAATGAGTCCTTCCTCCATGGCAATACTTCTACCAACCAAAATTCACTTGCAATAACAAACCAATCAGCATTCTTTTCTCATGCAGCAGGAATTTGGTTTTCCCCTTCAATTCTTGCCAAATGTCCTGATAGATGCGAGATGGAAAGTTTCCACAAAATGTGCCAAATATCAGCAGTACACAATAGATATCTTGGAATTAAATCAGTAAAAATGAAGTAGCTTTAGTAAAAGTAATACACTGTACTATAATCAAAATAGTTTACTATTAATGATAAGAGAAAAGCTAGTTTGTTTGTGTTAGCTCCCACGTCCAATATGTATCTGATTAGTACATTGTGGCACATTAATCTTTGCTTGTGATACTGATACAGAAAATTTCTTCTTTGGAATAGTGGCCAATTACACTCTCTTATGGCTTTTTGCTAGAAATCTACTATGTACCGTGTTGTCTCCTGGCTAAGTTTATCTGAAGACTAGGCATCATGCAACCCTCTAGATAATTGTTACTTACAAAAGTGCATTGTAATATACACTTATCAATGTCAAACCAGCCATTGGAATATAATAACAGCCTAATGCAAATTAGAATTTTTTTTTAATTGATTACAAAAGTATAATTGATTAATGCATTCAGAGTAAGAAAAAGCGTTCAATACGTTTTTCCTTTTTTTTAATCCCAGTTACAGAAATTCGCACAAACACAACATCTGTTTAGACATGCTTCGGCAGGGTTATCATAAGTCCTTTTCAGAACTCACTACTCTGATCCTGAACTGGAATGCTGTAAGGGAGGCTGCAGGACCTGGGTCAGACATATGGATGGAGGAACCTCTGGACAAGCAACATGATAAGCTGGATCATCTTCAGTATTTCCTGATCAGGGCGGAGGCAGCTCAAAGAGGAGGTAAATGAAAACGTCACAGGTATCGACAGCAGCATTGCTTGTATGAAGGGGAATGAAAATGGCTTCAGCTAACAATTTATACCATTTCTGAAAACTTACACATAAAAATCTTCACTTAACAAAGCTTGTAATTGCGGTATGTTGCAGAGTAACTAAATATGCTTTTGAGACATGGGCATTTTACCTAACCATTTACATAATTTCCATTCTGTATCATTAATAACATGAATGAATACCTAAAGAAGCCAAAAGCTTGGCAATATCTCTATTTCATATCAATGAGATATTCATCTCGAAGATTATGTAAGATGAATAACACCTGATGTGTGGCAGTAGTTGTTTAAACATACGTATAGATATCTTAAGAAAGTATTAAAGCTGTAACTATTGATATAATGGTGTTATTTCACGTTAGATTAGATTCCCTACAGTGTGGAAACAGGCCCTTCAGCCCAACAAGTCCACACTGCCTATTGGAGCATCCCACCCAGACCCATCCCCCTATAACCTACACACCCCTGGACACTATGGGCAATTTAGCATGACCGATCCACCTAGCCTGCATCTCTTTGGACTGTGGGAGGAAACCAGAGCACCCAGAGGAAACCCACACAGACACAGGGAGAATGTCCAAACTCCGCTCAGACAGTTACCCGAGGCTGAAATCGAACCCGGGTCCCTGGAGCTGTGAGGCTGCAGTGCTAACCACTGAGCTACCATGCCACCCCATGTTAGCTGTATATGCTATAATGAAAAACATTCTTAGAACTTTTTTTGCATTTAAGTTAATGTGTATAGACCAGGATGTGATTTGATTATTAAGAAGTAAATTAAGGATTACAATTCAACTATATCAGTCTGAGCAAATTTAATTTATATTTGAAAAGTTGAATGTAAGTAAAACAATAATTAATGTTATTTGTACTGCACTTTTTTAACATAATAGATTGAAGCATTGAAATGTGTTAGTCGTTTTGGGACAGACTTTCCTCTGGCCAGTCATTATGCCAGCATAGATGGGGGTTGCAAATGGAGACCCTGCAGAATCCGCACTGTGGCACACTCCAAAGGAATTGCCTGAGAAATAGACTTTCTGCTGGATACTTCCTCTGTGCTAGGATCTCTCCAAAAATTACTAGTTAAATAAGTGATTTCAGATGGTTCTGATGAAATTCAGTAAATTAGTTACCCAGGAAAAATGAGATGATTAATTACATACATACACCTGAGTAGCTAGCTATTAAACTGACCACATAGTTCACTCTCGCACTACATATATATCTCACCTCCCTAGCCCTCCACTTCCACCAGACCCCACCCAAATCCTTGAGACCCAACCCAAACACCTTGCATTCTCCACCAGATCTAACCTGACCCTCTCCCTAGTAACCAGCCACTCTCACTGTGTACCCAACCTGACCCCAGTGCCACCCAATCCATCCATCTAAACCCCTACCCAACCAGACTTGCCCTGACCACACTCTCCAAGCCCAAAATAAACACGCTTCCTCAGCCAGTCCTGACCTACACCCTAACATCGCATCTGACGTATATTTGGTTTAACAGCAGCGGTCAAAGTGGCTATCAGGACATTTAACTTTTACAATACAGTAATTTCCTACTATGAGAAGGAGACAGTTTTGCCTTCTCTGACCATTCTGCATTATGAAACAACTGTCAGAATGGAAGTATAGCTCTGCATTTCTAAGGGAGCCTTGTGCAGAATCTCCATTAAGAAATATGGAGCTCCCTAGATGTGCAAAAAGGAAGAGTAAGATGGCAATCTGTGAGGTTTCCATTCCCTGAAAAATCAAACCTTCTATTTATATTGAGGACTCAAAAATAAAACAGTTCTTGTGTCTGGCATTGCAGCATAGCTTGTATGAAATGTATTTCTTACACATTTGTTGCAGACATTTCTAAAAAGAACTTTCCCTTATTTCTTTAGGGAAGTTTGAAGAAGTCTATAATAACCAACTTGCACTGGCATGTTACTTTAAAACAGTTGGGGACAAGTTGCTTTCTGATCATTTCTTCCAATCATGCCTCACTACTGCTGAAATGCTTACCCCAGCGGGGCATCAGAAAATGGCTGAAGCACATGCTAACATGGGCACGGCCTATGAAGAGAAAGGTAACTCATATTTTCTTCACTTGTGTACTATTAATCTGGAACAATCTGAATAGGTTGTAATAGGTAGCTCAATTTCCACTTTGGAGGTGATGTTATATATCAAACTAGCAGTGAGTAGCATTTGTTCTTACGGGTTTTCAGCATGCCCATTTTCCAACAATAATTCAGTCAGATAATTGCAAATATTCAGCTTTAAAATAGTCAGCATGTCACTGTTCGAGCTGACTATTTTAAAACAGAATTTTTGAAATTTGTAGAAACAACAAATCCTCTTTCAGTTTATTATTCTTTGAGTATGGCAAAACCTATTTTGTCATATTTCATTTTATTGCAAATTGTTTATATCAGTACTTTACAATAACCAAATTCTGTTTGTGATATTAAATGTTTGGATTATTGCATGACCTCTTCTTACTCTAACTGTCAAACAGTCTTTGTTCATGTAAAGGGATGAAGTTGGGAGAGAGTTTCATTCTATGGCAGAGATGAATTGTTACAATTTGGATTTTACTTTTGCTAACATGTAATTTTAAAAATATATATGATTAATAATATGCATACTATTAAACATTATTTATTTGTGAGAGTACGAATTGAAGGTAGAAAACAAGAAATTGCTTCACAGTGAATTTGAATGTGATGGGCAAGATAACATTAAAAATTGAGCACCAGATTACCAATTTTTCCTCAATGCTATTAGTCCTAATTGGAGAGAAGCAGACTGTGGAAAAACTTGGTGAACCACTCAAACTATTTCATGAACCTCATGTGTGCAGTCAAGTTGAATTTATAAACAAAATTAGAAATTGCTGGAAACACTCAGCGTGTCTGGCAGCATCAGTGGAGACAAAACAGAGTTAATGTTTTGGGTCCAGTGATCTGTCTTCAGAACTTATAGTAGCAAGGCAATGGGTGGTATTTATGCAGAAGATGGGATGGGGAGAGTTGGGTTGGAGTAAACAATTCTGCCCATAGAAAAGACCCTGAACTTGTATTTGCCTGCCACTTTAAAACACCAACCTGTTCCCTGGCCAACATCTCTGTCTTAGGCTTGCTGCACTGTTCCAGCGAAGCTCAGTGCAAGCTGGGAGAACAACAGCTCATTTTCAGGTTGGGGACCCTGCAGTTCTCTGGACTCAATATTGAGTTCTATAATTTTAGGGCCTGAACTCTCCCATTTCCTAGCCCCCTACCCCACATACCAGGCCTTGTTATCATGTAGTCTGCCATTGCACACTACCTGTTGTTAGTCAGTAGCAATCTCCTGTAACAGCTATTAACCCTCCTGGCCAGTTCATTGTCAACTCCTTTGTCTGTCCAACTGTTCTTCTCTCTCTTTGGGCTCTATCCCCACCTGTTGTTTACTCCTTATCTTTTCCCCCCACACTATCTTCTGCATATAAACTGACATTTTCCAAGCTATCATCAGTTCTGAGGAAGGGTCACGAGACCCGAAATGTTAACTGCTTTTTCTTCACAAATGCTGCCAGATCTGCAGGGCTTTTCCAGAAACGGCTTTTGGATTTCTGTTTCAGGAGTAAATGATGGGTGAAAATAGAGCCCAAAATGAGTGAAAACAATTGGGCAGACAAAGGAATGGGTAAAGGTTAGCCTGGGAGAATTATAAGATGCTAATAAGGACTGTTAGTGGCTGACAATGGGTTGTTTGTGGCGGCAGCCCATGTGATGACAAGGCCTGCTATGTGAGGGATGGGGTAAGGACATGGGAGAAGATGCTCAGGCCTTAAATTTGTTGAACTTAACATTGAGTCCAGAAGATTGCAAAGTTCCCAAGTTGAAAATGAGGTTTTGTCCTTCAAGCCTGTGCTGAATTTCACTGGAGCATTGTAGCAAGCTGAGACAGAGATGTTGGCCAGCGAACATCATAGTGTGTTGAAGTGATAGGCAACCAGAAGCAGAGGGTCATTTTTCCATACAGAACATCAGTGTTCTGCAAAACAATCATCCAATCTGTACTTAGTCTTCCCAATTTAGAGGAGACAACATTGTGAGTAGCAAATACAGCACACTAGATTGATTGAAGTCCGGGTAAGTTGCTGCTTTACCTGGAAGTTGTCTTGGAAACGTGAGGAAGGTTAAAGAAAATAGGCTGGTTTTACACCTTCTATCATTGTATGGGATTGAGCCATAGGGGTGTGTGGGGTGTTGGGACTGGAGTAGGAGTGGACTAATGTGTCCCAGAGGGAACTGTCCCTGTGGAGGACTGGCAAGGGAGGAAAGGGGAATCTGTGCCCGGTGGTGGCATCCTTCTGGAGGTGGCTTAAATGGTGGCTAATGATCCTTTGCATGTGGAAGCTTGTAGGCTGCTAGGTGAGGATAAGGGGGACCTTATCGCTGTAGTGGGAGAGAAGAGAAGGATGAGGACTGAAGTCCTGGAGATGGGTCAGACACAGCTCAGTGCCCTATCAACTCTGGTGGCAGGAATCCTTGGATAAGGAAGGAAGTGGATATTTGGGAGGCTTTTGCCAAAGTTGTCATCGGCAGAACAGAGGCAATGGAGATGAAGGAACTGGCAGAATGAAATAGGGTATTTACAAGAAGAAATAATAGGAACTACAAATGCAAGCTTCAAAATCTCCCCTCCCCCTACTGCATCCCAAAACCAGCCCAGCTCGTCCCTGCCTCCCTAACCTGTTCTTCCTCTCACCTATCCCCTCCTCCCACTTCAAGTCACACCCCCATTTCCTACCTACTAACCTCATCCTGCCCCCTTGACCTGTCCGTCCTCCCTCGACTGGCCTATCTCCTCCCTACCTCCCACATACACTCACCCTTACTGGCTCCATCCCCATCTCTTTAACTTGTCTGTCTCCTCTCCACCTATCTTCTCCTCTATCCATCTTCGATCCACCATCCCCTCTCTCCTTATTTATTTCAGAGCCCTCTTCCCCTCCCCCATTTCTAATGAAGAGTCTAGGCCCGAAACATCAGCTTTCCTGCTCCTAAGATGCTGCTGGGCCTGCTGTATTTATCCAGCTCTATACTTTGTTATCTCCTTACAGGAAGGATGTATAGTCAAGATAACAATGGGAGTCAATGGGTTTGTAGTGGATATTGGTGGCCACCTTTTCCCCAGAAATGGAAACAGAGATGGTGAGGAAGGGAAGGGAGGAGTTGGAGATAGACCTGGTGAAGATGAGTGCAGGTTGGAAATTGGAAGTGAAATTGATTAAATTTTCCAATTCCAGCCAAGAGAAGGAATCAGCACCAATGATGTCATCCATGTACTGGAGAAAGTGTTGTGGCTAGGAGCTAGAGTAGGACTGGAACAAGGAATGTTCCGTGTGCCCCACAAAGAGACAGGCATAAGCAGGCCCATGCGGGTACTCACAGCCACCCTTTTGACCTGAAGAAAGTGGGAGGAGTTAAAGAAGAAGTTGTTCAAAGTGAGGATGAGCTCAGCCAGATGGAAGAGGGTGGTGGTGGATGGAGATGGTTCAGGAAGAGGAGGTGAGCCCTGAGACCATCCTGATGGAGGATGAACACGTAAAGGACTTCTATGTCCATGGTAAAGAGGATGTGGCTGGGCCTTTAATTAATTTTGCTGAATTAGCAGAGGTTCATATCAACTATCTTAAGCCACATTTTAAAACATTGATTTTATGGAGCACCTTATTTAATCACTATGCCTCACACTTTGCAGGTTGTGAGGCATTTTTTCATTGTAATCCTTGTTGTAATGTAGGAAATGCAGCAGCCAATTTGTCCACAGAATTTCTCAAGTGCCAGGGCCAAAATGAATAGATATGGCTTATCAAACTTAACTCTATAAACCTTGGGATAATTCCAATGGTTGGTTTCTTTTCAAAGTCATTGACGTCCAGAAGCCTAGAAAACTAGCCCACAATCTTAAAGGTTGCTTTCTGTCTATAGTAAAACAGCTGCTCCAAAGTTTCTAACGAAAAAACAACAGACTTCAGTGAAGATTGAAACAGCTTCTACAATTTAGGGCCAAACTTCCAGAAGCCACTCAAGACTAATGCTGACTTCATATATGATCAACCACATATAACCCTGTCTGACCTGAAGGCCCACTTCTGACACTTTTGACAATCATCAACATAAAACTCCTCAGCTTATTCTATGATTCAGCGCAGGGAGTGGCAATAAGTGAAATGCTCGATGCGACTCTTACAGACACAATAGAGCAAATGGGCTACTTCTACGCTATTATGGTTCTGTAATTCTGTGATGAACACTCAATTTCTATGTTTATCTTAGTGAGCAGATCAACCGAACACAGACACTCAAACAATGTTCTACCGCAGGGGTGGTTGCTTGCATCAATCTTTTCCCTTAGCTGTGCCCATCTTGTCTGCACTGTGATGCCAGTGGGAACAACTGTGATATTTACAAGTGACCTGGACCTACTGGACAAACTGTTTGTCAGGCTGACAGTCCTAACCATGGTAAATACTTTAGACCACTGGTGGATTTGAAATAGTGCAAAAGCAGTGCCATAGAACCATGGCGCATGCAGAATGAAGTGAGCAGTGGACAATTGCGTTTAGGTAACACTAGAGATCACAGACAGAATTTCATAACCCTAATTTGCCAAAATTAACTGAGATGATTTTTGTTAATATCCGCCTTGATAATGCAACAATGAGAGTAAACTAGATTTTTCATGTGTTGCATGAACTTTCAGATAATAATCATGTAGAAAGGGAGCAGGAATCTATTACATTAACTTGTTTTCTTTTCCACAATCATTTGCAGTAAGTAGTAGAAGCAGTATTAATTCTAGTGAAGTCCTTCTTATTTTCTGTGAATTTTAAGGCCTGTCAAAGTCAAAAGAAATAGCACTTTCTAATCTGTGTAATGTTTCAGTGTTAAAAAATTACTGCATTCATTGAGGAAGCATGCCAGAATGAATATTAGACATGAGGGCCTCTATTGCAGATATTCTTGAAGGTTCCACACATTCCACAGTGGAATGCACAGCTATCAAATAACTTTTCCATATGAACTGCAAAGTGAATTTTCTTAGGCACTTGCTTGGCCAATATTGTATATTTTTTAAAGCGGAACCTGCAAAAAGCAGATTTACAAACTGCTCAGTGGAAATGAAATACTACCTATAGTAACAGCTTTCTCTTTGCACACTACTATTTCATATAGTCACTTGCTAAAGTCACTGAGATAGCAAGAACTGCAGATGCTGGAGTCAGAGATAACAAAGTGAGGAGCTCGAGGAACACAGGCAGCATCAGAAGAACAGGAAAGCTGACATTTCGAGTCGGGACCCCTCTTCAGAAATGTATATTCCTAGGTTGTGTTTAGGAGTGGGAGAGTGAATGAAATGTGTACCACAAGAACTGACAATGTCAGGTGCTTGCCTCTATCACATTTAGCGAAGGTAAAGAGAAAGAACGAGTGTAATGGTTCCCTGAGAAGCTGAACAAACATTTTAAGTAGGAATGCCAGATGAGAATTTCATGAGGTGAATCAGTGACAATTGTGCTGTAAGTTGTGTTGGCTTATTTATATTTTATATCATTTACTTTAGAGTTTGAATTTTAGAATTTGTATCAATGGTGTGCAGGTATTATGTGTGACTGAACGCATTTATTAATAACTTGTCATTATTTATTTTGTATTATATTTTGAAATAACATCTGAGAGAGGTAGTTGTAGAGACTAGTGGGAATTTGTTTACATTGAGAGAATCTGAGTAACAAAATAAACAGGGTCGTACATTAAGCTTTCAGATAGATGATTCTAGAATTGATTTTATGGGGTTAGGAGAATCACCTGTAACTTCTAATAAAAAGTTTTGTTCAGTATCAGTTTGGATTGTTCTACAGTGTTCCTAACTGAAGTTGGGTGGGTAAAGCAGTTGCTCTTGAGGAAGGGAGAAGATAGTTTGGAATTTTTAAAATTATAGCAATCAGATTCCACAGAGTGGATATGCCTAGTAGATTAATTAGCATCATGTTTAATCTGTCAGAAAACTGTCCAGGTAACTTATAAAGGCCAAAATGAAATGATAAGACAGTTTCGTGGGAATAGGCCATGAAGAACAGTTTTGACTCTTCATGATTTTAATGTGGGGGTTGCATTACCTATAAAACAACATCTATGTAGGCTGAATCCTGAGAAATTAACTTATGTGAGGCCTGTCTCAATGCTGAGAGCATCTAGGTGCATCTTTTATGTGTTTGCCAAATGGCAAGGTAGTACTGAAGTATGTTTAGTAAATTAAATGTGAAATGTTGCTGTGCCTCACTGCAAGAATTCCTCTAAAAAATGCAATGCAACTCACACTTAACCAAAAAAAGTAAGTTGCACCACAAAGTAACTGTTTTTTACATCAACAATTTGGTTCTTTTAGTAATACCTGGGAAGAATATTTACATCATTTGATGGAACTGTTTCATCACCTACAAAATGCCATTTCGAATATTAATGTGTCCTCACAGTTAGACAAGGCCAAGTACCATCTACAAGAAGTAAAAGTACAAGCTATTTTGGACCTCGGTATGCCTAGGACAATCCATGAAATTTTGTGTTCTGTTGATATGAGTGCATTTTGTCGTAAGTTCAAATTTCAGCACTATCAATGTGCCTTTAACAAACCTGTTGAAGAAAGGCAGGAAATTTGAATGGACGCACGAGTGTCAAAGTGATTTTTAGTACTTAAAACTCTGCTGACAACCACACTGGATTTTAGCTGTCAGAGATAATGCGAACTGCAGATCCTGGAGAATGCAAGATAATAAAATGTGAAGCTGGATGAACACAGCAGGCCAAGCAGCATCTCAGGAGCACAAAAGCCGACGTTTCGGGCCTAGACCCTTCATCGGAGCTCTGATGAAGAGTCTAGGCCTGAAACGTCGGCTTTTGTGCTCCTGAGATGCTGCTTGGCCTGCTGTGTTCATCCAGCTTCACACTTTATTATCTTGGATTTTAGCTGTGTCCAGTTACAAGAAGCCAGTTGAACTGTTTGTTGATGCTAGCAACTTCAGTGTGAGCCTGTTTTAGTGCAAGTTGACTGGTTGGGGTTTGAACAGCCTGTCAATTATTTTGCAAAGGAATTATATGTCAGCAAAATATGTTAAGCCTGTGCTTTTCCCGTCAAAGTGAAACCTACTCCACCCACAGAGATATTTTCCCACCATTTTCTAGTAGCATTTTGCATCTTGAGAATGTAAAGTCATGGCAGGGAGCACAGCTCATATTGTCCACCATCAGCACCAGGCCCTATATGGTCACCAGGTACCACCACCAAAGGCTAAATGCACTATCATGACAGCCCCTTTTTATCAATTTCCCCTCGTGTGGATATCCATGCTATTGAACTCTGGTTCCAACTGTCCTTAGTGCTCTCTGAACCCTGGTATGTCATTTCAGTGATGCCCACCTTGCACCACTATGCTCTACTTTTGAGGTCATTGTCATGGTCACTCCCATTAGCACTCTTTTTCTTAGTTTACTGTGCCCTGAGATGCTGTTCCACATACCCCATTCATCCTGAAGATCCTCCGCAACCTACCTTGTTTCCATCTCTGCGAATGTCCCTGCATCCATGCTACTCCTTGAATATCCCACCCCTTTTTGGCAGTGATTACACACTGCCCCACAAGTCTCTCCTCATGCAGCTGGCTAAAAAAAATTGACAGATGGACACACAGGACTGTAAACACCCGAGACCTCTGATTTCATCAAGAAGTCCCTAGACATTCCTGACTGCTCTGTTTGCAGATCTCCACCTGATAGCATTTAATTCTCCTGAATGTTTGTGCTGATCATACAGAACTGACCATTACCCTTTCCCTGGACTATGCTGGGACAGATCATTTGACCATGTGTCCCAAGCATGCTGATTATGGCCAAGCCCTTGGACTGTGCTCATCACTGACGGCATTCAGATCCCCTAGCAGACAGCACACCTGAATCCACCTTGCCCCTGAACCAGAATGAGGATTAGCCCACACTCACTTACCCATATGAACCTTAGATTGAATATAGATGGAGTCTATTGGTAAAAGACAGCAAGATACTACCAACATCAAGAAGGGCCCTGATGGACTTCCAATCAGCTGCAAATCACACCATAGTCCATGTCCATCAGATCCTTACAAATTGCTAAAATTGTTTAGTCAGTGGTGAGGGACAGCATGATAGAACATAGAACAAAGAACATTACAGCACAGTACAGGCCCTTCGGCCCTCGATGTTGTGCTGACCTGACATGCCAATCTGAAGCCCATCTAACCTACACTATTCCATGTACGTCCATATGCTCATCCAATGACGACTTAAATGTACCTAAAGTTGCCGAATCTACAACTGTTGCAGGCAAAGCGTTCCATTCCCTTACTACTCTCTGAGTAAAGAAACTACCTCTGACATCTGTCCTATATCTTTCACCCCTCAATTTAAAGCTATGCCCCCTCGTGCTCGCCGTCACCATCCTAGGAAAAAGGCTCTCCCTATCCACCTTATCTAACCCTCTGATTATTTTATATGTTTCAATTAAGTCACCACTCAATGTTCTTCTCTCTAACGAAAACAGCCTCAAGTCCCTCAGCCTTTCCTCATAAGACCTTCCCTCCATACCAGGCAACATCCAAGTAAATCTCCTCTGCACCCTTTCCAAAGCTTCCACATAACGCGGTGACCAGAACTATACGCAATGATGTGACTGAGAATCACACAAACATGAGAAACCAGACCTAGTAGTGAAAGAAATTTAATTTTTGATTCTGACTAGCAGGTATGAGGTAATTGTTTTCTCTGTGGATGGGTACAAGGACTACAACGTGGATGTGCAAAGCGACCACAGCATTACAGTGCAGGAATCCATTCAATTCTTGGGAGAGAAAAGGAATGTGGTAACAATAGGGTATAGTAAAATCAGAAGTATAGATACTTCTAGCTGCAGCCACAACTGAGAGCTCTGAACTAATGACATAGGTAGGAAGTAGGAATGCTGTTTGTCTGGGAGGATTTCAGAATTTGGAGTTCAGGTTCAAATAAAATAAAACCTCAAAAGTAATAATCCTTGGATTGTTACCTGAGCTAAGCCACCTTCCCTTTAGAATGTACAGATTTAAGATTGCAGAAGAACATTTGACTATGAGTGTGGTCAAGGAGGAAAAGGTTTTGTTCATGGACCTCTAGCAACAGTATGAAGAAAAGAGGGAGCCATTCTACTTGAAAATGCTCCACTTAAACTGGGCTTAGACCATTGTTTTGTGAAACAAACAATAAAGTTACTGACCTGGGGGCAATTGTGTCTGGACAGCTCAGAAATACTGAGGGCCTACGTATCAAGGCAAGGGAGCTGTTCTCATATTGAACTTCCAAGGTTCAAAAAACACGGGTCAGATAGAGGTAGAGGGGCTGACCATCTCTGGGTTGTCCTGAGAAGAGACTTCTGAGGGGCCTATTCTGGCTGGGAGGCTCCTGGCACCACTCTGTCTACTCATGAGGAAAGGGTACCTGGATAACATGCCAGGTCTTCTTTGCCTTTGTTCCCTTGCCTTCAGCCATGAGGACCAATGGCTATGGCAATAAAGTAGAGATGTGTGCTTGTATCCAGCAGACCCTGAAGGTTCTGGATCCAGTTGTCCATGGCAGCCGCCAACCTGTCCATGGAGGGAGCCACATGATTGTATGCTTGAGGCAGATAGTTTCTCATATCATAGTTCCTGCAGCTACAGAGCTCTGAGGCTCATTGCCTTCCACATGCTTGTCTGATGCTCATGTTCCTGTCTATGTATTTGAATGAAATACCTGATTGCTGACACCACATAGTCCACTCCGTGCGGCTCAACAGGTGCCTGGTCTTTGACAGTTGTCCAAAGCAATGGTCTGTGGTGTTTCTTCTTTGGCCACCCGGAGTGTTGTTTCAATGAGGTGCTATGAGCTTGTGCTCCCACATGTTCTAAGCCAAACATTCCTAATGAGGTGTCAGTATCTGAGCTATTAGGGTGTGGCTGCAAGAGTTAACCTTGCCGATACTTCCTCTAAATCAGCAAAACCTTCTTACTTGTTCATCATGAAGGTGGTTTCTTGCGAAGCAAATCATTTTTCTGCAGAAACAGTGGATATTCTGCTGGTACCCATGTGAGACAAAGATGCAATGGCCAAGAAGGCACAACAGCACCTCTTCTTCCTCAGGTGGCTTAGAAAATTCAACTTGTCCATAATAACTCTCACCAACATAGAACATTGAACATTACAGCACAGTACAGGCCCTTCGGCCCTCCATGTTGTGCTGACCTGTCATACCGATCTCAAGCCCATCTAACCTACACTATTCCATGTACGTCCATATGCTTGTCCAATGATGACTTAAATGTGCTTAAAGTTGGCGAATCTACTACCATTGCAGGCAAAGCATTCCATTCCCTTACTACTCTCTGAGTAAAGAAACTACCTCTGACATCTGTCCTACATCTTTCACCCCTCAATTTAAAGCTATGCCCCCTCGTGCTCGCCGTCACCATCCCAGGAAAAAGGCTCTCCCTATCCACCCTATCTAACCCTCTGATTATTTTATATGTTTCAGTTAAGTCACCTCTCAATCTTCTTCTCTCTAATGAAAACAGCCTCAAGTCCCTCAGCGTTTCCTCGTAAGACCTTCCCTCCATACCAGGCAACATCCAAGTAAATCTCCTCTGCACCCTTTCCAAAGCTTCCACATCCTTCTTATAATGCGGTGACCAGAACTGCACGCAATACTCCAAGTGCGGCAGCACCAGAGTTTTGTACAGCTGCAGCATAACCTCTTGGTTCCGGAACTCAATCCCTCTATTAATAAAAGTGAAAACACTGTCTGCCTTCTTAACAGCCCTGTCAACCTGGGTGGCAACTTTCAAGGATCTGTGTACATGGACACCGAGATCTCTCTGCTCATCTACACTACTAAGAATCTTACCATTAGCCCTGTATTTGCCTTCTGGTTACTCCTACCAAAGTGCATCACCTCACACTTGTCTGCATTAAACTCCATTTGCCACCTCTCAGCCCAGCTCTGCAGCTTATCTATGTCTCTCTTCAACCTACAGTATCCCTCGTCACTATCCACAACTCCACCGACCTTAGTGTTGTCTGCAAATTTACTAACCCATCCTTCTACGCCCTCATCCAGGTTATTTATAAAAATGACAAACAGCAGTGGACCCAACACCAACCCTTGCGGAACACCACCAGTAACTGGTCTCTAGATGAACATTTCCCATCAACTACAACCCTCTGTCTTCTTTCAGCAAGCCGATTTCCGATCCAAACTGTTATATCTCCCACAATTCCATTCCTCTGCATTTTGTACAACTTTAACAGATACATCACAGAAAGTATTTTATCGGGTTGCATGACAACCTGGTATAGCAACTTTTCTGTCCAGGATTGTAAGAAAGTACAGAAAGTTGTGACCACAGCCCAGACCATCTCGGAAACCGAACCCCCGTCTATGTACTCCATTTACACTTTTGATTGCCAGGGAAAGGCTGCTAACCTCATCAAACACCCGCTCTGCCCCGTAATTCTCTCTTACAACCTTTCTGTCAGGCAGATGACACAGAAGCTTACACACATGCACCATTAGGTTCAAGAACAGCTTCTTCCTTGCTGTTTATTAGACTGCTAATTGTATTCTCTAAGATCAAATAATGTTGATCTTGCTAACTTTGCTCTTGCTTTGTGCACCTCCTGTGAAGTTGCAATCTTGTATGCCTTGCGCTGTGTAAGCACGCTATGATCCGTATGCCCTTGTTTACTGTGATCTGCCTGTACCGCACACAAAACAAAGCTTTTCACTTTACTTAGGTACATGTGAATACAACAAATCAAATCAAATTGGAAGGTGATTAATAAGTTTAGAATGAGTGATATTGACAGCAAAGTTAATGGATGAATTGTAATGGAAGAAAGAATGATGGGTCATGGTTGTCTCAGCCTGCAGCATTGGACTTCTTCTGAGCCAAGATCCTCTCTTTGTCATGGGTGAAGAGCCTGATGTTAGACTCTCCTCCATGTGCCTTGGCTCCTTTTGCCCTATTACGGGCTATTTCCTTCTAGAATTCAGGAAAGTTAGGGATTGAATTAAGTGAAAGTGGATGGCAAGTTGCTTCTGCTCGTGCAGGTGGTTGAAAGTAATGAATTCTCCTGAGCAAGTAAGTAAGCAGTGCAGAGGCCATGTGGGGTGAATGGTGGTAAGATATACCGAGAGATTTCACTCAGCATTCCAGAGCAAAACATGCTGTAAACACAATGAAACTGATGCTAGATCAAAAATAAGTATGATTGAGCCCAACGTGTCATATCAGATGTGGTAGGAGCATGACTGAACTTTGGGGATTTGTTTGGATCACCAGGGTACCCTAATAAGGTATCCTTCAGATATAGTTTCTCAATATCTTTAGGGAAAATCAGGTGCCCTTTGGAAGAAGTAAGGTGCTCCATTAAAGTTGTTAAAATTAAGCACACATGTGTGTAAGAGTGCTTAAATAGATTGGAAGTGTGAAGCTTGTTGGAACTGTTACAAAAGTATCAAGAGTAACTGTCAGAAACAGCTCTCAAAAACGTCAGGAGGATCTTTCAAAAGCAACTATCTAAGGGAGTTGTCAAGGTATTTAAAAATCTGTGCTCTTATTCTAATATTTCTGTCCTAGTCCTGTTGCTATGTTCCAGTAAAGTCTGATGTAAATTGGAGGAACAGCACCTAATTTTCCACTTTGGCATTTTCCAGCCTCCAGGACTGAACATTGAATTCAAAGTTTCAGATCATGAACACTGTCCTCCATTTTGTTTATCCTTCCACCACAAGGATTTATTGACCTTGGAGGGAGTATAGGAAAAGGCAGGGTACATAAGATAAACCACTTTGACTGGCTAGGGATTTCAGAATTAGTGTAAAGGCTAAGGCAAAACCATACAGAAGCGATGTTAGGAAGCACTTATACACACAAGAAATGGTAGAGGTTTGGCACTCTATTCTGCAAATGGCAGTCGATGCTAGATCATTTGTTCATTTTAAATCTGAGATAGATATATTATTGTTCAGCAAAGGTATTAAGATATACGGGCCAAAAGCAGGGATGTGGGCTCAGGCCAGAGATCAGTTGTGATCTTATTGATTGGCAGAACAATCGCAAGGGGCTAAATGACTGATTCCTATTCCTATGTACTTGAGACTGTCCTTTCCATAGATATTCAGTTTACCTGCAATCAATCCAAAGGAATTCTTCTCTTGTGAGCCTTTACATCTGTTTTTCCCTTCCCCAGTGCAGCTGACATAATGATTCTGCAGAGAGATATAGACTGGGTAAATGACTGGGCAAAGACTTGGCAGATGAAATATAGCATTTGAAAATGTGAGGTAATGCACTTTGACGGGAACAACAGAAGAACTGAATATTATTTGAATGGGGAAATACTACAGAAAGCTGCAGCAGAGTTGGATTTGAAGTCCTCGTGCATGAATCATAAAAAACCAGTATCTGTGTTCAGCAGGTAATTTGGAGACACACATCTGGATGTGAAATCACATCTGATGGAGAAAATCATGGATGAACCCAAAAACTGAAGGTCCGTTAAAGAACTTAACATATTCATTTCCATGGAGCCGGGAATAGGGTGTAGCAGAGAGAAATGTATATACTGCTTATGGAGCCAACTAAACTTTCTGCACAAATAAAGGCAAAATACTGTGGAACAAAAACAAAGTTGCTGGAAAAGCTCAGCAGGTCTGGCAGCATCTGTGAAGAAAATATCAGAGTTAACGTTTCAGATCCAGTGACCCTTGCTCAGTGGATGCTGGAATTATGAAACAAGTACGCAGAATGCTGGAGAATGTCAACAGGTCTGGCAGCATCTGTGAAGAAAGACATAGAGTTAACATTTTGATTCTGCTGCACAACCTTCAAAATTTTCTTCTAAGTTCTGAGGAAGAATTTCCCACATAGTCTGTTGGATGTCAGTGTTGAATTTTACTGGATCATCTTGGCTAGAGTTTGGTTACTTTGGTAAAATTCTTCATTAGTATTGGCAGTATAACGTAAGGGCAATAGTCTTGAGCAAATCCGGTAGTTGGCTGTTTCCTGATAGTACATTGAGTGAGTCGAATTAGTTGAAGCTGGCATTTGATGCTGGGGACTGAAAGAGGAAGTCGAAATGGAGACTCAGCAATCAGACGTGATGTTTGTGAATACTTCAGACGGGTTGTTGCACTGATGTGCTGAGCACCCCATCATGTGGGAACATTTGTGGAGCATCTTCTTGTTAAACCACAATAAGACCATAAGATATAAGAGCAGAAGTAGGCCAATCAGCCCTTAAAATCTTCTCTATTATTCAATGAGATCAAGGCAGATCTTATAACCCTCAATAGTACACTTTGTTCCCTTGACACCCATAGTGCTTCTTCCAATTGGTATTCAGCACAGAGGAGTATTGAATCAACAACTGAGGGGTGCAGTTAGTGGTAATCACAGGAAGTTTCTTTACCCATGTTGACCTGATGTCATGAGACATCATGGAGTCCAGGGTCAATGTTTAGAGCTCTAAGGGTTCTTCCATCCAAACTGTGCAGCCTCATCTAGTGGATTTGTCCTGTTGTTTTATTCATTCACGGAATGAGTACATCATTGGCTAGGCCAGTAGGACAGGACATATCCAGGGATATAACAATGACATCTGGGATATTGTAAGGTATGCTTCCATGTGTACAGTTGTGTCAAACTGAACATTTTAGAATATCTCTCCCAATTTTGACGCAAACCCCCAAATATTAGGAAGGTTGACTCGACAGGGTGAACAGGACTAGGTTTACGAGAGTCCGGGTCAATGCTGGCACGCCATCCAGTTTATCTCCTTTCATTAGATTTTGCCCTGGTTCTATATGACTGAGTGACTTGCTGGGTCATTTCACAGGACATTTAAGAGCCAACCACATTGCTGTGGGCCTGGTGTCACATGTTGGCCACATCAGCTAAGGAACCTAGATTTCATTTCTTAAAGGACATGCAAAAATGATTTGGATTTTTATGAAAATCAACAGTGGTTTCATGGTCACTGTTGGACTAGCTTTTAAATTCCATAATTATTAATGAGATTAAATTTGACCTGCTGCCATTTGTGGGATTTATACCCACATCCAAAGAGTGTTGGATTTGTCCTGCTTTTTGTGGACAAGATGTATCTGGCCAATTTTCTACGTTGCTGAGGAGATCCAAAGTTAAATCTGTACTGAAACAGCTAGGCTAGGAATACAACTAATTCTGGAGCACCAGCCTTCAGCATTATTTCCAGAATGTTGTCAGGACACAGAACCTTTGCAGTATGCAGTACATCAGTTGTTTTGTGACATTCTATGGAGTGAATCAAGTTGGATTAAAAACTGGTATATGCCATGCTGGGAATCTCAAAAGGAGGCCAAGATGGATTTCCGCATGTCACCTCTAGCTGCACTTAACCTATTTCTCAATAAACCCTGAGGCCTAATTGTGCTGGATACTAGGATTGTTGCATGGCAGGTATAATGGAAAGGTATGGTTGGCATTTGTTGATATAGGATTAATAAAAGCCTTTGGTGCATGAGGTGAGGGACATAGGTTCAAATGGAAAGTATGTGGACCATGGGAAGTGGCTGGGCCGGGGGAGACTCTACCATGAATGATATGAGAGGCTGTAGGAGATACAAGAGCATATGGCTTGGCTTGAGGGAGGGGTGTAGAGCGTAGAGGCTTGTCATAGACAAGAGGGAAAGGTTAATTGAATTATCTTTACTGTTCTTCCCTTCTATTCATAACAGAGGTAGTTTTGTAAACTTAGTTTTATTTACCTTTCCTTTTTAAAGTTAGGCAGCAGTGTGATTCCTCAAACTGTGTTTGTAAAGTTCAATTTAAAATTGACCGACAGTTTTACCTTAAGGTAAAAACAGTGAGAATTGTTAATGCATTCAAAACCCAGGCGAATGTTCACAACACACACTTGTACTGACTAACCACAGTCAGTTCTTTGGGTCCATCCACAGAAACAAAAGAGGAAGGGTTGGTTGGGAGTGATGGGGACCAAGTGTGGCAATGAACATTGGACTGAACTTTGACACATCAGTCTTTGACACTGGAGTACTCAGGCTTTGATCTAGCATTATTGTGAAGGGCAGCAGGATTTATAAAAGGGGAATATGGTAAATCATGCCTGGGAAGGGTGTGAGGTGGGAGGAAGGAGATCATCCACAGTCAGTAGTCCCCTGGCTTCAATGGGCGGGCACATTCAATGCTTACATCAGGCATGGCATACGCCAGAGGCTGAGTGGGAGGTGTGAGCAGATGTAGGCGCATGTAGACAAGTTGGGAGCAGATCTGGGGATGGTTGAAGTTTGTGGGGTTAATGAAATGGGCTACGAGGAACAGGATGCAGATGTTTGGGATTCACCTGTATCTTCATGCTAAAACTGACAGCCACTGGGAGGGCTGAATATCACCATCTATCATGCTGTAAATCAAAAATACACAGTGTGGAAGAAAATGGCTGTGAACACATTCATAGTGGACAGCGGAAGTAAATTGACCTGTGAGGGAGTAAGCTGCAGCACACACCAATCGTAGGGCTTTTAAGTGCTACAAGTATAAATCACAAACCCAGGCAATATACAACACACAGGCTGCCTACCCCCTGACCATTCTCCAGTGTTGACCCTCTGTGCATGTTGCACCTCTTTGGCAGTCTTTGGATATTTTTTTCACAGATGCACTTTTGTGCGTAGTTGGAGACAAACATTGGGAATGTTGAATGAGGTGCAAAAGTGACACCATCACTCAATGGCATGTGTAAGCATTGTTTGCCCTGCTTCCAAATGGTGCAGTAAACTCCAAGTACAGCTCTGTGGCCATGAAGTGCTGCTAGATGATATGTAATTACATTTAGCACTGGCACAGACGCAGAAGTAGATGAAAATTAATGTCAGGAACATTTATGCAGAAGTTGATAGTAATGTACAAGCCTTTTTCACTTGTATCACCAAAGTACTCTCAACGTGTTTTCACCTTTCTCGTCCATGATGTCTTTGTGTAATCCATGGTTCCACAGCTGGAGTAAAGGGAGTCTGTTCAGGAATTGAGCCATTGGACCTGGATGTTTGGTGACGTGACCCTGTGGGAGGTATGTGTCAAAACAGGTCAGACATGCAGGAAAGGTGCAAGTGGTGAGACCAATCACCTCTCCCGTGTTTTGAGTGAAAAGTGCAGAGGGGCTTGTGCATGATTCCACTTCCAGCTGAGATGCCTCCTGACATTGCCCAGTCTCCTTGTGTGGAGTATTGAACCTAGAATGGTGTCAAGGAACTCCAAACCATGTTGTCATGCCTTTGGTCCTGGAGCCTAATGAGTGAGGCTGTAAAATTATAAGATATGACAGCAGAATTAGATCATCTGGCCCATCAAGTTTGCTGCACTATTCAAGCATGGCTGATATTTTTGTCAGCTCCATTTTCCGGCCTTCTACAGATGTACCATTGAAAGCATTCTTTCCAGGTGCATAACGGCCTGGTATAAAATATAATCACATTCTCCCTGAAACCCTTAATTTCCTTACCAGTCAGGAACTAATCTATCTCAACCATAAATACACTAAATGACTTGGGTTTCACAGCCCTCTGTGGCAATGAGTTACACATTAACCACCCTTTGGGTGAAGAAATCCCTCTTCCTCTCAGTTCTAAAGATTCATGCCTTCAATCTGAGACCGTGCCCTTGGGTTCTAATCTCTCCCAGTAGTGAAAACATCTTCTCCATGTTGACTCTATTCTAAGCGTCTCAGTAAATTTCAATGAGATCTTCCCTCGTCTTTCGAAACTCCATCAGGTACAAACCCAGAGTTCTTAACTGCTTCTCATATGACAAGCCCTTCATCACTAGGATCATTCTTGTAAACCTCCTCTGGATCCCCTCCAATACGAGCCCATCCTTCCTTAGACATGCGGGGACTACAACTGCTCACAATATTCCAAATGCATTCTACTAGAGCATCATACTACTGAGGCTGTATATCTCTTGTATTCTAGCCCTCTGAAGTGAATGTCAACATTGCACTTGCCTTCCTAACTGCCAACTGAACTTGCATGTTAAACTTAAGAGGATCCTGAACTGGGACTCCCAAGTTCAGTTGTACTTCAAATTTCCAAAGCCTTTTTCCCTTTTGAAAAACCTGGCCTGTATTCTTCCTACTGATTGGCATAATCTCATACTTTGTCATATTGTATTCCATCTGCCACTTCTTTACCCTCTCTCCTAGCATCTTTGAGTCCTTCTGCAACCTCCCCCACTTCCTCAGCACTACTAGTGCCTCCAATTAGTTTGCGTCATCTGCAAACATAGCAACAGTGCCCTCAGTTCCTTAAATCAGATTGTCAAGAATAGTTGTAGTCACTGGCTACCATCCTGAAAATGACAAATAAAAACCAAAAGAACTGCAGATGCTCTAAATCAGGAAGAAAAACAAAGTTGCTGGAAAAACTCACCATGTGTGGCAGCATCTGTGGAGGAGAAAACAGAGTTAACATTTCGGTTCGGTGACCCTTCCCAGAACTGGATTCTCGTTAACTGTGTTTTCTCCTCCACAGATGCTGCCAGACCTGCTGACCTTTTCCAGCAACTTTGTTTTTGATCCTGAAAATGACCCATTTATCCCTGTGTTCCACCTTCTGCCAGTCAGCCAATCCTCTAACTATACAAGTACCTAACCCCTTGACACTATGGGCTCTTATGGTGTTCAGCAGCCTCCTGTACAGCACCTTGTCAAAGGCTTCCTGGAAATTGAAGTACATTGCTCCTTATCTCCTCAAAGAATTCTTAATGATTTGTAAAGGCATGACCTCAGTCATGCTGACTCAGCCCTCTTTTACCATGCACTTCTAAGTACTTTGCATCTTATCTTTAATAATAGACTGTAAGACCTTACCAACGAGCAAGGTCAGGCTAATCAGCCTATAGGTTCCTGTCTTCTGTCTCTCTCCCTTCTTAAACAGAGTGTTAGATTAGCCATTTTGCAATCCTCTAGGACACTCCCCAACTCCGGTGATTCCTGAAAGATTGCTGGAGTATAAGTGTTGGCCCATCTCCAACAACCGCTGAAGGTGCTGGGCTTGTCTGTCCATGGCAGTGGCAACCTTACCATGGAGGCAGGCAGATGGTCACATTGATTTACTGCACTAATGTAGCTTTTGAGCAATGAGGGCCATTGTGTCCTATATGTCTGTTTGCCACTCCTGCTTCTCCCTGTGCATGTGGATGAAGAACCTGATTGCCAACATCACAGGATAATCTCCTGCCTTGGCCTGAACAGATGCCTGGTCTCCAGCAGTTCACCGAGTACCAGCTGCTTCCTAAACCAGCTGCAGAGCTGTCACAGTGAGGTGCTCACCAGATTCTGTACCCGTCCTTTCTGTACTTATAATTCCCTCAAAGTATCGGTGCTGGTAGAGGGTGCAGGCAGCAGCCTTGCTGCTGTTTGCTCTGAGACCTCTGTAATCTTCTCTTAGACTTGCGGTGCGGATTTCTTTAGGAGCCAGAGACTGCTTCACAGAGGTCGTGAGGTGACAAACAGTACCTGCATGACAAAAGAGAGAAAGTGGCATAGCCAATGGTTTCATGATGTGCAATGATTGAGAGTGATAATGGGTTAGTGTGAGAGTTGCTGTGAAATGAAGAATGGTATTCACTTGTTTCACTGTCAAACAAGCTTGACATTGAAAAAACTTGACATTGAAACCAGGGCAGGTACCTGGCAGATTCAGCTGGTTCTGAATAGCGTCCTTGTTGCTTTTGATCAAACTACATCTGAAAGCATGGGCACCAGTGACACATATCTCCGATTTATGGACTTTGGCATCTGCTAACCCATCATGACCATTTTAAGATAGTGAGAACTGCTGATGCTGGAGTCAGAGATAACACAGTGTAGAGCTGGAGAAGAACAGCGGGCCAGGCAGCAATAGAAGAGCAGAAAAGTTGACGTTTCGGGCTGGGACCCTACTGCAGAAAAAAAAGGTCTTTGACCATCTTTGATGCACTTATAGGCCACTTAGAAAGTATAAACTTGCATAGTAGGACGCACTGACAACTAACTTCAAAAAACCACTGCAAGGGCACATTGCACATTCAGACATCTCATGGATTTGATCAGACTGTATCTCAGGGATTCTCGTTGCTTTCTTAGCACTCACTCATTCAGCATCTATCTGCATGCTAGCATCATTCCTGCATTGCAATCTTTTGCCATGCCATTTCTGTTACTGGCACTGGCACTTCAGCCACGGCCAAAGGCTTTCACTAGTGCTATGTCGGGATGCTCCTTAATACAGACACAGACAAGCTGCTTGTTAGGAGTGTGGAATATCTTGTGAACCACACACTGTGATGTTAATGTAACTCCTATAGCATGTTCCAGCTGCCAACATGGCACACGTGTTGCACACGCATTCATTATGTCTCATCGGAATAACGTGCTGGAAATCAAGCTGTTCTGGAGTTGCCCAAAAATTTGATGATTTTAATAAGCATGCAAAATTCCCTAATTTATCTGCCTTTTAGACCCAAGTTGACAGAAAGCCCATAACAGCTTTCTGTACTTGACACAAATTACTATTTATTGCAAATATATAGATTCTAATCTGAGATAAAAGATTATAAAGCATCAACATGTAACTCTACTATTTAAAAGGTTCACCCTTTCTATAAACTCGCTGTACACACACATACAGAAAGAAACCTGGTTGTTGTGCACAGAGGTTAAAAATGAGGAAGGCAAGTCACAGGCCCCTATTTACTGAGTTTGCTCTGATGATTGTTGTGCTGATCAGAACTCTGCAGCATGATCTTCCTTCTTCAGGTACTTCTGTTTGTTTGCAGGATGCTCAAGGTGGCTGGTTCACACTTATTAAAGTCTCTGAGTTATTAATTTAAAGTCATATATTACAGCAATTATGAGGGAAACAAAATGGATATCTTGAGGGCTGAGTTGCTTTTTACTGCAAAGCAACAACAGCTGTTTCCTTTTCAAGGGTCGAACAGCTACTGACCCAAACATCCACACCGCCTAGCTGTTCTGATGTCTGGGAGCCAATCACATAGCTTTTGATAACAGAACATTATGATCATTGATAACTGATCACCATATCACAGAAGGGCGGCACGGTGTCTCAGTGCAGGACGCCAAGGTGGCTCAGTTTGGGGCAGTACGGTGTCTCATTGGTTAGCATTACTGCCCCACAGCATCAGGGACCTAGGTTCAATTCCACCCTCAAGTGACTGCCTGTGTGGAGTTTACATGTTCTCCCCATGTCTATGTAAGTTTCTTCTGGGGACTCTGGTTTCCTCCTACAGTCCAAAGATGTGCAAGTTAGGTGGATTGGCCAATCTAAATTGCCCATATTGCCCAGGGAATATAAGTTAGGAGTGTTATCCATGGGAAATGCTGGGTTATGGGGATAGCGTAGGGGATGGGCCTGGGTGGGATGCTCTTTGGAAAGTTGGTACAGACTTGTTGGACGGAATGACCTGTTTTCACACTGTATGGATTCCCTGGACCAATCAGCCACTTGTTGCAGGTCAAATCTTCATTTGATCACAGCTCCCTGGGCCTAGCTTATCTGAATTGAACCAACAGCTGTTTCAACAAAACTTCCCATGAGCATCAAGGAACTTGATTTTACAAAGTGTGGTAATCCTTCAACATTGCCTTTGAAAAAACTTCTTTTCTCATTTTATTTTGCAGTCAAAAGTACAGAAAAATGAAAAAAGATATAGCCTTTACACATTAAACCAAATGACTATGTTAGAAACTGGTGGGGGTTATTCCACAGTCTTGTCAAGGGGGGCGCTGGTCATTGTCGGTCACAGGTGTCCTAATATCATCAGTGATAGGCACAGTCCACGGGCCTGGCCACAGTGAGTTGTCTGCTTGGGGTGCTAACGGTCAGGAGATCCATCCCAGATCAGTCAGAGAGATTAGATCTTATCAGTCAGGGAGCTACAAAGTCAACAGTCTAGAATCTGGTCAGTTATGTTTAGGGATGCTTATCAAAATTAATGAGAGGTCTGGCATGAATAAGGCCCTGTTGGTCTGCCCATCGATCTCTTCAGAGTTCAAAGAGGGGTTGTAAAAGTAATGACAGGAAAAACTGCCAGAGAGAGTGGGAGAGTCAAGGCTGCGGGTTGGAGAAACAGGCATTTACAGGGGTAGGGATAAGGATGGTGATGGAGGAATGGGGGTTATGTGGAAAGGCATTGGGTGACATAAAATGCTCTTGGAGGGGTGAAATTAGTGGCAGTGGCCAACATCGTGGTCTTGACAGAGCAAGTATAGAACAGCAGGGTGAGCATCGTTAAGGTCTACTGTTGGGGTTTAGTTGGTGAAGTTCAATATGATGGGTCTCCAGAAGTGGATGACAAGTGAAAATGAGCTGTCATGGTTGTGCAAGGCAAAGGGCTTCAGAGATGGACCTGGGTCTAGCTAGAGCCCAGTGCTAACTGTGTCCACCACAAGCTGTGTTCCCTGCCATCACTGCACTCTCCAGATGTAAAGTGCTATTAGAGAGTGGCTGGGACAATACCCAAGTTGGGCAGAGGAATCATTGGTTTAGGTGAAAGTGCAAGATCCACGTTGTTGGATGCATGTCATTGTAGCTATAAGTACACAAAGCAGCCTTTTGCAAAGCCCAGCTACATTTTATATGCAATCATCACCCATTTTCTATATATGCAGAGTAAAGATGTTTAAGAGCCAAATGCTGGACAAAGCCAATTTGCAACAGATTTGCAAATTGAACTTAGGCGTCCGTATTGTTAGCCTGAAAATACCTAATGGGTTCTTTCAAGGTCTGATCAAAATTAATACCAGAAGATATGCGCACTTTCATATGAAGCAAATTTATTAGCTTAAAGAACCAAATATAGATTAGAGACATATGGAAAGTAATGAGAGAATATTGGCTTAAACTGCATAACACACGTATACGTGCACACACACACACACACACACACACACACACACACAAACACACACACAGAATCATAGAACATGGAACATAGAAAAGTACAGCACAGTACAGGCCCTTCGGCCCACGATGTTGTGCCATGGATTAATCCTAATCCAAAAATAAAATAACCTAACCTACATTCCCCTCAATTCACTGCTGTCCATGTGCATGTCCAGCAGCCGCTTAAATGTCACTAATGACTCTGTTTCCACGACTACCACTGGCAAAGTATTCCATGTGCTCATAACTCTCTGGGTGAAGAACCTCCCTCTGACGCCTTCTCTATACCTTCCTCCTAACACCTTAAAACTATGACCCCTCATGGCAGTCAGTCCTGCCCTGTGAAAAAGTCTCTGGCTATCGACTCTATCCATGCCTTTCATTACCATGTACACCTCGATCAGGTCACCTCTCTTCCTCCTGCTCTCCAGTGAGAAAAGTCCGAGCTCAGTTAACCTCTCCTCGTAAGACAAGCTCTCCAGTCCAGGCAGCATCCTGATAAACCTCCTTTGCACCCTCTCCAAAGCCTTCACATCTTTCCTGTAATAGGGTGACCAGAACTGGACACAATATTCCAAGTGTGATCTCACCAGGGTTTTGTAGACCTGCAGCAAAACCTCGCGGCTCTTAAACTCGATCCCCTTGTTAATGAAAGCCAAAACACCGTATGCTTTCTTAACAACCTTATCCACTTGGGTGGCAACTTTGAGGGAGCTATGCACTTGGACACCAAGACCCCGCTGTTCCTCCACACTGCCGAGAATCCTGCCTTTAATCCTATATTCAGCATTTAAGTTCGACCTTCCAAAATTCATCACTTCGCATTTATCCAGGTTGAACTCCATCTGCCATTTCTCAGCCCAGCTCTGCATACTGTCAATGTCTCGCTGAAGCCTGCGATAGCCCTCGATACTATCAACGGCACCTCCAACCTTTGTGTCATCAGCAAACGTACTAATCCACCCCTCAACCTCCTCATCCAAGTCATTTATAAAAACTACAAAGAGCAGAGGCCCAAGAACAGAGCCCTGTGAGACACCACTCAGCACTGACCTCCAGGCAGAATACTTACCATCTACCACCACTCTCTGCCTCCTGTCAGCCAACCAATTCTGAATCCAGACAGCCAACCTGTATCCCATGCCTCCTGACCTTATAAATGAGCCTGCCGTGGGGAACTTTATCAAATGCCTTGCTAAAGTCCATGTACACCTCATCCACTGCTCGACCCTCGTCAACCTGTCTCGTGACCTCCTCAATTAACTCATTAAGATTTGTGAGGATGACCTGCCCCTCACAAAGCCATGCTGACTCCCTTTAATCACGCTATGCTTTTCCAAATAGCCATAAATCCTATCCCTCAGAATTCTTTCCAAAACCTTGCTGACCACAGACGTAAGACTGACTGGTCTGTAATTTCCAGGGATTTCCCTATTCCCTTTCTTGAAAAGAGGAACAACATTTGCCTCCCTCTAATCTTCTGGTACGACTCCCGTGGAGAGTGAGGAAGCAAAGATCTTCACCAGCGGCTTAGCAACCTCCTTTCTCACTTCCCAGAGCAACCTAGGATAAATCTGGTATGACCCTGGGGACTTATCAATCTTAATGTTTGCCAAAATTTCCAGCACATCAACTTCCTCAATCTCAATCTGTTTAAGCCCGTTTCCCTTCCGCTCAAAGTTCTCATTCACAACAAGGTTCCTTTCCTTCGTGAAAACCGAAGCAAAAAACTCATTTAGGGCTTCCCCTATCTGCTCAGACTCCACGCACAAGTTCCCTACGCTATCCCTGATTGGCCCTACCTTCTCCCTGATCATTCTCTTATTCCTCACGTATGAGTAAAATGCCTTTGGGTTCTCTCTAATCCTTCCTGCCAAGCCTTTTTTGTGCCCCCTCCTGGCCCTCCTCAGTCCACTTTTGAGCCCCTTCCGAGCAAGCCTGTAATCCTCTAAAACTGTGCTAGACCCTTGCTTCGTCCACCTTACGTAAGCTGCCTTTTTCTTTTTGACGAGAAGCACCTCTGTTCCCGTCATCCAAGGCTTCTTAATCTTACCCCTTCTTACCTGTCTCAGAGGAACAAATTTATGCATCACTCGCAACAACTGCTCTTTAAACAGTCTCCATATGTCTGTTGTGCCCTTTCTGTGGAACAATTGCTCCCAATCTGTACTTCCCTACTCCTGCCTGATAGCGTCATAGTTTCCTTTTCCCCAGTTAAATATCTTCCCCTGGTTACTGCTCCTTTCCCTCTCCGTGGCTATGGTAAATGTGAGGCTGTTGTAGACAACGTCGCCAAAGTGTTCTCCCACCGCGAGATCTGACACCTGTCCTAGCTCATTGCCGAGCACCAAATCCAAAATGGCCTCTCCCCTCATCGGCCTGTCCACATACTGAGTAAGGAAACCCTCTTGAACACACCTGACAAAAACGGCTCCATCCAAACCATCCAATCAATATTGGGAAAGTTGAAGTCACCCATAACAACAACCCTGCTACGTTTGCACTTTTCAACAATCTGCTGGCCTATGAGCTCTTCAATCTCCCTACTGCTATTTGGGGGTCTGTAGAAAACCCCCAATGAGGTGACTGCTCCCTTGCTGTTCCTAACTTCCACCCAAACTGACTCAGTCGACAAACCTTCCTCGGCAACCTTCATTTCTCTTGCTGTGATGTACTGTCTGATTAGCAAAGCTACACCCCCTCCTCTTTTCCCCCCTCCCTGTTCTTTTTAAATGTTCTAAACCCTGGAACATCTCGCAACCATTCCTGCCCCTGTGAAACCCACGTCTCAGTTATGGCCACAACATCATAGTCCCAATTACTGATCCATGCTCTCTTAAGTTTGTCACTCTTATTTCTGACACTCCTTGCATTAAAGCAGACACATTTTACCGATCCCTTTGTTCCATCATATGAAAAACCTTCCCGGTAGATTCACTGCATCCTGCCACTGCCTCATCTACTACTACACCCCCTCACCCCCTCAGATGTGTATCTTTGGTTCCCACCCCCCTGCCAAACTAGTTTAAACCCTCCTGAACCACTCGAGCAAATCTCCCACCCAGGGCATTTGTGCCCCTCCAGTTCAGGTACAACCCGTCCTTCATGTACTGGTCCCACCTTCCCCAGAAGGCATCCCAATGGTCTAAGTATCTGAAGCCCTTCCTCCTACACCAGCTGTTCAGCCACGTGTTAAGCTGCACTCGCTGACTGTTCCTCACCTCGCTATCTCGTGGCACCGGTAGCAAACCTGAGAACACTACTCTACTCGTCCTTCTCTTCAGCTTCCTACCTAGCTCTCTGTAGTCCCTTTTCAGATCCTCAATCCCTTTCCTGGCTATGTCACTGGTGCCAATATGTACCACGATTTCTGGCTGCTCACCCTCCCCCTTCAGAATCTTGTAGACCCGATCGGCGACATCCCGGACCCTGGCACCTGGGAGGCAACATACCTTCCGGTAGTCCCATTCCTGACCACAAAATCTCCTGTCAATCCGTCTAACTATTGAGTCCCCTACCACTAGCTTTTTTCTATTCTTCCCCCTTCCCTTCTGAGCCAGAGTGCCAGGCTCAGTGCCAGAGACCTGACAACTATGGCTTTCCCCTGGTAGGCCGTCCCCACCAGCAGTATTCATATCTGTATACTTATTGCTGAGGGTAACGGCCACAGGGGATCCCTGTGTAGAACGCACCCACTTAAAAACAATCACTCACCTTCCCAGCAAGCTCCACTTCTTCCGCTCTCTGCTCCCGCTCTTCCTGCCGCTCTCTGCTGCAAAAGGACCGTGGGCTTCGAGGTGAGTACTTAAATAGCACTCACTTACCTTCCTGTCTGCCTCTGTACTACTACCTCACTTCCGCCCGGCTCCCACTGCTCTCTGCTGCAAAAAGCTGCAAAATCATAACGAGTATTGTGCTGCCTACTATCTGTCGGGGACTTTGGCAAAGGTGGCACTCCGAGCTCAATCTCATTTCCTTGGCACCAGTCTCGCGAACCCCAACCCAATATGAAAAGTCCAATAACCAGGGCAAAATTCCTGATTTTAATATTATTCTGAATCCAAGGTTGCATACTGAATCCTCATTTTGTAATAACTTCAGTACTTTACCAGCCCTCTGAAATAGGTTGAAAACAGGTCCAGGTGGCCCCATTGTAGACCACGCAAGTGGATAGTTCATAATGCCCCTCAAGGTCAGGCAGTTTTCTTCAGTCAAAACAGGCTGGTTTTGCTTTGGGCCTGTTTATCGTGCACTTTTCCACTTTCCGTCAATTACTCATTGTCATGTTCAATTAACTCTTAATGATTGACCCTTCATGGTCAGTTTTAACAATATAATTTTTAAGCCTAACACTATACATTCCTCTTTTATATCTTAAAAGCAGATGATCAACACTTTATAAAAGCTCATATATATTGCTCACTAGCTGTAAGTTGGTTATGCATGCAATACAGTTTACAAGCTGTTACACATGTGTATGAAAGCAAGAAACAATTAACCATAATACAACAACTGAATGCCATTAGAGTGAGAGTACTGCTGAAGCTTTAAGTGACTACCACTTGAATATATCCCAGCAATGTTCCATGGTAAGAGTTACTAAATTGTCTGCTATGTAAATCAATTGATCATGGCTGTAACTCATGCCAGCTTCTTGCTTTAAGAAGTCATGGTGTACTGTTGCCAAATGAGATGTTGTGTAAGGAAGGTCCACAGTTTCTTAATAGCACATGTGGAAGAACCCTACGCAATCAATTCATGATGTAATACATAGTAATTGCCTCCCATTCTTTGATTATGTAAGCTTTAGGCCTAATTGTATCATAGATAACACAGAAGTTATCCCTGCCTATGTTGATTGGTGGTACCTCTCTTATCATTGAGATAGACAGTATGAGTTCTGGTCATACACACATGGTTCGGGCCAATTTTGTGAATTATTATATCATTGTGGCAACTTCCTCCATATACCAGTATCTGCTCTGCTGCAATGTACATCGTTCAGAGGTAAGGCTATGGTAGCAGTATACCAGCCCTTCTGGCCATTGTTCACAATCATCCTCAACAAACATTTGAGATGAGTTTGGTTGAGGCATAACCCCATTTGCTTTAAAACAGTGTCTGGCTAGCAATGAAGTGGTTAGTTTGTGCCAATGTGTCAAACCATATAGCTGTAATAAATTACAGGGTGTTCAACTAGCTTTGGCACCAAGATCTGGGTGCTCTACATTTCCCAGGTGATGCTGTTAGCAAACTTCCAACCCATGTTGGTCAGAAACTAATTTGATAAATTTCTATATGCTAGCAGTTTGGTCCACACAGTCGATAATTTACTAGCTTCTCTAGTTAGTTGTCCAACCTTAGCAATGTTCTCAATATCCACAGAATTTAACACACCTATTCCTGCTTTCAGTAAGGAAGCAAACATTTCATTTTGTGTTACATTCTGCTTATGCTTCCCATCTTTTTCCTGTTGTCCCTTACTCCACTCTGCTGTACCACCCAAGTTTTAGCTTGGGCTTCTTTCATGTACATGAACTGTCCTAACAATTACAATTTCACTTACTGTTTTGAACACTGGGATACGACTACTGAAGTTAGGGTAACTGTACGTCATCTGCTGTGCCCTTCCACTCAGCCTATCATGTCCCTTTGTCTCCAATATTTTGTTATAATGGTTAATCACCCTTTTCATTTTAATTTTTACCTCCTTTTCACTAATACCACTTTCATTGTTTTAAAGCCAGTTTCTCTATGGATTATGTATCAATGCCTTATCATGTCTTCTGTAAGTTTTGTGCTCTACCAGGCTACAGTAACCATTTGTCAAGTAGGTGTACCTGTCCTAGTACCATTCTTCAGTCCATTTTCACTATGCATGTGTTTACTTCAGATGTAACAATCACTTTTTCACACCTACGTCAGTATCCCAAGATCATACCATGCATTCTTGACTTTCCGCTGATCTTCTAAATGATCAAAAGCTGAGGGAGGGTGCCTCTGTTTCCTCCTTGCCTGATCCAGTGTTCTGAGTTGTGGCCAAATCAGCCAATTCAATTCCCTTTCAAAAACTCAGGCAAGGACACGTGTATCTCCAAGAGACAACTGTTAATAATCTAATTCTATCTGTACTTTGATTTCATTGGATATATTCCATTTAATTACACCGAAGATGAGTCATTCCCATTTGATGCTGTTTTACTACTTTCCTGTCACTATTCTTTCATTCTAAATGTGCTACCAATTAATTACCATTATAACTGATTCAGGAACTCTGGAGAAAGCATTACTGTCCAGAGTAAGCAAATAAAGCATGTTTTCACAATAGCTTTAAAGAGAGACAAATATTATTACTGTGTGGTTTCAAGCACTACCAAATTATGCTTGTTTGGTCTTTCTTGAAGAAAGATACCCACGATTTCCTCAAATGTAACATGTGAGATTATAGTTGACTTTCTTCCTTTCAAAATTATTCCAAACTGAAAACTGACGAAAATAGACTCAATGGTTTATTTTGTGTACAGCCTCAGCAGTGTTAGCTGACAGATTTCATTAGCACTCAATTAATTTCTTCCTAACCAATCTTTCCACTCTTTTTCTACAAGTACAAACCACTTAGATGTTTCCATTGACCCATTTTTTAAATTGAAATTTAAATATTTAAACTCATTTGCCTTTTAAGCTTTAATAGAATTTCCCATTGCATGCTGAACTAACAATTTGTTTTTAAGTAATTTTATAAGCCCCAGTTTCAGAAACAATTATGCCTAAGCTTGGTGGTTTCAAACAGTGCCCTTATATTGGAGGTATAAGTGATTGTTGTAAGTTTAAGATTCAGCTGTTTTCAAATATTTTGCTTTTGCAAGACCTCCAGCTCATTTTCTGTATTCTCGAAAGCTGTTCCTAAACAAAGAAAAAAACAAAATCCGCTGTGGCTGTGTAAGATGTCCAGTAGGTTAATAATCTGTACATTTAGAAATCCAGATTTAGACCTGTCCACATGACACACCTTGTCACACAGGTGAAGTGTAAGAACATTTTACTCTGTAGAAGAGTTAACTCTGAGATGTAGAAGAGTCTAAATCGCTAGGTGATTTTGTCATATTTCCATATACTCCATTCAAAGACTGTCAAAAAAATTTTCAAATCTAAAACTATTATTCTAAATCTCTGTTGTCTTCAAATAAAATTTTCTGGATGTTTCTTTTAAGACCACCTTCAAGAAGAAACACGTATACAGATAAATAATTTCTCATTCCAAATTGGAGGTCTTCTAAAAAGACTTATCTATGTTTTGAGAACAAGCTGAACCATTTTTTATCACTGCATATTATCTACAGAAGTTTTTTAAAAAAAATAAACTTTCCAATGAAATAAGATTTCAAAGTTCTGAACCCTTGATATTTTAGGACGACGCCCTATTTTAGTATTGATTTCAGTCAAACATAGGAATGTTCTCAAAGTAACTTGCATGCAAACTCTCTGTAAATACAATCCAGTTTTCACAGAGGGCTTTTTTTAACTTCACTGGGGGAAGAGGGATTTGTTGATCTGTTCCTTAGCCATGCCTAAAGGGCCTACCCCTTCCAGTTCCTGGGTGACATTATACATCACTTCGCCTTACTGCAACAAGATAGAATAGTTGGGGAAGCACAATCAACTATATTCTTAAAATTAACTACCTCGTACAGCAAGATAATAGCTCTAGCTTCTGCCTGTTCACAGATTTCTGCCTGGCATGTTTTGATTTTTCCTGTATCGAGCTATAAAACTGTCATCATCAGCCTCAACTCAGCCACTAGCCTGTACAGATACAACACTGGTAGTCTGCTGACAATTTCAGAACCTCAATGATGTTGGAAAACAAAACTTCTGTATCTGCACTTATCCAAAAACAAAACAGTATACATCCATCCCATTTCACATAGAATAGATTTACTATTCCAAGTATCTCTGTTGGATAAAAAATATTTTTAGTTGAATACATAAATTCTCTAAGCTAAAGCAAATAGTTCACTGCCAATCCAAGGGGGTTGGGTGAAGGCTCTTGATGTAATTACATCAACACCCCTTCTTCATACTATACAAAGATAAGGACCATGTGTCATATTTCATTTCTAAGCAAAACGAAAAGGTCTACCTGCTTTGTTAGACGTTACCTTCTTCAAACTCTTTGACATTGGTTTACTCAGATTTTAGCAGAGGGAAGTAGCTTTTCAAAATTTCAATTTTATCTTTTCTTTCAGAACACTAATTCATATCAACAAACATTTAAGACAAGCAAATCTTATTACTTGGAATTAAAGATTCACTCATGTATTATAATAATATTTGTAAGTTTACTCTGGCCAGAAAATGAAATTTCACACACAACGCATCATCCTCCGACATTTCCACCATCTACAATCCGAACCCACCACCCAAGACATTTTTCCATCCCCACCCTTGACTACCTTCTGGAGAGACCACACTCTCCGTGACTCCCTTGTCCGCTCCACACTCCCCTCCAACCCCACCACACCCGGCACCTTCCCCTGCAACCGCAGGAAGTGCTACACTTGCCCCCACACCTCCTCCCCCACCCCCATCCCAGGCCCCAAGATGACTTTCCATATTAAGCAGATGTTCACCTGCACATCTGCCAATGTGGTATACTGTATCCACTGTACCCCGGTGTGGCATCCTCTACATTGGGGAAACCAAGCGGAGGCTTGGGGACTGCTTTGCAGAACACCTCCGCTTGGTTCGCAATAAACAACTGCACCTCCCAGTCGCGAACCATTTTAACTCCCCCTCCCATTCCTCAGACGACATGTCCATCATGAGCCTCCTGCAGTGCCACAATGATGCCACCCGAAGGTTGCAAGAACAGCAACTCATATTCCGCTTAGGAACCCTGCAGCCCAATGGTATCAATGTGGACTTCACAAGCTTCAAAATCTCCCCTTCCAAAACCAGCCTAGCTGGTCCCCTCCCCCCAATGCATCCCAAAACCAGCCCAGCCTGTCCCCGCCTCCCTAACCTGTTCTTCCTCTCACCTATCCCTTCCTCCCACCTCAAGCCTCACCTCCATTTCCTACCTACTAACCTCATCCCACCTCCTTGACCTGTCCGTCTTCCCTGGACTGACCTATCTCCTCCCTACCTCCCCACCTATACTCTCCTCTCCACCTATCTTCTTTCCTCCCATCTTTGGTCCACCTCCCCCTCTCTCCCTATTTATTCCAGAACCCTCTCCCCATCCCCCTCTCTGATGAAGGATCTAGGCCCGAAACGTCAGCTTTTGTGCTCCTGAGATGCTGCTTGGCCTGCTGTGTTCATCCAGCTTCACGCTTTTTTGTCTTTCACACACAACAGTTCAGTTATAACAGTTTTAAAATATACCATTTACCCAGGACTCTCTTCTTAAACTAAATACAACACATTCAGTACAGCATATTAAGGAAAGAGGAAATAGGTTTGCCATTTAACTTAGTTTGCTTTCTTCCATGGGTTTCTACTAGGAACTCACAATTTCTTCCCTAGCTCCCACAACATTCTGGGATACACTCGATCAGGTCCTAGGGATTTATTTACCTTTATGAGTTTTAAAACCTCCAGCACCTCCTCTTCTGTACTTGGGACTTTTTTTCAAGACATCACTCTTTGTTTCCTTGAGTTCCCTTGCCTCCATGTCTTTCTCCACTGTAAATACTGATGCAAAATATTCATTCATGATCTCACACATCTATGGTTCCACACATAGATGGCTTCGCTGATCTTTAATGGACCTTATTATCTCCCTAGTTATTCTTTTGCTCTTAATATGCTTGTAAAATCCCAAAGCTAGGCCATGTCCCCTTTTTGTCTTCTTGATTTCTGTCTGGTGTACTCCTACACCCATTATACGTAGGGCATTCACTTGATCACAGATGTCTACACCTGACGTGTCTCCTCCTTTTCCTTGACCAGAGCTTTGTTATGTCTAGTCATCCAATGTTCCCTGCTCCTGCCAGCTTTGCACCTCTGGTTTGAAGATATCATTTTTAAACCTAATACTGCAGAGTCTGTGTGATGTTGAAGTTAGGAATGATGTGACAAAAAGCCAATGTTGGCTGAAGAGGAGCCATTACTCAGGCACCCCTCCAAGGATTCTATGTAAGCCACCAACTTCATTTCATCATCCGTGGTGTAAGTGTAATAATGGTCTGTACTGGATGCAATGAGACATTGAGCAATTGATGTGGATCCCGAGCAGGTAGTGTATTGTGTGATGATATGTACCTTCAAGAGGGATTTGTCCTGTCCTGTTTCTCTTGAAGATGGGTGTTGCCAACCTGGTGCTGAGGTATCTGCTCAAAGAAAAGCAGAGTAAATAGCTTTGGTTTTTTTTAACGTACGAAAGAAGCACGTGTGAGTGGAGTCAGGCTGGCGTATGCCCTGGTGCTTTAGCTGTGCTTCCAGCTGTTGAAGCTGGATTTTTAAAAAAAATTTAGACAAAAGAAGTACATTTGGGTGGATTGAGGCTCACACAGACCCAGGATTTTAGTTTTGTTTTCAGTTGTTGAAGCTGAGGATTTTGGAGTTAAAGCTGCTAGATACCGCTCTCTCTCATTTTGCTACTAAAAAAGCTTGAGTTCTCTCTCTGCTGCTAGTTTTATTCTGTTTTATCTCCTGGTCTGGAGAAGATAGACAGTGAGGGGAATCTGTTTTCCTGAATTTGCCTGTGCTTATGGGATGCTGCAACAATTTATGGGTAGGAGTTAAAATATGTATTATTTTGTTTAGTATTTTGGTAGAATTAAAGTTAAGCCAATTCTTTTTTGTATTTTAATTGTGATATAAGAATAAAGTGTGTTTTTGCTTAAATCATAGTGGTTTGGCCAAATCATACCTGGAAAGCTAGGCTATTGCCTGGTATGTTTTGAAGGGGCTTGGCCTGGACCATAACAAATTGAGGGATTCTTGTTGCGATCAAAATCTCTAATTCTAAGTTGGCTTTGAGATTAGTGGACTCAAGCACGGTGAGTAGCAAGTGTTAATGTTCTGTTTTTGAGTGTTGCATTCAATTGGTTGAAATAGGGTCTGCCTTGTGTAATAATGGCTCTGTCATTGGCTAAGAATTTCCTGGGTGTAAAAGAAGTCATTTGGGGTCATTTACAAAGGTTAAAAAGACAATGCTTTCAGAACGGACAGACAAGCTGGAGTTAGGGTTTGCCTTTGTCCATCAGGAAAGGGGAGCTAATTGTAGTGATAGCATTTACAGTTGTCAAAAATGCAAACGGAATAACTGAAAATGGCTAACATTATTTGCAAATAGATTAGTTTGAATACAAAAAGAAAATGAAGGAGTTTGAGTTATGATTGAAAGCAGAAGTAAAAGCTAAAGAAAGAGTGGCCAGCAGGAGAAAGGGATAAAGAAACAACTTTTGAACTTTGGTAGGTGGAACTGAAAAGTGAAAGTCGACTTAAAAAGGTGGCGGTAGTGATGAAAGTAGGAGTAGTGATGAGGATGTTGATGAAGAGCAAACCCGTTGTAGCCAAAGGTCTGGTGAGGATCTGTTTAAATATTTCCAAGAGTTGTCTTGATTTAATGAGAATCATGTTGAAGCCTTTTTCATGGGAAAAACTGGCTAAACAAATGAAATTGTCACCAACCCTCTGCATATTGATGATGCAAACAAAGTTAGTATGTAGATCTAGAGAGATGTTTGCGCAACTATCTAAGGAGTCTGATGAGGTGAAAAAAGCCATCTTAAGTACAAATGAACAAGTGCCAGAAGCCTTCAGACAACATTTTAGCAATCCAAGAAAGGAATCTGGTCAAAAATAGAGTTTGAAAGGATTAAACAAAGTAACTTTGACAGTTAAGTAATGACATTGAAAATAGAACAAGCATATGACATTCTGAGAAAGATTCCTGTTTTGGAAGAGTTGGAAAATTCACTTCTTGAAGTAGCGAAAACTCATGTGGAGGAGCAGAGAATTAAAACTACAAGATTAACAGGGGAAATGTCATAATTATGAGTTAGTTCATAAGTCAAAGTTTGGCTTCTGACGTTAATTTCAATCTGTGAAGGATAGAAATTGGGAAAGAGAAATCCTCAGGTGGAAAGGGGAAAAGAGATCTCATTGAAAATAATAAAGATAATTTACCACAGGGTAAAAAGGAAACCTATAATGGGTGGAAGAGAAGTAAAAAACCTCAAGCGTTTTCATTGTAATAAAGTAGGACACATGAAGTCGCAGTGTGGGTGGTTTAAAAAAAGCACTGGGAAAATGGATGTGGGAAGACAGGGTAAATTAGTGGGTTTTGTTAAAGTGGTAAATGAAAGCACAAGGAAACCTGCAAAGATGCAAAAGAATGTACAGCCTGGTCAGGGGTTGATTGAGAAGAAAGTGCTAGATCTTTAAAGATTCTTTAAAGAATTTACTTATATGGGTAAGGTTTATCTATGTGTACCAGGAGGAGCAGGTAAAGAAATTAAGATTTTGAGAGAAACGGGAGCAAGTCTCTTCTTAGATGGTGAAAGTAGAAGAGGTATGTAATTCAGAAGGAGTATTGCAAGAAAAGATTATGATATGTGGAATTCATGGTGAGAAGAATAGTATTCCCTTATGCAAGGTGAGATTGGACACTCCAGTGAAAAATGGCAAAGTGATGGTGGGCATAATAGAGAAATTCTCTATTCTGAAGAATCCCTGCAGTGTGGAAGCAAGCCATTCAGCTTATTGAGTCTACACCAGCCCTCTGAAGAGCATCCCACCCAGATCCACCCCTACCCTACCTCTGCATTTACCACCCTAGAAACTTCGGTCAATTTAGCATAGCCAATCCACCTAGCCTGCACATTTTTGGACTGTGAGAGGAAACCAGAGCACCCAGAGGAATCCCATACAGAAACAGGGAGAATTTGCAAACTCCACACAGACAGTTGCCTGAGGCCAGAATCAAACTCGGATCACTGGCAATTTGAGGTAGCAGTGATAATCACTGAGCTATCGTGTCTCCTTATCCTCAGTAATGATATAACTGGATCACAGGTGGGAATGATGCCTACTATGGTTGAAAAGCCAGTGGAAAATCAGATCCTGAGATGTTACAGGATATATATCCTGGGATTTTTCCTGATGTATGATAACCAAGGTCTCAAAGGCACAGGTTGAAAGAGGAGGAGAAATCAGGAGGAAAGGTAAGAAATTTGAAGTTCAGTTGTCAGAAACTAAGTTTGATCAAATGGTTGAGAAAAAAAAGAACAGGTGAAGGACAAAGTGGATATTTTTAGTTCAAAGAAATTAGCTGAATTACAGCAGAAAGATGAAAAAAAAACAGTTGTATCAACAAGTATACACAGAAGAAGAATCTCAATGTATGCCAGAATGTTGCGATCTTAAAAGTTAAGTATTGACGATCATCAAGTTGTATTACTGGTGGGTTATGGAAAAGAGATGTTGAGAGTAGCATGAGTTACCAGAAGGAGGTAATTTGGAAGTACGGAAAAATTCAAGTCAAAATACAAAAAGGTTTTTATTGGCCTGGACTGCATAAAGATGTAGTTGAATTTTACCCAGCATGTTATCATATGTGTTAGGCAACAGGAAAATCTCAGGCAGTGGTAAAACCATTATTACTCATTCTCGGATTTGAGGAGCCTTTTACAAGCATCTTAGTTGATTGCAAAGGCCTTCTCCCTAAAACAAAAAATGGGAATCTGTATTTGTTTGCCATAATTTCCAGATTTCCAGACGCTGTTCTATTTCACAGTATGATGGTTTAAAGATTAGAAGAGTTATTCAAACTTTTTAGTAGATATGGACTACACACAGATATACAAAAGCAGATAAAGGACCAAATTTTACATCAGTCATTCAAAACTCAAAGTAATCATGAAAAGTCAGCATGAGCACGATTTTGTGAAACATTAATTGCTTACGGGGTGGTTGGGGTGGGGGGTGGGGTATTGTTGGTGTGCGGTGTGGGTGGGAACCTAAAAGGAAATTGAGATAAAATAAAAACAGAGCAGGTTTCAGGAAATTGAAAACCTGACAGTGCTAGTACAAGTAGAAATGAAGTGATTTACTTGTCATTTCAGAGTCTTGGCTGCAGGGTGACCAAGACTGCGAACTGAATATTAAAGAATTTTAGACATTTAGGAAGGGCAGATATAAAAGGAAAGGAAATAGGATCATGCTGATAATGAAAGATTAGAAAGATAAACATGCAATTCTCTTTTGAAAGCTGAGATTGAATAGTTCCCAATGCTTCACCAATAGGAACAGTACCTCTGTGTCTACTCTGTATAGATCTATAAAAATTTGGAACACATTTGTGAAATTTCCTCCAAGGAGAACAGCCCAAGTTTCTCCAATCAATTCACATAATGGAAGTTCCCGATTCCTAGAATCATTGGTCTTAATCTTTTCTGTATTCTTTCTAATAGCTTCACATCCTTCCTGAAGGGTGCTGTCCAGAATTTGACCAGCAAGTGTCTTATACGGATTTGTCATAACTTCTCTGCATTCCTACTCTTTGCCCTCATTTGTAGATCCCAGGATTTCATATGCCCTGTTGTTTACACTGTAACATGCCCTGCTGTCTACGTTTGAATCATTTTCTTTCTTCACAATTATTGTGAACACATCATCTTAAACTTAGATTCCCTCGGTGACCACCAGAAACAATCTATCAATGTTTATCTTATCATAGCCATAATAATTGTGAAGATATCAATCAGGTCACATCCCAAACTTTGCAACTTCAAAGTATAACCTGAGAAATTCAAGTCTGCCTTCACAATACCTCATAGCTACCTATTCATCCAAAAGTGCACAATTTCTATTGTCACAATGATGGTTGTATTTTAACTAATTTGCCATACAAATTCTCAGTTACTTCCTTGTTTGTGTGTTCTTGTATCTGTAGAGAAAATAAATAATTCCTTATTGTTCCTTATGTGCTTTATTTACTTAGATTGTTCATCAATACATCTGCAAACAAAGCTTTAAAATCTTATTATTTAGAGTTTATTTCTTACGTTTGTTCTTTCTTGCAAAGAATATAAATTGTCACTTTTCTATTTCAAAGTACATTAGCCACTTTACTGCCTGTTCTGTTAATCTATTTTGGTATTTTGCTGCCTTTTATAATTTTTCATACCATAATCTTAATTTGGTGCTATTAGCAAACTTCAGTTTTGATTTCCTCATTTCTGAGTCTCAAATTGTTTATGAAAATTAAAAATAACAGTAACCTAAATTCAAGACTGTTATGAAACATCATTCTCCATATGGCTCCATCTGTGTGATTATTTATCTTCAGGCTAAATAAGTTAGATGGCGTCCATAACAGTTAATTATACATAGCCTTTGAATGGAACAGCTTTTGAATTGAACATCCATACCTTCCATACATTCTTGTTTTACAGGAAAATGGTGCTGGTCTGGTCTGGTTGTGAGAACTTCAGATTTGCCTTTATTTCAGTTAAACCTTTGTGTGCCCATGTTTTTAATTGATCATTGGATGCTCTCCTAGATTTAGTCTTCATCCTTTGCTTTTTTCTACTGCAATTTATCTGTTCCTATTAAAAGAAAATCTGGAATGTTCCCTCACTTACTTTATTGTTTCTTAATATATGTCTCACTTTAAAATAAAGATTTAATCTCTTCACTTTTCTGTTGAGGTAATTACTAATACAGGAATTCCTCAGGCTCTGTGCCAGATTTTGTCACTTGCCCATTATTAGCTGATAGAAGTATGTTCAGATCTCTTTTTCCAGCTGAGTATTTGGGGCAGAATTTTCAAGAGGTGAGGGGACCTGAAATCAAGAGTGAACATTTTTCAACTGTCTACACAATCTGGTTCTAATTCCACAGGACTTACAAAGGTGATGGCAGAGCTGCTTCCCCAGTTGGCTGTGCTGGATAACCAATTAAACCCTTTGAGTTTTTAATTACTCTTCTGATGCTGTTTGGATTTCCACCCTTTGAGGGAGCAGACAGTTGTGAAGTTTAATGCTGTCTTGACGTTAGGCTGGCTGGAACATTCTAGGTTAATGAATAACAACAATTGTGTTAGGGGACATTATTTTGGAGGAATTTTCACCTACTGCCTGACAAATCTTTAGGTACTTTCACATTACCCCCATTTATGGATGTGAGTTTGCTCGCTGAGCTGGAAGGTTAGCTTTCAGACATTTCGTCATCAAGCTAACCTTCCAGGTCAGTGAGCAAACTCACATCCAGAAACTCAACCTGAGCTACAAATCTTTTCAAAACTCGCTAACCCCCATTTATAGCTAACTAAAGGGAAATAATGATTCACTTGTCAACAGTAGGGATGCCGAGCTTTCTGATCTAAGTAGTCTGTCATTGGTCCTTCAGATTCAGAGGCCTGGCTGATATCTTAATTCAATGTGGCTCCTAAAGATGGTCTCCTCCAAAATTTTGAGCGATTCAACAGCCAGTGCTTTCAGGTTCTTGGCACACATTTAATCCTGATATTCAAATTTGGAATGAAAAGCCTGCCTTTGATCTCAGTGGTTGCTTTATTTCCTTTTGCTGAAGACCATAGATTATTATATATTTCAAATATAAAAAGAAATTGAATCGGTAATAGAACAAACCTATGATAGATAAAAATGTGTTTTCCATCATTCAGGTAGTATTGCAAGCAATTTGTTCAGGATTTTGAACAGGTTTAAGCATTCATTATTCTTGTTAAAGATATTTACACATTTGCAAATGATCTAATGAGCAAGGCTATCTCCAAAATTCCTTCATAGTTTATAATTCCTGATGATTATGATCCTTTAAGCCTATTTTTGAATATCAAGTCCCTGTGGAAATCACCTCAAGGCAGTCGCAAAGGTACTCATTAAAGACATGTTTCACGATATTTAGTTATATTTTGTAGAAATACTCAACATGATTTTGGAAGTTCTGAAAGATATTTCATAACTTTCAGTATTTTGCATGAAGTGACATTCTAAAAACTAATGCAAATTGATCTTTATTTAGTAGGTAATATAAAATGTCCTTTGACTAAGCACATGATTATAATGAGAATGAAAGTTAGGAAGGTAATGAAGGGCCTTGTCTTAAGGTATTCATGTATTCAGAATAATTCTCTTTGAGCTTTTGGACAGAAGTGAAGCTTAGTTCTTTGTGGAAAACCAGAAAAAAACAGTATAACACAACCTGGTGGTTAAAGATTCTCTTTAACATTATAAACATAATATTTTAATTTCAAATGTTATATAATACTTACACAATGAACTTTTTTATTTTTGTATATATGTAGCATCTTATTGTACTCTCAATTTTTAATATTATAAATAATAACCTGAATATAGTTTGCTTTTCAAAGTATTTTGTTAGAAAAAAATGGCAACTGAAATTGTTCAGTAATTTATTCTCTTACCTTTCAATTGGCAAAAACTTCCAGCTAAAGGAAGAAAATAATTAGCAATTCCCAGTGTTGCTAAAGTCCGCAGCCAAGCAAGGCAGGTCAGCCAGTGTATCCCCCAGTTTCTGGCATTTCAAATTACCTGAATTATACCTGCAGCAATCTCCAGATCTAATTAACATTCCCGGCAATTATAGCTGGGTCTAAATGTACAACCTGTCTAAACGGGCTGGAAATAGCTTAGATTTTCTTTTTCTCCAGACTGGCAAATATTTTTGCTTCGCTTCTTATGCAAAATTGTAGTGTCTTCTGTATTTTTGTCATGGCTTACTAAGTTCTTTTTTCCATCAAGTAATCAATGCACTGCTGAATGAGTTCATTTTAATGCACTCAATCATGCTTCTAATGTTCATAGCTTACGGGTGTACGCATCAGTAATGCACAAATGTTATATGGCTTCAGTTTGGGTCATTTCATAAAATATTCATGGAATCAAAAATGTGCATCAAAATAGTGACTGGGTGAATTACATTTATGTGGCTGCTGTTGTAGCAGGAGAACATTGCCCATGTCAGCATCAGGAACTTGAAGATATTTTTAACAATTTGAAATTAAACTGCATATAACCTTTATTTTGCATGTTGTAAGGTATTTGATATTTCAATATTAAAGTGTTGTTTTAGAATCAAGAGAAAAAAGGCAGGAATTGATGACTGCATTATTTTAACTCCAATTAAATACACCTTTTAAATGAAGGTTCTGACTGTCATTGAATCATGTTTATGATCTTTCTGGTGCATTTTTGATGATAAATTGTCTATCTCTTTTACCTCTGAATGCAGACTTTCCACAGTCAATGTTTATTTGCTTCTCATTGTATCTTGCCACAGTCAGTCTGTTACTGTTACTGTGCATTATACTTTTTCAAAAAGTGCACCTGCTGTGTATCAGAAGCAGATAATTTCTTTCAAGCCTGCAGTGTACAAGCTTAAATATGCTGGTTGATATTTTTCATACAGGCAGGAAATCTCTGTCAATTTATTTTTAGCCATGCCTAATAAATTTTGTCTTCTCACAGTTTTTATGTGAAAAGTCAATATATAGAAAACATTATTGGCATACTATTATTGGTGAAATACTTAAATGTTCAAGCATATTGCGAAATAAATAATATGCTAATTAATGTACTGTAAGAATAAAACAGTAATGTTAATAAAAAAAACTCACATTCCTATCGTGCTTCTGATAATCAGGCATCTGAATGCTTTTTAAAGCTAATGAAGAACTTTTCAGTGTAGTCACTGTTGTAATGTGGGAAGTTAAATTTGATTTCAATAATGTAGCCATCATAAATGAAGAGTTGAATAATTCAAATCAAAATATTTATTAAATATTTCAGTGTTTATTCTTTTTAACTTTTGATAACATCTAGATTTTCTTTTTCTGTTAATTGAACATATTGAATATCAAAGGCTTAGCACAAACTGATGTGAGATGGCTTCCTGACACCTCTGGGTTTTAGTACAGTTCATAGTCTTCTGAAGTACACTACCACTTTTGCATTAATATGCACCATAAAACCTTCACATGTTCATTGGCATTGTAGCTGCAACCTTAAAGCCTTTTTCGCATTGTGTACTAAATGATGAATTATAAACAGTGTTTATAGTAAAGTTTAGAATAATAATTGCCACCAGCCAGGCTACAACCAGAAGCAATATTTTGACACTGGTATTTTTATTTGTTGCAAAGTAAGAAATTTTGAGTAAGACGGACTTAAATTTACTATGATGTGTGGAATAAAAATTGTCTCAGGTTCTTAATTTAGTATTATGTGCATAAATTGATTTTATTACTTTATTTGGAAACTGTAGGAGCTTACATGTGCTTGCAAAACATCTTTATCTAAATTTACTTTTAATGGGAGCTGCTGGACAAGAATTGGTTTAAAATATTTGCCAGTTTTCTCTATCTAGAAAAATACTGAGAAATGGAAAAAAATAGTTTTCAACAAGGTGACCAGGTTTCTTTACACAATTTGAAAAAGGATGTATTATTTGACATTACCTAAACTTGTAATGAAATTTATCAGCAGACGTAAATTTCAGCTGCATCATGATTTCAGATTTTGAAATGTTTTCTCCTATTGATGAAATCTAGAATATTACTTCCTTTATTGTGTAGATGAATTAAACATATTGAACATCTAAGGCTTGCGTTGTATTGTGTCAGCACGAACTGGTATGAGCTGACATCTCAAGGTTTTAGTGCAGTTGGTAGCCTTCTGAGTTTTATGTTGCGCATTATCTACAGAGCTATTGCATAAATTGTGAGATATTTTCTGAATGTGCAAAGACAAACAGCAAGGGTAATGTTACTGAATCAAAATTAATAATTGTTTATTATTTCATAATTTATTTAAACAAGTTATTACTATTTGAACAGTTCTGAAGTCATATACTATAAGGACTGTATATTCTGGGGTTCCAAAAAATAGTGGCAAAGCAACATTAAAAGTTCAGAAAAAATGTTTTTGATGTGTGGCATTTCAATGCAGTCTAACAGTCAAGATCTTGTCACACAATCTAACGTCAACTTTTCATCATCAGATTGTCATAATTAGCTGCTGAATCAAACAGACCTGGCTTGATCTACAGCTTCTACACCAGGAATAGGGAGCTAAATTCAACATTAGATCTTTATTCAGTTGATTCCCTCCAACACAATGACAAAAGATAGACATGTACAATTATAAAACCAAATAAAAATTATATCCATTCAGCCATTTTGAAGGTCACTGGTAAAATTTCAACATATTTAAAGCAGTTAAATGAAGTTCTATATTCAAAAGAGATAACTACATTCGTCTCACATCAGTAATTAGAGACAAAAACAAATTTCCAAACAGTATTGCATTACTGCCTTATCCTTAAAAAATATTTCTGCTCTTGGTCAAAGTGGTCAAAAGAGGTAATGGTTTCCTTGATCACCTTGTTCTCATAGTTACTTCATTGGTCATCAATGAAATCCAGGCAAACTGTGTATAAATTATGGCACAGAACACTTTGGTGCCTTTAAAAATCAATTTAGTCTGTATACATCAGCAGCAGATTAGGAACAATCAATGAAGGAAGGTGTTATGTATGTAGTTTGGAGTGTGTGCTGCTCCTTTATGAGACCGGGTCAGGGGACCCAGAGCAGGACCTTTGGATCAGTCTAGGCCTGACAGTGTAGCTATAAAAACGTGTAGTAAATTGATCCCAATTCAAGTGCATACCTCATGATTTTTTTTATATTTGACCTAAACATACTAGAAGGAAAGTGCTCAGCTTACTCAAATGATTCTTGGATAACTTACCTTTAATTTTCTTTAACATACATTTTGAAGAACGTCAGATCACAAACATCTAGCTCAAACGGCCAAACAAGACAGCAAGAATTAAGTCATGCAACTTTTAAAGCACTCAGGTATGTAGCACAAGCCATATTTTAGGTAGGCATTTGGACTCAGATGAAGACAGCAAGAATTTTCCTGCAATTAGAAACAGAAAATGATGGAAATATTCAGTACTTCTGTCAGCATCTGTGTAAGTAGAAATAGACTGAATGGTTGGAATTTAATGAAGCCACTGGAGCAGGAACAATGACAGGTGGACCATAGAATGTATAGGAGGCAAGTTCAGAAACTGAGGTTCAAATTGTATGGGTGATGGGGAAGCTGCAAGAATGATGCCATGTTTTAAGCAGTGAGATGGGAATTGTGACAATTAAAGGGATATTAAGCTAAATTAACATATGCCTTGACTGAGTTGAATGGGGTCATGTATCAGTCAACAGTCCTGACTATTAAATGGCAGTTTCCAGGTGAATTCTTAGACACTGAGAGGAAGATTAGCTATTGTGGACCTGCTTCCATTTGGAGTGAAAGCTTTTGCCAAAATGGGAGAGATAGCCAACATGCACATGAAGACGAGGGGCAGAAATATGTGGATGGGGCAGCCCTACAGCTGGATACTGTGTCCAAAGACAGCACCCAGTGAATAGAGTGCCATTCAAACATGGAACTCATTCATCCACAATTCCTGGCTCCATGATTGGTGGAGGAGAGTTATAGGGGAAAGTTGCAGGAGACCCCAGAGCCATCATTACCAGGTAGAAGATAGGCTATAGAAGTGCACCATGGATAATGGCAGCAGAAGAGAGGACAAAGGCAGTGTGTGCTATACATCAAAGTGTTTTAGAAATTGTATGAGTTACCTTAAAATTAACAGAGCACCAATACCAGACAGGACTGTGCCTCTTGAAGGAGTCTGTACAATGTGACAGCCAGCCCGTCCAGCAATTGAGTAGACATTGATGCCAATGACGCTGAAGATCAATACCAACATTGAATTTCTATGCAGGAGCAAATTACTGCTGATGCTGGAATCTGTACTGAAAGCAAAACATGCTGAAGATCACAGCAGGCCAGGCAGCATCCATGTAGAGAAGGCAAACTAACGTTTTGAGTCTAGATGACTCTTCATCAAAGCTGAAGTGAAGAATTGAATTGAATTTCTATGCCTTTGGCTCTTTCCAATTATCCACTAGGGTCATGTGCAGGCTTTCCCAGGCAACCATACTCTACTGCATTCGGGAAGCAACCGACATACTGTTTACAATTGTTGGAAAATTTGTTCATTTTCAAACTGATAACTACCTTTGACAGCCAAACTGAGAGATCTGGGTCATTGAAGGCAATCCATGCATGCAGGAGTCATAGATTGCAGTCTTGTCCATCCAAATCCCATTAGACCTGCATCCTTCATCATCAGAAACAGCTTCATAAACATTCAGGTGGTTAAACACCACTAGAAACATAGCCTCCTGTTAGGAATTTTCCTACTGAAGTCAGGAAATGTCATAAAGTCTGTAACAGATTGAGGTGACAAAGTTAACAATAGGCCTGTTTAAGATGAGATTCTGTTGCCTGGACTATTTGACCAACGCTCTGCAACATAAACAGCAAGTGTTTCCAGATTCATTGGCATCTACTGCATTTCACACAACCTAGCACAACAAAGGGGTAAGGTCTTGTACCCAAAGGTAATGGAGGACACTGATTTCTCTTATGCTGGAGGAGGATGAGGAGACAAGACAGCTATCTACACCAGTAGCCAAGAGCCTTGGTGATGAAAGCAAGGGAGGCTTGTAACAATCTAATTCAATGCTTTTTGTCAGCAGGCATAAGATTTCTGAGCTAGCTGGTACACACCCATTGACAAGTCACATTTATTACATTTCATCAGACATATTATTTACCACCATTCATCAAACAGCCTCTGCAAGGTCTGCAGCCCATACATTGGATTAGCATCCCCAACAAAGTGGTTGAATTGATGACAGAAACTGAATGAACTGAAATACAAACAGAAATTCCTGGAGAAACCCAGTACGTTTGGCAGCATCTGTGAAGAGAAAACAGTGTTAAGGGTCACAGAACTCAAAATATTCACTGTTTTTCTCCACAGATGCTGTCAGACCTGCTGATTTTTTTCCAGCAATTTCTTTTTTCTACAAATCTTCAGTATCAGGAGCTCTTTGTTTCATTGTAAACAGGGAATTGCATGGGTTCCTTGGTCTAGTGGGTTACTGTAGGACGTATGCGCAAGGCTGTGCGCAGTTGGCTGCCCCATTCTGTGATTTGCTGTGAAAATTGGATAATGCTTCTGTAGTTGGGAAAGCATGTACAAGGCATGATACTTCATGGAATATCATGGAGTTGAACCCCAATATGTGAAGACTTCTTTTGCACCTCAAGCAGAAGGTTTTCTCAAGGTTGTGACCGGAACAGGTCACAATATTCCAGAAGAGGCCTCACAAACGTAGTGTACAACCTTCAATATAACATCCTGGCTCGTATATTCAAAGTTCTGAGCAATGAAGGCAAGTGTGCTAAATGCTTTTGTAACCGCCCTATCTACATGTGACGTAAACGTCAAAGAATTATGTATCTGAACCCCTAGGTCCCTCTGTTCTACAACACTGCACAAGGTCCTATTTTTAATTATATAGGTCCTGCCTTTCTTTGTGTTACCAAAATGCAATACCTCACATTTATGCAAATTAAACTTCATCTGTCACTCTTCAGTCCAGTGGCCCAGTTGATCAAGATCACTTTGTAATCTGAGATAATGTGATGGGAAGTCAGTTAGTCATTCAGTAATTCAGTAAAGGGTGATGCTTAAACCATGTTGCGGTGGTAATTTCTTGAATGAAGGGGGGAAATATGAATTAATAGCACTGGTGTGGAACATGCTTTCTGCACTTTGATCCCACCCAGCAATGCTCCATAAATTATTTTGGATTAAACTTTCATAATTCCTCAATTTTGTTCTTGAAGAGTGCAGGAGGGGCATGCACGAGGCATACCTGAAGATGAGGTATCAACCTAGTGAAGCCACCAACAGGATGACTTGCACACCAAACAGCAAAAGTAGCAAGTGATAGGCAGAGCTAAGCAATCCCACAATCAACATATCAGATCTAAGCTCTGCAGTCCAGCCACATCCAATCGTGAATGGTGGTGGACAGTTAAACAACTCACTGGAGGAGGAGGCCCCACAAATATTGCCATCCTCAATTATGGAAGAGCCCAACACATCAGTGCAAAAGATAAGGCCAAAGCATTCGCAGCAATCTTCAGCCAGAAGTGCCGAGTGGATGATTCATCTCGGCCACCTTCACTGGTCCCCAGCATTACAGATACCAGTCTTCAGCCAATTCAATTCACTTCACGTGATATCAAGAAACGGCTGGAGGCACTAGATACTGCAAAAGCTACCAACCCCCCCTGACAACATTCTGGTAATAGTACTGAAGACTTGTGTTCCAGAACTTGCTGCTCCCTTAGCCAAGCTGTTCCAGTACAGTTACGACACTGGTATCTACCCGACAATGTGGAGAATTGCCCAATTATGTCCTGTACACAAAAAAGCCGGACAAACCCAACCCGGCCAATTACTGCCAAGTCAGTCTCCTCTTGATCATCAGCAAAGTGATGGAATGTGTCATCAACAGTGCTATCAAGCAGCACTTGCTCAGAAATAACCTGCTCAGTGACGCCCAGTTTGGGTTCCGCCACGGTCACTCAGCTCCTTAACTCATTACAGCCTTGGTTCAAACATGGACAAAAGAACTGAATTCCAGAGGTGAGGTGAGAGTGACAGCCCTTGATATCAAAGCTGCATTCGACCAAGCGTGGCATCAAGGAGCCCAAGCAAAACTGGAATCAGTACGTATTGGGGCAAATGCTCCGGTGGTTGGAAACGCATAAGAAGATGCTCGTGGTTGTGGGAGGTCAATCATCTCAGCTCCAGGACATCTCTGTAAGAGTTCCTCAGTGTAGTGTCCTAGGCCCATCTTCAGCTGCCTCATGAATGACCTCCCCTGCATCATAAGGTCAGAAGTGGGGATGTTCGCCGATGATTGCACAATGTTCAACACCATTCTTGACATGTCAGATACTAAAGCAGTCCATGTCCGCTTGCAACAAGATCTGGATAACATCCAGGCTTGGACTGACAAGTGGCAAGTGACATTCGTGCCACACAAATGCTAGGCTATCACCATCTCCAATAAGAGACAATCTAACCACTGTCCCTTGACATTCAATGGTGTTACCATCACTGAATCCCCCACTATCAAAATCCTGGTGTTAACATTGACCAGGAACTGAACTTCAACCCTCTCTTGCAGTCTTTCGAAAAATTCTGGAATTGCCTCTGTAAGGGCATCGTGCACTGCAGCTGGTGCTGGCCAGCCAAATGTAGAGAACATGGAAATAAGAAAGAAGCCGTCAATTGAACTGGTTTTGATAGGTTGGAAGACTAGCTACATTCTGTCCTGATAAGCTGATGGATGAATTTGACGTTCTGTCCAATTTCGATGCAGTACAGATGGAAAGTGTTAGAGAATGGGAGATGCAGTTCGTAGGCAAGTATTGAACATCGTAAACTGCTGCATTTGGCAATAGCATCAATGAAAGACGGTCCTGAACACTTGTGTAGCAAGCGTTTTGTTTAAAATGCCTGTTTCCATTTTGCTTGTACTGCTTTATTGTAAATTATAATAAAATTAAATTTAGTTTTTTTTCTGAGATAACACTGTTTGAAGCTGGATGAACACAGCAGGCCAAGCAGCATCAGAGGAGAAGGAAAGTTGATGTTAATTTTTTTTTCTATTCATTTTGTGGGATGTGGGCATCGCTGGCTGGCCAGCATTTCTTGCCCATCCCTAGTTGCTCTTGAGAAGGTGGTGGTGAGCTGTCTTCTTGAACCACTGCATTCCTCCTGCTGTGGGTTGACCCACAATGCTGTTAGGGAGGGAATTTCAGGATTTTGACCCAGCGACAGTGAAGGAATGGCGATATACTTCCAAGTCAGGATGGTAAGTGACTTGGAGGGGAACTTGGAAATGGTAGTGTTCCCATATATCTGCTGCCCTTATCCTTCTAGATGGAAGTGTTCCGTGGGTTAGGAAGGTGTGGTCTGAGGATCTTTAGTGAATTTCTGCAGTCTATCTTGTCGATAGTACACACTGCTGCCACTAAGTGTCGGTAGTAAAGAGAGTGAATGTTTGTAGATGTAGTGCCAATCAAGCATGCTGCTTTGTCCTGGGTTATGTCAAGCTTCTTAAGTGATGTTGGGGCTGCACTCATCCAGGCAAGTGGGGAGTATTCCATCACACTCTGACTTGTGCCTTGTAGATAGTGGACAGGCTTTGAGCAGTCAGGAGATGAGTGACTCGCTGTGGTATTCCCAGCTTCTGGCCTGCTCTTGTAGCCAGTTTGTTAATATGAAATATTGAGATAGCAAGGTGTAGAGCTAGATGAACACAGCAGGCCAAGCAGCATCAGAGGAGCAGGAAAGCTGACATTTCGGGTCTAGAAATATTGGTTGCACCATCTTTCAAAATTCTACACACTCTGGAGCAGTTCCAACATATTGAAGGGTGGCAAACGTAACTGCACTATTTAAAAAGTAAGGCAGAGAAAAATGCATAGTATCAAAACAAGTTAGCCTAACATTAGTACGAGGTAAAATGCTAGAGTCTATTATAGCATTAATAAGATTGCACACAGCCAGCATGGGTTTATGAAAAGCAAATCATGCTTAACAGATCTACTGAAGTTGTTTCAGCATGTTGCTAATAGATTAGATAAGAGAGAACCAGTGTATCTGGTATATTTGAATTTTTAGTGGGCTTTTGATAAGCTCTTCTGTAAGGTGTTAATGTTAAAAATCAAAACACACGGGATGGGGGTAATATATTAGCATGGATTGATAATTGGTTTACAGACTGGAAATAGGGTAGGAGTAAATGGATCTTTTTCAGAGTAGCAACGTGAATAGTGAACTATTGCAATGTTCAGTGCTTGGTCCCCAGCCACTCACAATGTACATGAATGACCTCGATGAAGGAAGCAAAGGCAGCATTTACAACTCTGCTGATGACACAAAACTGGGCAGGATTGTGAGTTGTGTGGAGAATGGAAGGAGACTTGAAGATGATTTAGACCTGAGTGGGTGAATAAACAAATGTCAAATGCAGTACCACATGGTTAAGCATAAAATTATATACTTTAATATGAAAAACAGAAAGGAAGAGTATTATTTAAGTGGTGATATGTTGAGAATGTGGATGTACAAAGCAATTTGGTGTCCTTGTATGCCCATCAATGAAAATAGACAACAAAGTGTGGAGTTGGATAAATACAGGAGGCCAAGCAGCATCTTAGCAGCATCAGAAGGTTCTAGGCCCGAAATGCCAGCTTTTGTGCTCCTAAGATGCTGCTTGGCCTGCTGTGTTCATCCAACTCCACACATTGTTATCTTGGATTCTCCAGCATCTGCAGTTCCCATTATATCTGAATGAAAATAGACAGTCAGGACTATCCTATAAGGAGAGATTGGTTTGTCTGTGCCTGTATTCACTATACATGGATGAGAAGGGATCAGATTAAAATGTGTAAAATTCTGACAAGTCTGGACAGATAAGATACGGGGAAGATATTCTCCCTCGTTGGGGAGTGTAGAGTCAGGGGTCACACTCTCAGATCATGCGCTAGACCATTCAGAACTAATGAGAAAAATTGTCCTCACTCAAAGCCCAGTGAATCCATGGAATTCTATACTCCTGAAAACTGTGGAAGCCAAGTCACTGAATTTATTCACAAAAGGAATAGTTAAATCTTTGGGATTTAAAGGAATCAGGGCAGAATTAAAGAAAAAAAAGCAGAATTTGTGATTCCATAAATTTTGAATGAAGTGATAATGTGTTTCCTGTCACTGCACACAAAGCAGCCTTGCAACAGCATTGCAAAGTAAGTTATTGGTGGTCTCCAAAGTGTAGCATTGAACTTCTGAATTACATTTTAAGTGAATTTAAGATATGCCATAATCATGTAGTGAGATTAGTGCTTTACCATTACCTACTTTTGTAGTCTAAAGCTCTGAGATGCTAGGGAATGCTGTCCAAGATAGTGATGCAGAGAAGACACCATTGCCCATGTCCTCCAGGGGATGAGAAAATCTTACACATGGCCTTTTGAGGAGGGTTTCATTAATTATCTGTTAAAGTTGGTGAAGGTTATTATGGACAGGCCGAATTTCCAAAGCCACCTGAGGAAGAAGAGGTGTTATGGTGCCTTCTTGACCATTGCAACTTTGTCTCACATGGGTACCAGCAGAATGTCCACTGCTCCAGAAGAAAAATGAGTCGTTTCGCAAGAAGCCACCTTCTTGACCTATACGTAAAAAAGTTCCAATGCCTCAGAGGTAGCATTGGCAAAGTTAACTCCTGCAGCCACACCCTAATAGCCCAGGCACTGACACCTCAGCAAAAATGTTTGGCTTAGAACATGTGGGAGCACATACTCAAAGCGCCTCACTGAGACAACACTCCGGATGGCCAATGAAGAAACACCACAGACCACTGCTTTGGACAACTGTCAAAGACCAGGCACCTGTTGAGCCCCACGGAGTGGACTATGTGTTGTCAGCAATCATGTACTTCATTCAAATACATAGACAGGAACATGAGCATCAGACAAGCATGTGGAAGGCAATGAGCCTCAGAGCTCTGTAGCTGCAGGAACTATGATATGAGAAACTATCTGCCTCAAGCATACAATCGTCTAGCTGCCTCCATGAATGGATTGGTGGCTGCTATGCACATTTGCTTCCTGAGCCCTCAGGATACACGCTAGATACAAGCACACATCTGTACTTTATTGCCATAGCAATTGATCCTTACGGCTGAAGGCAAGGGAACAAAGGCAAAGGAGACCTGGCATGTTCTCCAGGTACCCTTTCCTCATGAGTAGACAGAGTGGTGCCAGGAGCCTCCCAGCCAGAATAGGCCCCTCAGAAGTCTCTTCTCAGGACAACCCAGAGATGGTCAGCCCCTCTACCTCTACCCGACCTGTGTTTGTTGAACCTTGGAAGTTCAATATGAGAACAACTCCCTTGCCCTGATACATAGGCCCTCAGTATTTCTGAGCTGTCCAGACACAATTGCCTCCGGGTCATAACTTTATTGTTTGTTTCACAAAACAGTGGTCTAAGCCCAGTTTAAGTGGAACACTCTCAGTTGTGGCTGCAGCTAAAAATATCTATTCTTCTGATTTTACTATGCCCTGTTGTTACCACATTCCTTTTCTCTCCCAAGAATTGAATGGATTCCGGCACTGTAATGCTGTGATTGCTTTACACATCCACGTTGTAGTCCTTGTATCCATCCACAGAGGAAACAATTACCTCATACCTACTAATCAGAGTCAAGGAATATATTTCTTTCACAACCAGACCTGGTTTCTCATGATTGTGTGATTCTCAATCACATCATGCTGTCCCTCACCACTGACTAAACAATTTTAGCAATTTGTAAGGATCTGATGGACATGGACTGTGATGTGATTTTCAGCTGATTGGAAGTTCATCAGGGTCTTGCTTGATGTTGGTAGTATCATGCTGTCTTTTACCAATAGACTCCATCTATATTCAATCTAAGGGTCATGTGGGAAAGTGAGTGGGGGGCTAATCCTCATTCCGGTTCAGGGGCAAGGTGGATTCAGGTGTTCTGTCTGCCAGGGGATCCGAGTACAGTCAGTGTTGTGCACTGTCCAGGGGCTTGACCATGATCAGCATGCTTGGGACACATGGTCAAGGAATCTGACCCAGTATAGTCCAGGGAGAGGGTAATGGTCAGTTCTGTAAGACCAGCACAAACACTCAGGAGAATTAAGTGCTATCATGTGGACAGCCGCAAACAGAGCAGTCAGGCATGTCTAGGGGCTTCTTGATGAAATCAGATGTCTAGGGTGAATACAGTTTTGGGTGTCCATCTGTCAATATGGCATGAATATTATTTGGCACTTTTTAATCCAAGCCTGGATATTATCCAGGTCTTGTGTGTTTAAAGCTGGGCTGCTTCATTATCTCAGGAGTAATGAATGGTGCTGACCATTGTGCAGTCATCACCGAATATCCCCATAAACCTATGATGGAGGGAAGGTCCAGCTAATGAAGCCACTGTAGATAGTTGGGCCTAGTTTTGTTGCTGTCACATAGAACTTAATAGAACCTTAATGAGACTGCACCAGGATTATTGTATATGGATTTTATCCCATTAAATAACGAAGTAAAAGTAAAGTAAAATACTATGGAAGCCGGAGATCTGCAAAAAAAACCCAGAAACTGCTGAAAAAAACCAAACAAATAAAGTAGCATCTGTGGAGAGAGAGAAAGAGCTAATGTTTTGAGTCCAGTATGACTTCTTTAGCACTGGAAGGATATGCTTGTCATAGGGGAAGCCCAAAAAAGGTCCATTAGACTGATCCTAAGATAAAGTGATTGTATTTTGAGGAGATTGGGCCTGAATATTAAGAATTTAGAAGATTGAGAGGTGACCTTATTAAAAGATACAAAATTCTCTCTGGGCTTGACAGGGTAGATGCTGGAATAATGTTTTCCCTGCCTGGAGTGTCTTGGACTAGGAGATCAGTTTCAGTGAAAGAGGTAGGTAATTTAGGACAGGATGAAAAATTCTTCACTAAGAAGTTTGCAAATCTTTTGACATTCTCTACCCAGAAGGATTATGGAGGTTCAACCATTGAATATATTCAAAACAGACATCAAGAAATTTCTAGACAGTAAAAATATTGTGATATGGGGAAAATGGCAATTTAGAAGATCAGTCGTGATTGTGTCAAATTGAAGAACATACTGAAAAGGCTGAAGGCCTACTCCTGCTTTAATTTTATGTCAGAGAATCATACAACACGCAGACAGGCCTTTCGGTCCAACTCATCCATGCTGATCACGTTTCCTAAACCGAACTAGTCCCATTTGCCTGTCTTTGGTGCATAATTTCACTAAACCTTGTCTATCCATGTACCTGTCCAAATGTCTTTTAAATGTTATAACTGTATCTGCCGCTACTATTTTCTCTAGCAGTTTGTTCCACCGTCTATGTGAAAAAATTGTCCCTCATTTAAATATTTCCCATCTCACCTTAAACCTATGCCATCTAGTTTTGTACTCCCATACTCTAGGGAAAAATCTTTGGCTATTCACCTTATCTATGCCCTTGATTATTTTATAAACTTCTTTCAGTTAACTCCTCAGCCTCCTATGCTTCAAGAAAAAAAATCCCAGCCTCTCCTTATAACTCAAACCCTCTAGTTGTGGAAATATCCACCTAAATCGTTTTTGCATCCTTTCCAGTTTAATAACATTCTCCAATAGCAGGGCAACCAGAATTATATGCAGTACTCCAAAAATGGCCTTACCAATGTCTTGTACAGCTGTGACATGACGTCCCAACTCTTGTACTCAATGTTTTGACAATGAAGGCAAGCATGCCATATGACTTCTTCCATCTGCCTGTGATGCCACTTTCAAGGAACTATGCATCTGCACCCCTCAGTCTCTCTGTTTGACAACTTTTCCCAGGCAAAACCATTAACTGTGTTAGTCATGCCCTGGTTTGTCTTATCAAAATCCATCACCTTGCATTTATCTGAAATAAATTCCAACTGCCATGCGTTGGCTCACTGGTTCAGTTGATCAAGATCCCATTGTACTCTTAGATAATCTTCTTCACTGTTCACTATACTATCGATTTTGGTGTCATCTGCAAACTTGCCTCCTCTATTCTCATCTAAATTGTTTGTTTAAATGAAGAACAATAGTGGACGCATCGCTGATCCTTGCAGCAGACTGGTGGTCATAGGCCTCCACCTGAACAACCCTCTACCACCATCGTTTGCCTCCTATCATGAAGAAAATTTTGTATCCAATTGATAATGCACTCTAACTATCATTATCTACAATGCCACTATGATGCCTCCATTTTTGAAAAGCATTGCTGTTAGGAGAGCATATAAACATTATTTCCACTTCATTATGCTTTTTTTTTGTCAGGAGCTTCAATTGATACAAAATTGCTGAAGAAGATAGAAGATGCTTCACTAGGCTGTGGAATTTCAAGCCATTGACTTGAAACTCAACACTCAATCAAAAACTTAAAATTCCACCCTCAGCCAAAGGCTTGAACAGATTCTCTACGTTGATACCTTATTGCAGTAATGAAGTAATGTTGTGTCATAGGTATCAACTTTCTAATGAGGTTCTATGAACTGAGTCCTTTCAGTAAGCGTGAAGAATCCATTGATAACGTATAAGAAAGAGCTGGTAGGTTTTTTTTCGGTTGTACTAGATCACGGAAACAGATTATGGCAATTTGTTTAATTACTGTTTGTGGACTTGGGATACAATTTAGCATGTGTGACAAAACTGTTATTTTATACTTTAAGGAAGATTTGTCCTATGCTTTCAGGCTCTTTTTTGTGAAAATAAGCAATTTGTGCATTTATTCAATATCAAATATATTGAGTTAATTTATTTTAAAGTTAGTAAGTAAACTTAGCTAAACTCAGCAAAGGCTGTTTGGCTGAAAATTGACATTCGAATACAACGCGTTTTATTTATCTGTATGTTCATCTTCCATTAAGTAAGATTTGTTTAGTGTTTATATAACCAATTTATCAATGTGCGCAAATGTACAATACGTAAATGAAGCCATCTGAAGTTGCTACATCAAAGGGCTCAGGTGAATAAGGGAGAATGCTCTTCCTGAACTTTGTGTTCTGTATGACATGATAGAACATAAGCTTTGGTAAATTGTTTGCAAAGATATGTAAAACTGTTTGAAATTCAGAAGTTTCTTTGAAAGGTTAAGGTAAAATATTCAAGACATAATGTAAACTTTTGAGGAAAACTGATATCTTGTATTCAAACCTGTGTTTTCTTATTTGTATTTTATTCACTTAATTTACACATAAATCAAACACCTCTGAAAGCTAAAAGGAGTCACTGAATTGACTTAATATTTGTGAATGATTTGGATATTACAGGTCAACTAGATAAAGCTGCTGAACATTATGAGATATTCCATCAACTTACAGTGGGAAAGACATGGTGTGATGAAAATGGTTGCTGCCACTTCGCACAGGCCTGTGCAAACCTCTGGAGGATTTACACATTGCTAGCAGATGAACAACTTGAAAGTGAACAATATAAAGAGGCAAACAAAAGTCTGAGAAAAGCTTACGATATAGCAAAAGAAGGTGGGTGCAAATAAGATTCTCAGTTCAGTCTTTTTTGTTCTGCCGTTCTTGGAATAAAATGAAATTTAACCCAGCATAAGACAGGTTTTAATGATGAATGGAAATAATTTTATATCTATATATATAATGCAAGATACTGAAACAGCTGCAGTATTTTGAATGTTACTATTTCATTCTTGCAAGTATTACAACAGTGAGGAGAGATGGACTGTTTCCTTTCCAGGTACCACTCTTCTACTGTCCACAACAAATTTTGCATTTAAAAGAGAGGTGATATTCCCAACTATATAGTAGACTGTGTATAGCTCAGAATCAGAAACAAATCTGTCACGTTCCTTAACTTAACAGATTCAATTTAGATTATTGTAAAAATACCTTGCAGAAGCGAACATTATTTAATATTTTAAAAATGTGTGAATACACACTCTTCCAACTCTGGGGTAAAATAATGCTGCAAAGTTTTAACTTAGAAGTACTTTAGCCTAGTAAAAGTTACTTACTGGAAAAAAGACTTGTTTGTCCATCTACTGATCTGCAGTCAAATTTATTTTCCACGCAAGTTATTGGCATTGAGGTTTCTTCCTGGATCAGCCAGGGTTAGTTCAATTCTCTTTTTTGGAGACAAAGGTACACAGTGGTGTTTGGAATTCTTATATGTCCTGGTCATTAATTAATTAATCTTAATTAATATTTTCGATAACACATCTGCATGACATTACCCTGAGTGAATTTTGTCAAGTTTTAAGTTTTCCATGTAATTTTTTTTTCTAAAGCAATGAAAATGATTTTATTGACATTCAAAGCTTAAAGACATTAAAGTAAAGTTGGCATGTTATTTGGAAACTATTTGGCCTCCTGTGGCATTAGATGACAGGCAGGCGGGGCATATGATATGCCCTTTAACTGTGCTTGACATAGACACTAGGATGTTTGTACTTAAAAATCACTGACACGATCCCTGCTTTAGGTCAGAAAGACTGCAAACGTCTTATCAAAACGTAAGGTGCCATTTCTCGAATATTTCACCTGTGTAGAATTGTGTCTCGCCACATGCAGATCTGTCTTCTGTACTGCCCCGTAAATATTGATTGGTTGACCCTCCTAACTGGTGGCTGAGAGTGTGAAGCAAAGTGATGGTGCTGTGTCTTTATCATCACTGTGTTCTTGTTGCTACTGTATTGCCTGGGGGATCAGGCAGCATTTCTTGGGTATCTGAAAGGAGAAAGGCACAAGATTTCCTTATAGTGTAGGGAGACGGAGAAAGGTAGAGGTGCATGCTTACACCAAAGCCTCTTTGTAAATCATAACAATATGGGATAGCAGGGAAGTGGAATGTAAAAAGTAGCATTAAAATATGAGGATACCATTATCTTCGATAGTTTGAGCAGCTAAACTGACAATGGTCTTGCCAATAGGCATCAGACTAATGGCCAATATTCTTCCATTGGCGTAGATATGTCACATGGTCTGTCCATGTCAGTCAGTGTAGTACTTGTAACAAAGTCAGCCAGGTGGACCATCATTTAACTGGTCCAATCAGGGACCCCTGGCTAAAATTGTGATCAGAGATAATGGGAACTGCAGATGCTGGAGAATCCAAGATAACAAAGTGTGAAGCTGGATGAACACAGCAGGCCAAGCAGCATCTCAGGAGCACAAAAGCTGATGTTTCGGGCCTAGACACTTCAGCAGAGGGTCTAGGCCCAAAACGTCAGCTTTTGTGCTCCTGAGATGCTGCTTGGCCTGCTGTGTTCATCCAGCTTCACACTTTGTTATCAGGGATCCCTGGCTGACAGGTAATAACAGGAGTGTCATACACCCTGTTCCCTCTGAGAGCTAGTTGTGAAGGAGCTGGAGCAGTGTCTAGGACTGTCCACATGTAAATTAAGGTTGACTTGGTGATAGGATATCAGTCTCTGTGGAGTTATTTTACTGTGAAGAAGTTGCCACTTAGGTCGCTTTTTAAATCTTTCCCCTTTTGCTGAGAGATGGGTTGGTAAATGGGATTAATGATGTAATCATACAAAAGTGCCTACGAGCTGAAGCCCAACTGGGCTTCAAACAGGCGCTACAACTATCTTTATCATTGGAAAATGCAGCAGGGGAAGTTTTTGAGTTGCCGGGTATTCTGAAGGAAGTTAACACACTTGCTACTCCAACTGAGCTTATAAACACCACTTGACAGAAGGCAATTGCATAGTCTCACTCAGGTCATAACCTGAACAGAGGGACTTTAGGTCAGCCCACAGCAAAATCCCAAAACAAAGTCAGTTCTCGGCAAATGGTTAAAATTTTCTCCAGGATCCGGGCTGGCAAGCCGTTGTAGTTGTTGCTCATATGTGGATTTGAGCCATCAAAAGAGTCTCACTGGATCTAAATTGAGGAAGTGAACTCATAGGCCAGTATCCAGGCGAGTGCACACACTGCAAAGTCCACCTACACCTGGTTTGGAACAGTTAACTTGCTCAGCAACATCCAAATCAGAACCAGTCAAAATAAATGTCTGGTTAACTGATCACCCAGTTCTAATGGAGCCAGATACCAGCGCAGCCATTTCAGTGATCACAGAACCACTCTTTAACAAAATTCATTCTGGACTCCAGCCATGAAGTTTGCATAAGACTTCAGCTAGACTGAGAACATATACCTGACATTTTGGGCCTAGACCCTTCTTCAGAAAACATCAGTCTTCCTGCTCCTCTGATGCTGCTTGGCCTGCTGTGTTCATCCAGCTCTATACCTTGTTATCTCAGATTCTCCAGCATCTGCAGTTCCTACTATCTCTGAATCATCAAACCAGTCCTGTTTGAAGAATGGCTGCACCAGTCTACGAATTGTGAAGCTCGACAAGCTGGTTTGCCTTTGTGGGAATTTCTAATAAGTAGTAAACTGTTTTTTGCAGCTGGATAAATACCTAATCCCACGTCAAGTGTATAGGGTGGGTTGTCCTTCATTAAGTTAGACATGAGCTATGCTACAATTTATATAAGACTGCCGTTTGGCGTATTGCCAGCCTATGTGATTTTTCAGTGGACAATGAAGAATATGTTATACGGTCTACTCCATAAGACAAGAAGACATGGGAGCAGAAATTAGGCCATTCAGCCCACCGCGTCTGCTCCGTCATTCAATCATTGATGATAAGTTCCTCAACCCCGTTCTCCCGCTTTCTTCCCCTTTCCCTTGACCCCCTTGATAATCAAGAACCGGTCTATCTCAGCCTTAAATGTACTCAATGACCTGGCCTCCACAGCCTTCTATGACAGTGAATTCCATAGATTCACCACTCTCTGGCTGAAGTAGTTTCTTCTCATCTCTGTTCTAAAAGGTTTTCCCTTTACCTTTTAAGTCTGTGCCCTCGGGTCCTAGACTCTCCTACCAATAGAAGCATCATCCCAACATCCACTTTGTCCAGAGATAGTGGGAACTGCCGTTGCTGGAGAATCTGAGATAACACGGTGTGAAGCTGAATGAATGCAGCGGGCCAAGCAGCATCAGAGGAGCAGGAAAGCTTGACGTTTCGGATCAGGACCCTTCTTCAGAAATGGGGGAGGGGAAGTGATTCTGAAATAAATAGGGAGACGGGGAGGCAGATAGAAGATGGATAAAGGAGAAGATAGGGTAAGAGGAGACAGACAGGTCAAAAAGGCGGGGTTAGAGCCAGTGAAGGTGCATGGAGTTGGGGGGAGGATAGGTCAGTCCAGGGAGGATAGGTCAGTCCAGGGAGGATGGACAGGTCAGGGGGGGCGGGATGAGGTTAGTGGGTAGGGGATGAGGGTGGGGCTTGAGGTGGGAGGAATGGTTAGGGAGGCGGGGACAAGCTGGGCTGGTTTTGGCATGTGGTCGAGGGAGGGGAGATTTTGAAGCTTGTGAAATCCACATTGGTACCCTTGGGCTGCAAAGTTCCCAAGCAAAAATTGAGATGCTGTTCCTGCATCTTTCGGGTGGCATCATTGTGGCAATGCAGGAGGCCCAGGAAGGACATCTCGTCCGAGGAGTCAGGGGGTGGAATTGAAATGGTTCGCGACTGGGAAGTATAGTTGTTTGCTGTGAACAGAGCATAGATGTTCCGCAAAGTGGTCCCCGAGCCTCTGTTTGGTTTCCCTGATGTAGAGGAGACCACAATGGGAACAGCGGATACTGTATATAACATTAACAGATGTGCAGGTGAACGGACGTAGGTAGGGAGTTCCTGGACCAAGGGGGAGAAAATGGAATCCAGATAAGTGGAGATGAGTTCGGTGGGGCAGGAGCGGGCGGAGACAATGGGCCGACCGGGGCAGTCAAGTTTGTGGATTTTGGGAAGGAGATAGAAGTGGGCGGTGCAGGGTTGGGGAACAATGAGGTTAGAGGCTGTGGGTGGGAGGTCAACTCTGGCCTCTAACCTCATCGTTCCCCAACCCCGCACCGCCCACTTCTATCTCCTTCCCAAAATCCACAAACCTGATTGCCCTGGTCGACCCATTGTCTCCGCCTGCTCCTGCCCCACCGAACTCATTTCCACCTATCTGGATTCTATTCTCTCCCCCTTGGTCCAGGAACTCCCTACCTATGTCCGTGACACCACCCATGCTCTCCACCTCCTCCAGAACTTCCAATTCCCCGGTCCCCAACACCTCATTTTCACTTTGGACCTCCAGTCCCCATGCACCTGCATTCCCCATGCCGATGGCCTAAAAGGTCTCCCCTTCTTCCTGTCCCGCAGACCCGACCAGTCCCCCTTCACTGACACCCTCATCCGCTTATCCGAACTCGCCCTCACCCTCAACAACTTCTACTTTAACTCCTCCCACTTCCCACAGACAAAGGGGGTGGCCATGGGAACCCACACGGGCCCAAGATATGCCTGCCTCTTTGTAGGGTATGTGGGCAATCCCACTTCCAAAGCTACGCTGGCCCTATCCCCCATCTCTTCCTCCATTACATTGATGACTGTTTCGGTGCCGCCTCGTGTTCCCACAAGGAACTCGAACAGTTCATCCACTTCACTAACACCTTCCTCCCCAACCTTATGTTTACCTGGACCATCTCTGACACCTCTCTCTCCTTCCTGGACCTCTCTCCATCTCCAGCATCCACCTGGAAACCGACATCCATTTTAAACCTTCTGACTCCCACAGCAACCTGGAATATTCCTCCTCTCACCCACCTTCCTGTAAAAATGCCATCCCCTATTCCTAATTCCTTCGCCTCCGCAGCATCTGCTCCCGAGATGAGGCATTCCACTCCCGAACATCCCAGATGTCCTCTTTTTTCAAAAACCGCAACTTCCCCTCCACAGTGATCAAAAATGCCCTTGACCGTGTCTCCTGCATTTTCCACAACTTATCCCTCACACCCCCATTCGCAATAATAACCAAAACAGAATTCCCCTTGTCCTTACGTACCACCTGACCAACCTCCAAATCCAATGCATTATCCTCCGACATTTCCGCCATCTGCAATCTGACCCTACCACCAAAGACAGTTTTCCCACCACACCCTTATATGCTTTTCCAGAGGGACCACTCTCTCCGTGACTCCCTTGTCCGCTCCACACTCCCCTCCAGCCCCACCACCCCCGGCACTTTTCCCTGCAACCGAAGCAAGTTCTACACCAGCCCCTATACCTCCCCCCTCACCCCGAACCCAGGCCCGAGGAGGACTTTTCACATCTAACGGATGTTCAACTGCACATCTGTCAATGTTATATACTGTATCCGCTGTTCCCGTTGTGGCCTCCTCTACATCAGGGAAACCAAACAGAAACTTGGGGACCGCTTTGCGGATCACCTATGCTCTGTTCGCAACAAACAACTACACTTCCTAGTCGCCAACCATTTCAATTCCGCCCCCACTCCTCGGATGACATGTCCACCCTGGGCCTCCTGCGTTGTCACAATGATGCCACCCAAAAGCTGCAGGAACACCATCTCATATTTCGCTTGGGAACTCTGCAGCCAAGGGTATCAATGTGGATTTCACAAGCTTCAAAATCTCCCCTCCCTCGACCACATGCCAAAACCAGCCCAGTTAATCCCCGCCTCCCTAACCATTCCTCCCACCTCAAGCCCCACTTCCATCCCCTACCCACTAACCTTATCCCACCCCCCCGACCTGTCCATCCTCCCTGGACTGACCTATCCCCCCCCCAACACCCCAACTACATTCTCCTTCACCTTCTCTAACCCGCCTCTTTGACCTGTCTGTCTCCTGTCACCCTATCTTCTCCTTTATCCATCTTCTATCTGCCTCTCCCGTCTCCCTATTTATTTCAGAATCCCCTTCCCCTCCCCCATTTCTCAAGAAGGGTCCTGACCCGAAATGTCAAGCTTTCCTGCTCCTCTGATACTGCTTGACCTGCTGCGTTCATCTAGCTTCACACCATGTTATCCACTTAGGCCAGGCCATTCAGTGTTCTGAATGTTTCAATTAGATCCCCCCTCATTCATCTAAAACTCCAATAAGCATAGTCCCAGTGTCCTCAAACGTTCCTTGTATGTCAAGCTTACCATTCCTGGGACCATTTTCGTGAGCCTTCTCTGAACCCACACCAGGGCCAGTACATCCTTCCTGCGATATGGGGCCCAAAACTGCATGCAATACTCCAAATGTGGCCTGACCACAGCCTTATAAAGCCTCAGTAGCACATCCCTGCTTTTATATTCAAGTCCTCTTAAAATAAATGCTAACATTACATTTGCCTTGCTGACTACTGACTCAACCTGCAAGTTTACTTTGAGAGAATCCTGGACTAGAACTCCCAAGTTTCTTTGCAGTTCAGATTTCTGGATTTTCTCCCCATTTAGAAAATAGTCCATGCTTTTATTCTTCTTGCCAAAGTGCATAACCTCACACTTTCCCATGCTTATCCATCTGCCACTTCTTTGCCCACTCTTCTAACCTGTTCAAGTCCTTCAGCAGCCTCGCCACCTCCTCACAAGTCCGTCCACCTATCTTTGTATCGCCTGCAAACTTAGCCAGAATGCCCACAGTTCCTTCATCTAGATCATTAACGTACAAAGTGAAAAGTTGTAGTCCCAGCACTGACCCTTACAGAACTCCACTTGTTACCGGCTGCTATCCTGAGAAAGACCCCTTTATCCCTACACTCTGCTTTCTGCCAGACAGCCAATCTTCTATCCATGCTAGCACCTTGCGTCTCACACCTTGGGCCCTTATCTTACTCAGCAGCGTCCTGTGTGGCACCTTATCAAAGGGCTTCTTGAAGTCCACGTAGATAACATCCATTGGATCAGCCTTGGTCTACCCTGCTCCTTACTTCCTCAAAGAATTCTAGCAGATTTGTCAGGCTTGACTCTCCTTAATGATAATCGGCCTGTAATTTTCCGTCTTTTGCCTTACTCCCTTTTCAAACAGGGGTGTCGTGTTAGCCATTTTCCAGTCCTCTGGGACCCTCCCTGACTCCAGTGATTCTGGAAAGATCACCACTAACGCTTCCCCTACCTCTTCAGCTGTCTTTAGAACTCTTGGGTGTAGACCATCTGGTCCAGGTAATTTGCCCACACTCAGCTCTGCCCCCTGATTCTCTTGAATTTTTGGGATATTACTGGTGTCTTCCACTGTAAAGACTGACGCAAAATAATTATTCAGTTCCTCAGCCATTTCCTTTTTCCCTACTACCATCCCACCGCCATCATTTTCCAGTGGTCCAATGTCTACTTTTGCCTCTCTTTTGACCTTTATGTACCTAAAGAAACTCTTACAGTCTTCATTTATATTACTGGCTAGCTTACCCTCTAATTTTCTCCCTCCTTATTTCTTTTCTTTGTTGCCCTCTGTTGGTCTTTGTAAGCTTTCCAGTCCTCTGGTTTCCCAATGTCCTTTGCATCATCATATGTTTTCTCTTTTGCATTTATGCTATCCCTGACTTCCTTGGTCAACTATGGTTGCCTCATCCTCCCAGTACCATGCTTCTTTTTCCTAGGGATGAATTTTAGCTGCGTTTCCTGAATTACTCCCAGAAACTCCTGCCATTGCTGTTCCAGTCTCTCCTGCTTGGCTCCTCTTCCAGTCAATTCTGCCCAGCCCCTCCCTGATACCTCTGTAGTCACCTTTATTCAGCTGTAATACCATTACCTCTGATTCTATCTTCTCCCTCTCAAATTGCAGAGTAAATTCTATCATCTTATGATCACTGCCTCCTAAAGGTTCCTTTACCTTAAGCTCCCTTATCAAGTCTGCCTCATTGCACAACACCAAATCCAGTATTGCCTGTTCCCTTCTGGGTTCCAACATGAGCTGCTCCAAAAAGTCATCTTGTAGACATTCCACAAACTCCTTTTCTTGCAATCCACTACCAGCATGATTTTCTAGTCCACCTGCAAATTGAAGGCCCCCATGATCACTGTGATGTTGCCTTTCTTACACCTTTTCTGTCTCCTGGTGCATCCTGCGCCCCAGCTCCTGACTGCTGTTTGGAGGCCTATACACAACTCCAACTATGTTCTTTTTAACTTTTGTGGTACATCAATTCTACCCACACAGATTCTACACTATCTGACCCTACTTCATTTCTTCCTACTGATTTAATTTCATTTCTCACTAATAAGGCAACTAACCCCCTCAGCCCACCTGCTTATCTTTTTGATAGGATGTATATCCTTGGATATTCAGTTCCCAATCCTGATCCCCTTGCAGCCACATCTCTGTGATGTCTACCACGTTATATCTGCCAGCTTTGATCTGTGCCACCAGCTCATTTACCTTTTTCTGTGTACTGTGTGCATTCAGATATAACACCTTCAGTCTTGTAATAACCCTCCTTCTTCTCATTTTCATTAGTTTTTCCAGTGTTTGTTTTCTAGCCTTTTCCAAACACGGTCCTATTTGTGCCTGTGCTGGAAACATTAATCACCTCTCCTGAATTTTCCTTCCCTGTCATTTCTTTCATATTTTCCCACATAGTTGTATCCACCACTATAGATGTTAACCTGCTGCTTTGTTTCCCTCCGGGGCAAGATTCACCATTCCCCCTCCCACCTTTTATTTAAAGCCCTGTTGACCAGCCTACTTACTCTTTTCGCCAGAATTTTTTTTCCAGCTCAATTCAGGTGGAGACTGTCCCAATGGGACAGATCCCTCCTGTTCCAATGCTGATGGCAGTGCCCCATAAAAAGGGAACCCCTCTTTCCTGCACCACTCTTTTAGCCACACATTTACGTCCCTTATTCCAATATCCCTATGCCAATTAGCATGTGGCTCGGGCAGTAATCTGGAGATTATAACCCTTGAGGACGTGTTCTTTAATTTCGTTCCTAGGACATGATAATCTCTGAACAGGCCCTCTTTCCTAGCCTTTCCTATGTTGTTTGTTCTGGCATGGACAACTGGCTCCTCTCCCTCCTGCTCCAATATCCTTTCAAGCCAGTCAGAGATATCCCTTACCCTGGCACCAGGCAGGCAACACCATGTGGGATTCTCAATCCTGTTTATAGAGGATACTATCTATTCCCCTAATTATAGAATGCCCTACAACTGCCACCTGCCTTTTTGCTCCCCCCAGGTTGCCATTTATCTGGATGGAGTGCTGATAACAGGGAACATCATTTTAAAGCTCTTAGAGAACTTGGACATAGTCCTTAGATGTTTCTCCCAAGTGGGCAGATGCCTTAGAAGTGAAAAGCGTGTGTTCTAGGCACCCCACATGACCTACCTGGTCTAGCGAGTTGACAAGACCTGGATGTACCCATTCTAAGATCAAGTGAGGGCTCTGGCTCCCACATCTGTACTGCAGCATAGGTCTTTCCTTGGGCTCATGAATTATTAGGGGAAGTTCATACATAACCTGGCCCCCATCCTGACACCTTTGTATCATCTCTTGGCTGCATAGCCAAGCTATAGCTTTGAGAAAAGTGTAGAAATAGCTATCATCCTCTAAGGCATTGGCACAGTATGATCCCAAGTGAGATATGGTATTGCCATGTGATGCTTCCCTGCACGGCTTCAGGGTAGTATTAGCTCATAGGTAGCCAAGTAAAGGATGCACCCAGGACTTTGGCTTATGTGGAGTGCAAATACGCTCAGGTAGAGGGAGGATTGGCAGCCATGTTTAGAGTCAAGGAAGTTCCACCAATACCTTCACAGATGTAAATTTGCATTAATAACGGATGACAAACCCATGCTAGTTCAACTTAACTATGACAAAGTCATGCCACCTGTAGCTTCAGACCAAATTCTGTTGTGAGTTCTAATTCTAACTGCATATAATTACAAGTAGGAATACCGGCCAGGTGGCCAAATAGCAAATGTCGGTGCACGGAGGTGCCTTCTGCTGGCATATGTGTCACTGGTGGTACCGCCACTGGAAGATTCTAAAATGGTTTTCAACTTTCTGGGCATACTTCCAGTCACAGCTATCAACATCAGAACTTGGACCCAGAAAGATCTGATCGTGGCAAAACTGAAACGTGTGATGGTGATGGGATACCAAAGGATTGCCACAACCAGAATTGGAACTTTCTTGGACCCAGAGAGACCACATCATAGTAAAGGATGGCATATTATTTTGGGGAGCAAGAGTGGTAGCCCTGAGCAAAGATCACTGCTAGATACTGGCTGGACCCCACCAGGGTCCAACAAGAGTTTCTAAAATGAAGATGTTGGCAAGAAGTTATGTCTGGTGTTCAGGATTGGATACATTGGTAGAGCAGTGCCCAGAGTGCCAACAAGGACAAAAATTTCCATGAGCAGCTTCCTTAAATTCATGAGAATGGTGAGTAAACCTTGGACTTGGCTACACGTCAACTGTGCAGGTTGTTTCATGGGCTCAATGTTCTTTATCATTGTGGACACCCACTCAAAGTGGCTGGAGTTCATAAATCAAATACGGGGTTGATGACAGAAAAACTGTGTACGTCTTTTGCAATACATGGACTCCTGGATTTGTTGGTCGCAGATAATGGGCCATTGTTTACGAGCAAGAAATTTGAGTATTTCCTAAAGTTGAAAGGACAGCTCCATACTTCATCAGCCAACCGTCTGGCAGAAAAAGCAGTTGAAACTTTGAAAGCAGACTAAAGAAACGGCCTACTGATTCACTAGATACCAAACTGTCCGAGATCATATTTGATTATAGGACCATCCCTCATGCCACTGTGAGGACAGCTCCAGCAGAATTGCTATTGGGGAAAAGACTCCACACTAGGTTAAATCTGATCCCTCCAGAACTGGAGGGAGAGGATGAAACAGCAACGCGCATGCCAGTGCCAGATACAAGACTCTGCTAAGCAGAGAGAGGCGGTTTACTTCGGGGAACGAAGTTTGGTGTAGAAACCACAGGATTGGCCTTGCCTTGGTAAGAGGCATGGTCGACACAAAGTCAGGTCCAGTGGCATATAAAGTTTGGGTAGGTGCAATAGATCCAAACAAGCACATAGACCATATGAAAACTTTGTATCACAAACAGTACTGACCAAAACATGCCGGGCTCTTCAACAGCCTTTCCAACTGTTTCAAAAATCAAAATCTTCTCCTTCTTCATCAAGTGGTGAAGATACCTCAGAATCTGAGATGGACACAGTGGATGTCGCCACCTCACTACCTTTGCTGCCTGAAGAGAATGAATTTCTTCTGAGATGCTCTGGGAGCAAGAGGCGAGCTACTACGCATTGCATGCTGCTTGTATCAGAGGCAGAATTTGGCAGGACCTGACCCAGTGCTAAAACCCCAAGAAGGAGCTACAAAAAAATGAACCAGCCCATGTCCTCAGACTCGGGTGGAGGATGCAGTGACATAATGAGATCAGCCAGGTGGAGCACATGGAATAAGAGTTCCCTGATTGGACCAGATTAACAGCCCCAATCATGGTGCTCTGGCAGACAGAGAAGAACAGGAGCGTCAGACATCCTGTTCATTCTGATAGCTGGCTCTGAGGGAGCTGAATCCATGCCAAGGACTCTCCACGTGTAAATAAAGCATGACTTGGTGTCAGATTATGGGCCTCTGGAAATATTTCATTTAGGACTTCTTCTCGTTGTGTACTACCTTGTCTTGCAGTTCTGTATGTTAATGAGGTTCCTACAAATGGTTTTGCTCATTTAGCTGTCATAGTTGTACAGTTTCTAGAAACTGAAATTTGAAAGACTTGCAGTGAAGCTAGATGCGTGATAGTGTAAATGTACCCTATGAATATTAGGTACTTCAAGATTGTTAATACGTAAGTGCTGCGGGTGTGGTAAATTGAACAATGTCTGTGTCGAGCGAAATAATTGATTAGATATGAATGCATGATTAATTTAGTAACCTCGATCACTCATGTAAGAACTTTGAACTTCTTTGGACGCTGCTTCCAGATCCTTGGAACTTCAGTCCTAGCATTGACCACTGTGGTCATTTATCTTCTAAACATTTTTTTAATCCACTCTCAATATTAGACATTTCTGTTCCCTTGTGCCTCCTCCACAAAAGTTTTCCAGTCCAGTGTCACAAAGCTTTGGAACTCTGCACTCCCATTAATGTTGTGCTATTGTTCTGTAATTCCTGTTCAGTTTAAGCTTATGAATAATACTTCATTTTAAACATGCAGACTACCTTTAAGCAGTACACACTAGCTTAACTTGGTACTAGTGATTCATGATATTCACTCCCTGCTGATGAATTTGACTAATCCAACTTCAGTATCAGTTTCGAAAGGATATGTGGAAAATTGCTAAGTTATGTTCAATTCAAAAAAAACACGACACATTAAATCCAGCCAATATGTGCATAAAAATACCCTTCATTACCAAAGTGATGGAAGGTGTCTTTGACAGTGTTCAAGCAGCGCTTAATCAGCAATAATCTGCTGACTGATGCACAGATGGGTTCCAGTAAGGCTACTGGGATCTCATTGTGGCTTTGGTCCAACATAGACAAAAAGAGCTAAAATCCAAAGGCGTGGTGAATGCAGGTGACTGCACTTGTTATCAAGGCAGCTTTTGACTGATTGTAGCCCTAACAAAGTTAGAAAAAGATTAGTAGAAAATTTTCCACTTGTTGATGGCTTACCTAGCAAAAAGGAAGAAGGCTGTGGTTGTTATAAGAAAAAACTAATCCATGATACCACACAACAAGGCCTAGACAAAGAGGGAGATAAAACACTACAGTCTTAAATGAAGAAGGATACCTTCTCACAACGAGAGACAAGAGAGATAACCAGTTGCAGTAATCACATGTCCCCAGAATCATCATGCCCCAATGTTTCTCCCTGGAAAGAGTGAGTGCCGTAAGCACAAATTTTGGCAAACGTGAGGAAAAGCATATGCCATGCGTTGCTTCAGCTACGGTGATTTTTCTCTATCCGATGTCTGTTCCATGTCATAAATGGTTCATTCACCATTCAGCTGTCAGGGAAAGTTGGTATTTGCTAATCAACTTCATTGTGCCTGGGGACAATTTTCTCCCTTAAAGGAAGATGTGTGCCTCATTTCCTTATCATGTCCATGGCTGCCTGGAGTATGGTGCCCAAAAACCTAGAGATAGGTCTGACTCATCCAACTTAACTAGCAGCGTGCTACAATATAGGGACATTGAAATGTAAGAGTTACTGAAGTCAATTTTTTCTCTGTTATGTTTGAAATATAGCATCAGTAAGGAAACATTAAAGGAATGCGATCAACTAGTCAGTTGTAGATAATAAGCAAGTGGCAGGTGCCTCATCTGTAAAATGTAGTTGCTTCTTTGTTAACATATGCGGGGGTTATCATGGAATAGTGTCCTACTGTGTGGCAAGGTTTATAAGTAGTTGACCTCATTCAACATTTTTCTCCTATGGGATTGTGTGCAATTAGCTGCGCCCAAGGCATTTTTCATTTGAGGGCTTCACATCATTAAAATTTGTGGATGGAGTAATTGAGGAAAGGAATTTAATTTGGAAACAGATATCCAGAGAGCCCCCTCAAAACAACTAAGCTATTCTGTTTCATTTTCTTGCTGTCACTTGCATTATTTGTACAACACCGACTGTAACCTGTGGAGAAGGGAAGAAGCAAAGATCTGCACTTCGCCATTCATGTGGGGTTTTTAGATTGTTATGATCTCAGTGGAGACAGGTGAATTCTAAAATGAAACTTTAACTTTAATTTATTGCCTGAAGAATTATGCCAGATTTAAAACAAAATTCTTTACTGAATTAAACAAAACTGTCAGTGGTTCTCCTTGAGCTGATGGCAAGGTAAACCTATCCAGTCAAAATTATTGACAGTTTAAAGCCTCAACCAAGAGAACTTTCAGATCATGAGAGGAACATAGTCAACATTACTAGCTATTGACTGGGTCCTACAATGAAATAACCTTTGCATGATCAAGGAATTATCATACTAACATAATTATCTCAGGAGAGAATATAGCTACAGGTATATTATAGCAGAAACAACGGACTAAATCTTAATTTTTTGGCGACCTGCGGGTTGCATTGAGTTTTTTGAGATTCTTGCCACATGGTTTAGCAAGATTTCTTCCCATATCTTATCAAAAACACTTCATTTACTGCCTACGCCATACCTATTGCATTCCTCACACCTGATTCTGTTCTCACCTTTCTGTACGCTGTTCTGGAACATCTTGACACTCACAGATATCCACAGAAGGACCAACATCCTTGAAACCTGTGTTGTATTTAAAAGGCCACTGTACACCCCAATCAGCATTTGTATTCAAAACTGCCTAGCTCAGTTAAGGACGATATCTGAACATATCAGAGAAGGGGAAGATAGCTCCACAATTCTCCAACAAGAAACTGGAGTCCTAGTCGATGGTCTGATGCAAAGGAGAAGTGACCCCTTTGCAGGGGACTGGCAAAGAAGGCCATGCCACCAGATACTGACAGCTAGGTTTGAAGTTGCCACTGGGGTCAATGCCATCTCAGTAGTGTGGAGGAATGGCCAGCAGTGATGTAAGAAGATCATTAACTGCTGTTCCAAGGTAAGTGCCAAACTTTTTTCTCAACTACCTTACACTCACACTGTCTCTGATACTGCACCCATCTCCCAGCAAGACTCATGCTCTGCCGCTCTCATGGTTGGTTGATCCATTCTTCCTTCATTCACTCTCGTTTCACCCCAATCTGCCAGTTTACTAACCCAACATGAACACTGCCCTGCCTCCTCACTCACCCAGGATATCTCATCACCATTTGACTACCTGTACCAGAACTAACTGTATGTTTTTTTCTTTGGACCACAGAGTGCATTCAAGCAATTCTTTTCAAATTTGGTTAAATGTAGTTAAGAGAAGGCTCGACAAGCAATTTGCTTAAACATGAACATTTCTTGAGTAATAGTATAAGAAAAAAAGAAAGGAATATTTTTAAGTAAATTTAAAAGATGAAAAATATCGGGGGGAAAAAAAAGCCTCACGCTCTTCCAGCCATCGGCACCTCCTCAATTGATGGCTGATCTGGAGGCTGAGCTTGTTTCTGACACTGTTCATTATCCCCGTCTGAGAAGAAATCCAGCAGCAGCAGCAGCTTGGAACAAAACTCTGTCTCTCCCTTGTTCAGTATCACAAACAACCGGTACAAAAAACAACAGATACAATGGACAAAACTGATGGCTGGTACGGACAACACAACATGGGAAAACAAATGTAGGTGTCACCTTCGGCTCGTAAAGGTATGTTCACAAGACTCATCCAAGGTCATGCAGCTTGTTAATATTATTCTAAACTTGCCCAGCCTACCTTCCCATCCTGGACAATCTATTTTCTCATGCATCTGTTGAATATCATCATTAATGTTAGCCCTACAGCCTGTCCTATACATTCCTCCCCGATGATATGTGGTGGCGCATAATACAATTGCAAATGCATACGCCAATCAGCAATAGCCGCACAAGAACATATAATAAGAATATGTAACCTACACAAAAAAATTAAAACTACGTGAAAGTAACTAGTTTCAATACAAAGAATGCAACAGTAGGGTGTAATAGCAATTTAATGATCGCAGTGGCCTGTGGGATCGACCTTTAAATGTACATATTTCCCACTCTTGGTGTACAGTCAAGGCCGTGATTAAATCAGCAATTTATGCCACCTGATTGAGGTGACCAGAATATTGTCTATATTTTATTTCAGTTAACCCATTTATATAATTTGCTCTAAAATTTATTATATTCCAGATTCAGGTTCCTGAATTTGTGTTTTTTCCAATTCTCTATCCACAGATCACTTCACCCAATAATAGTGAAATAACATCATACATGGACTCAAAATTTCTCCAGCTCTCTTCATCTGTATCCATCTTGAGGGTAGTTCTTCAATGTGTTTTCCTCCTTGTCAATTTTATGAATGATTTTATCATTGAGTGGCATCTACCTCCAAATGCAGATACCCCTTTTGAGCTACTGTATATTTACATTGTATCAAACAATACAGCTCTAATGTTCATCAGGCTTTACCTTAAACTTTTGCTTCCCGCCTTTTATTTTTCCAGGAGTTCCCTCACCACAGACTCCTCCTGAGTCTTAGCTCAGTTTTCTTTCACATACAGTAACTGTCTTAACACATTACCATTTCACTTCCTGTTATCTGACGGGCCCTTTCACTCAGTCTACTATTACAGTTCCTGCATTACATATTCTTTCATTTCTGGAACATTTTGACATGCTTTTATTTTGATTATAATTTTTTTTACATCCCTTTCACTAGTAGTACTTTTATTGTTTTAAAGTCAGTTTCTCCATGAATTTTGTGTCAATGTCTTATTGTTTAAACTATACTTTTGTGCTCTTCGGAGCCACACTAATCCTTTCATCAAGTAGGCATACATGTCTGAGACCTGTTCTTCAGAGCATTTTTTTTATTGTCCCATGTTTGTTACCTCCAAGGTAACATTCATTTTTGCACACTTACATTGATATCCTGAGACCATGTCATGCATTCTTGACTCCCACATGATCTTATCAAATGATCTGTGAGGTTTTACTTATCTCTCCACCAATGGTCCCAATGCCTTGGTTAGTGGCTCAATCACCAATTCAATCTTCCTTAAATAAAAAGACAAGGACGCAAACATCACAAAAAGAAAGCTATCAGTTTGGTAGTCTCATCAAAATTTCTTTTTCACTAAAATGCATTTTAATTTTAGTTACCATTCCAACCCATTATTCTATTTTTTTTTGCCTTCTCCCACCAGTCTCCACATCTAATTACTTTATCTCATCCAGTTTTGCAATTTAACTATTACTATCATATCTAATTCCAGAGATCTGCAGATATTTGATAGTCCCTAGAACATAATCTTATAATATTTTAAAACAGAAGCCAAACATTTCTGTTCAGTTCAGGCACAACATACCTTCTTTGTTCTTTTTCTAAGATGACCACTTTTTTTATAGCTACTTTATAAGCCAGTCTAGATTTTTGATATATCTCCATTAAAATTTGTCCAAATTCAATATTCTGTTTACTGCCTTGAAGTTACTAACCATTTCTGTATGCATTGAAACCATTGAGACTGTGTGCATGCATTTTATTGTTTCTCAGAATCCCTTTAAATTTTCAGGTAACTATTCCATTTAAATGTTTTAGAATACCAGGGCATGTGAGTCTTAATGTAGTTTTTTGTCATGATATGTTTAAGTATACACAGGCTCAGCTTTCAAGATTCCTGACATGCACTACAACTGATATTTCCACAGTACTTCCCCAACAGTGAAATGTGCTATTGATGAATGGCTTGATGGGTTGAGGGCACCTCATCCATCACTGTAATGTAACGTTGATTCTGCAAACAGTATCAACCTTCAGTGTCTCCAATTTCTGAAAAAAAAAACAAACAAAGAAGGGTTAGGGCATAAACTCATGCATGTCATCTGTCTCGCCTCCTCCTTGATGGAAGGAAAAGCCCATCTTTTTGTTAAATTTGCCTTTCCTAAACTCCTCAGATACAGGGAGTTGTAGTTTCAACATTCCAATTTCCCCATCACTTGGATATTAACAATGAGTCAATCTTATTATCTGAAATTAAAAATTCACTCGTGTTAAAACGGTATTTGGAAGTTCAACCTGAATGGAAAATAAAACTCCAAACATGGTAATTTCTGGAATTAAAATGTACCCAAGTCAAAACACAACATCGAGCTAATTCAGGAAGGTAAATTTTTACCAAGCTTTACAAACCAAATTTTTGAATCAACATTTCATCACAGATTTTTTGCTTTACACAACCACTGATGGGTTCTTAAAAGGACATTACATTAACCATACATGTCCCACGCTCATACAGGCAAACACCTCGCTTTCAAATCACAGACATAACCAAAATGCAAACTAAAACTTCAAAGAGTCCCCAGACCTCAAGCTCCAGGGAACAGAAAGACACAAACTGCACAAGACAACATTTAGCAACCAACAAATCAGACCACAAACAGTTAACACTTCTACAAGATTGAATGCACTTGCGCAGCGCAGAAACCTAGATGCTAGTTATCTCTTTTTCTCTGGTTATAACTGTCCCCATCCTTTCAGGGATCCTAATTGTGCTATGTTAGCTTCAGACACAAATCCAGAGTCTGCTGCAATTCCAGCCTGAAATATGGAAGGTCTCTGGAGCATCAGGTTGCTAATCCCTTCCCTTACACATTTTCCCGAATCCTATCCCTTGTCACTAAAAATGTTTCGGATCACAGAGTGCACCGAAGCGGTTCTTTTGAGATTCAGTTAAATGTAGTTAAGAGAAGGCTCAAAACAGCAATTTACTTAAATATGAAAATTTATTGAGTAATAATAAAAGAAAAAAAACATTTATTAAGTAAATATAAAGAATGAAAAATAGAGGGAAGATACAATATGCCTGTTGCCCTTCTGGCTTCAGGGACTAGTCTGGAGGCTGAGCTTGCTCCTGGCACTGTTCAGGATTTCGGTCTGAGGTGAAGCCCAGCAGCAGCAGTAGTAACAGCAGCAGCTTGGAATGAAACTCTCTCTGTCTTATACAGTATTACAAACAACCCGTACAGAACCAACAGACACAATAGACAAAACTGCTGGCTGGCACAAACAACACAGGATGAGAAAACAAGTGCAGATATCATCTTTGGCTCATAAAGGAATGTTCACAGGACTCATTCGAGGTCATGCAGCTTGTTAAGTATAGTTTTATACTTTCTCAGCCTATTTTACCATCCTGAAGAATCTATTTTCTCATGCAGCTGTCAAACATCATCATTAATTTTAGCCCTTTGGCCCATTCTATACAGTGTTACCCACTTTCACCTCACTGAACTTCTCTCTCTCTCTGTCAATACAGGAGTAGACAGGCCACAGTTGGGTAGAAAGAGTGCAGATGAGTGGAGTAGTGGCCAACATTGATTCCTTGGCCCTTACGAGAAGAGAATTGTGGCCCCTGCAGGGAAGACTGACATTGCTCCTTTGGGGATGCCAAAACATCCACGTCCCACCAACTGGCAAAATACATTCATTCCAATGCAACTCTCACAGTAACCACACTCTGAGGTCATTCATTGCACACCACTTCTAACCACTGTCCACAATATCTTCTTGTTATTTGGTTTGCAGGTACTAGCAGGGTATCCATCACCTCCATGGAAAAATGGTTTGTTCCACCAGAGGCCACCTCTGTGACCTCTAAGCATGTGTACCAAGACTTCAGAAGACATACTGCCCAGGCATCCTACTGTAAAATTAAAGTGCATGGGATTGGTGTTGTGTGCTAATATAGACAGAGAACTTGTTCACAGATAGGAAACAAAGACTAGGAAAAACAAATCATTTTCTAATTGGCAGGCATTAACTAGTGGGGTACTGCAGGGATCAGTACTAAGGCCCCAGCAATTCACAATATATACAGATGATCTTAGTCAAAAAACAAAATATAATATCTCCAAATCTGCAGATGCCACAAAGCCAGGAGGGAGGGTAATCTATAGGAGGAGGCATGATTCAGTATGATTTGGTCATGCTGAGTGACTGGGCAAATGCATGAAAGATGAATTATAATGTGGATAAATGCAAGATTTATGTCACAAAAACACAAATGCAGATTAGCAGGAAGTCTTTAGAAACCAACAGAGGACAATTATAAAAGCAAAATAAAAACTGAAAAAAACTGTGGATGCTGTAAATCAGGAACAAAAACGGAAGTTGCTGGAAAAGCTCAAGTGGTCTGGCAGCATCTGTGAGTAAAAAATCAGAGTTATTGCTCAGGCCTGGTGACCCTTCCTCAGAACTGGGGAGTTCTGAGGAAGGGTGACCAGACCCAAAACGTTAACTCTGATTTTTTTCTTCACGGATGCTGCCAGACCTGCTGAGCTTTTCCAGCAATTTATGTTTTTGTTCCCGAGTAAAAAAGCAACAAGGGACAGACGATGAAATATGAGGCTAAGCAAGCCTGTAATATAAAAGGAGACTGTAACTTTGTTTTAGATCTATAAAAGATAAGAGAGAGGCAAGAGTGGTCATTGAACAGCTGGAAAATGAGGTTGAAGAAGTAGTAATAAGGAACAAAGGAATGGGGGAGGAACTGATTACGTACTTTGCATCAGTCTTCCTGATGGAAGACACCAATAGAATACCAGAACTTTAAGACAGTCAGGGAGCAGAGGTGAGTATAATGGTCATCACAAAGGAGAAGGTGCTGGAGGAGCTGAAAGATCTGAAGGCCCTATACGCCTGGAAGAAGACATCTGAGAAGATTGTGGAGGCAGTGATCTTTAATGAATCAATGGAGACAAGGAGAGTCCCAAAGCACTAGAAAATGACCAATGTAACACCTGTATTTAAGAAGGGACGAGGCAGAAGTCATGAAATTATAGGCCAGTTATCCCGACCTCATTCTTTGGTAAGGTTTTAAGAATCCATTATTGTGGACAATATGTTGCTAGGTTTGCAAATAACAACAAGATCGGTGGAGGGACAGACAGTGTTCAGGAACTAAAGAAGGTGAAGAAGGACTTGGATAGGCTAGGAGAGTGGGCAAAGGAATGGCAGATGGAATACAGCATGGGAAAGCGTGAGGTTGTGCACTTCCGTATGAAGAATAGAGGCATATACAGTTTTCTAAATAGGGAAAGCCTTCAGAAATCTGCAGCACAAAGGAACTTGGGAATCTTGGTTCATGATTCTATTAAGGGTAGCATACAGGTGCAGTTGGCAGATAGGAAGAAAAATGCAATGTTAGCATTCATTTCAAGAGGACTAGAGTACAAGAGCAGTGATGTACTACTTAGCCAGGTGCAGCAGGCAGTACAACCTCATTTTCCAGCTGTCAGACCACATTTAGAATATTGTTAGCAGTTTTGGGCCCTGTATATTAGGAAGGACATGCTGGCCTTGAAAAATATCAAGGGGAGGTTTACAAGCATGATCCCAGTGTTAAGGGCTGGTCATATGAAGAGCAGTTGAATATTCTGGGTTTGTACTCAATGGAGTTTAGAAGGATGATGGACAATCTCTTTGAAACTAACAAAATACTGTGAAAAAGAGATAACAAGGTGTAGAGCTAGATGAACATAACAGACCAAACAGCATCCGAGGAGCAGGAAAGCTGATGTTTCGAAACATCAGCTTTCCTGCTCCTCTGATACTGCTTGGCCTGCTGTGTACATCCATCTCTACGCCTTGTTATCTCAGATTCTCCAGCATCTGCAGTTCCTACTATCTCTGAAAATACTGTGAAGCCTGGATAGAGTAACATGGAGAAGATGTTTCCCCTAGTAGGAGATACTAGGACCTGATGGTGCAACTTCAGAGTGAAGGGGTGACCCTTTAGAACTGTGATAATAAGGAATTTCTTCACCCGCTGTGTGGTGACTGATTGCTGCAAAAGGCTGTGGCAGCCAAGTCAATTAATGTCTTTAAGACAGAGATAGATCAGCTCTTAATTCTTCGGTGATCAATGGTTACAGGGAAATTGCAAGAGAAAAGAGATACATATCAGCCATGATCAAATGACAAAGACTTGATGGGCCGAAAGGCCTAATTCTGTTCCTAAATCTTATGGTTTCATTATTATCTGAATGTTGATAGATTGGGTGGGGCAAGACTAAGACCTGTGCACTCCTCCACACCAGGTACTGAAAGTAAGCAGCCAGGTGCAACAGGCAGTACAAACAGCAAATGGTATAATGAAATAAAGAAAGTACAGGTGTAAGATCTGCAATGAAAACAGAAATTGGTGGAGAAACTCAACAGGTCTGGCAACAACTTTGAATAGAAAGCAGATTTACTGTTTTGAGTCCAGTGACCCTACATAAGAACTAGATAATAACTAGGATAAGATGGTATGTATGTGGAAGGTATGGGAAGGGAAAAATGTAAGCGATAGGTGGAGAGGAGCAGAGAGAGGAAAACAGTTCGGCAAACAAGGGGATGGGTAATGGTAAGGCAGGGAAGAAGAAAAGCTGACAATGAGGATAATAAATTGGTGAAAATTGATTGGCTGTGCTGAAAGCAACCTGTGCTATGACAGGACCTGGAGCGACAGGGTGTATAAAGGAAACGAGGTGTTCAGGTTCCAAATTAATGAACTCGATATTGTGTCCTGAAGGCTGCAGAGTCCCCAAGTTCTTTCAGCTTGCTGTAAGGTTTGTGGATGTGAGTTTGCTCGCTGAGCTGGAAGGTTAGTTTTCAGACGTTTCGTCACCATTCTAGGTAACATCATCAGTGAGCCTCCAACGAAGCGCTGGTGTTATGTCCCGCTTTCTATTTATCTGGTTAGGTTTCCTTGGGTTGATGATGTCATTTCCTGTGTTGGTGATGTTGTTTCCTGTTCTTTTTCTCAGGGGATGGTAGATTGGCTCCAAACCAATGTAAGGTTTGTTGCAGCATTATAGCAGACCCAAAACAGAAATGTTTTGTCTCTCCAAATGGTATATTAACCTTTGTAGTAATGGGTTTGAGTACATTTGTAGGAATATCTTGCTGAAGTTTTAAAGGGCTTTGGTGAGAACACACCGAGACGACTGTGTACAATTTTCGTCTCCTTATTTGAGGTTCTGGCTATGGAGGAAGTTCAACAAAGGCTCACCAGACTAATTCCTGGGTTGGCAGGACTGACATATGAAAAGAGACTGAATCAGTTAGGATTCTATCCACGGGAGTTTAGAAGAATAGGGGTGATCCCATAGAAACTTATAAAATTCTAACAGGACTAAAAAAAGTAAAAACGTGAAGCATGTTCCTAATGACCATGGAGTATAGAACTGAGGGTCATGGTCTAAGGATACAGGGCACACCATTTATGACTGAGATTGGGAGAAGTGTTCATGCCCAGAAAATAGTGAGCCTGTGGAATTCTCTGCCACAGTTGAGGCCAAAACATTGAATGATTACAAGAATGAATTGGATACAGTTCTCACTGTTTAGTGGATTGAAGGATGTGGGGAGGGAGCAAGAACTGTGTACTGAGTTGGATGATCGGCCATGATCATAATGAGCGCTGGAGAAGGCTTGAAGGACAGAGGGACCTACTTGTACTCATATATTCTATGTTTCTATGTTTATCTCAATTGTAATGTTAGAATTTAGAAGTTTTCGTAGCACACTCTTCTAAGCATATCATTGCAACAAATCCACAACTGGCCAAGAGCACCCCAGGCTATGGCCACTGGCACTGAGAACTGCCAGAGGTCAGTCACCTGTTCAGTGCGAGACAGGAGAGGACCTTATGGTTCTGGCATTCCGTCACTTTGTCAGAATGCTTAGGGAGGAACAGAAGAAGCAGAAATGCATGTGGTGTTACAGTGGCCTCATTGCTGAAAAGCTGCAATTGTGCAGCAATGCATGTGATCGTCTGGATACATACATAGATAAGTTAGTGGGTGCCATGAAGAGCCAGGTTCCGCACCCTTACAGTCTGTTGGAGAGGCAGACACACACCTGTACTCCATCGTCCCAACAATTGGTCCTCAGGTGTAGCAATGAGGACTATGAACCTGGCAAACAGTCCAGGTACCACTTACTCATACGGCAACAAGGTGGTGCTAGGAGAGACTCTAATGAAGGAAGGACCACACACAGATCCCTCAAAAATCTCTTCTCGGGATTCTCCAAAGGTCATCCTCTTCCACCCTGTCTGACACTCCACCCCCTCTAAACCTTGGAAATTGAAGTCAAGGAGCATTCACATGCCTTTCTCAAGGGTAACTAATGATGAGCAATAAATGCTAACCAGCCAGCAACGCCTATATCCCTGTATCCTATAACCCTATTTTATCTTAACAATCTCTCCAAAACAAGCTGGATGCCAAAAACCTCAACATGCAACCAGAGCGGGTACCTGACAGATTCATTTTGCTACTTGTTCAATCAAACTGAAGCCCAGGGCATGATCCAAGGGCACCAACTGCACACATACCTTATAGATAAACACTGGCATCTGGCATTTGGCAAACGTTCAAGATTACCACAGCACTTTTCTGATACACTGGCAAGGCACAGTAGAAGCACAGGTTTCCACTGCAGGGTGCACAGGCTTGCACAATGGTTTCAAGTTCACAGATTGGACCAGGCTACAACTCAAGGCTGTTTGTTTCCTTTCTTAGTCCTCGCTCACTTAGCATCTACCTGCGTGCTCACACCATCCATTCCATGCAGCTGTGCCATCTAGAGCAGGCAACCAAGCAAACAGCTTACCTTCTTGGTCAGCAGTCCTCAGATAAGGCCGCTGACATCTTACTGTATGACAGAGCATTACGTCGATCTTACACCTATACCAAGTGCAAGCAGCTTACACGGGACACACGCTACATGTGTAACAAGCAGATATCCAATTCTCAAACACTTTGGGGAATACTTCTCACCAAAGGTCATGGAGGCATTCATCAGTTAGAGACATCCCAGCTTGGTAATTCAAGGACAGCTTCCGTTATCAGTCCGGAAGATAGGTTATGGTCAGTTTTGCAGAGAGGGTGTTTGCAGTCAGGGTCTCTATGTCTGTGCAACCCTGGAGTGGGTCACAGTCGGTCCTGTGGTTCCATCATGACTGGTTCGTGGGGTAGGGCTAACACATAGGGAAGGAGTAAACTAGCAGCCAATGATCTGTGAACTTCTGGGCCTGTCCAGTTAAGTCAATCCATTAGTTCTGCCCATGGAAACTAAAGAGAAATAGGGCAAGGGGGACTGTTGCTATGGGAATGAAGCTCAGCAAGTTATTTTTTGGAACCAGGCACTCAGGTTGTCAGGAAAGAGGGACGACAACGGGTGAACTATAGTATTTGTAAGGGGGTGGTTGAAGTATGTGGTAAACCGTGACTGGGAAGTGGGTCATGTGGGAAAGGAATCCATCCACAGTCAGGAATATGGTGAATGATCACACTGACACTGTAATCTGATATGTCAGGGGCTGTGTGGAAAATTTGGGCAGGTTCAGGCACATGTACGTGGATTGGACAGAGACCTAGAGTATGTGAAGCCCAGGGATTTTATAGGAAAGGGTGGCATGGTGGGTCATCAGTTAGCACTGCTGCCTCACAGTGCCAGGCACCTGGGTTCGAATCCAGCCTTGGGTGACTGTCTGTGCGAAGTCTGCACATTCTTCCTGTGTCTACATGGGTTTCTGCTGTGTGCGGTGTTTCCACCCAAAGTCCAAAGATATGTCGGTTAGGTGGATTGTCCATGCTAAATTGCCACAGAACATCAAGGGTTAAAGTCAGATGAAGTAGCCACAGCAAATCCAGGAATACAGGGATATGGGGGTGGGGTGGGGGGGGGGTGGGATGAACTTTGGAGGTTCGGTGAAAACTTGATGGGCCAAATGGCCTTGTTCCACACTGTAGGGATTCTATGAGTAAAGCAGTGAATTTTGTCGAAAACTGCAAAATGAATTACAATTCATCATCACCCTTGCGAGCAAAGTGCATTTCTTCTACCTCTCCTTCCCCCTACAAGTTAGTGTACTCCATAGTTCCTTAACTGGGGTGGAGGGCCCCTGCTCACAAGTGGAGCCTGTTGCTCCAGGAGGTTTAGTTGGATGACATCAGGGACACTTGTGTCTGAGTCAGACATGAGAAAAGTCTTCTTGCCAGGGCAAGTGGACACTCCTTGAATTGAATTTGCAAGGATTAAAGGGGGCCAAGGCAGGGTGAAGGAGGAGGGTCCTTCCACCTCTCAAGTGTTCTGAGAGGCGACCTCTGAGAAGCATCTGCGTGGTTCCTCCCACAGCTGGGTACTTCTGGTGCTATTCACTTCCTGTCCCCTGTCATTGTGCTTTTGGTCCAGAGGACTGATGTTGGAGTGATAGAGCGCAGGTGTGTTCACCTATCCATCTGTCACTGATGGTGCTGTAATTGGCTCTCCATTGCAGCCGCTAGCCTGTCCATGCAGGCACATTATCCTGTTATGAGCACTGCATCCCACCTGTCTGCCCATCTTGTTCCTCACTGTACATATGTTTCCATGCTGTACAACTCTATATGGATGAAGTCCCTGATTGCTGACACTACATATTCTCTCCTGCCTGAGTCTGAACAGACACCTGGTCTCGAGTAGTGCTCTGAATGCTAGTGGCCTGGGGTGTTTCTCCCTCACCCTGCTGCAGAGCGATGCAGTGATGTGCCTGTGAGATTGTGGTCCCACAAATTCAAGTTGTAGTGTTCCCACCAAGTTGTCAGATCTGGGTAGTTGCAGTTCCTCTGAAACCTCAGTATTCTCATCCTCGGAGGTCCAAGAGGTGGCTCTTGGGGCATCTGGTGAAGATACTAGCCATATCTACAAGTCACAAGAGAAAGATGGTGTCGCAACCAGTGGTAAGAAGTGGTATGCAATGACTGAAAATGACAGCAGAGGTGCTGTGGAATGGGTGTCAGACATGGATGTCTCTGCATCCCAGTAGGAGGGGTCTGTCCCAGTCTTCTCCTGCAAGGGTCAGGGTTTTCTCCTAAGGATGAGGACCCTAAAGTCAGAAACCTGTACTGGCAGGAGTTAGCTGTACCCTGTTATGGACTGTCTTGTCCTGTGATGAGAAAAAAGGAAGGAATTGAGTGAGCCATCCTGGTGAAGATGATTGAAAGGTCATGTGGTTCATCATAGGATTGAGAAGATCAGCACAGAGGCAATGTAGGGTTATTGGTGTGCGAAGCTGAGGTGGGTGAGAGGGGCAAGTGAAGATGCTGCAAGCAATAATGAAAGAGGCAGAGCATGAGCATTAGTGAAATATAGTTACAGAGGCAGGGGTAGAATGAGTGTAAGCTGGCAGAGAGAAGTGTGGCACTTACTCTGGAGAAAATCACTGACCTGCTTTTAGAACTTCTAGCCATTTCTCTGCACTATGGATATGACACCAACCCTGCTGGTATCCTTTAATCAGCCTGTCACAGTCTGGAGGAGTGGCTTCCTCTGCCTGCCCTCCAGGAAAAGGCCGGCACACTTTTTCACCACCCTTTCAACCGGGATTTTTAGGTCTCCATCAGAGAACACAGTACATCTTCCTCTTTTCTGATATCATCCAAAAACATCCTTGAGCAAGTGGACAGCTCCAAAATGCCAGTGCTTACCTGGATGCACAGTGGCTTCTTAAAGATGGTGACGCTGCATGGTGTGCCAGCTTTTGACAGATATCTACTGAGTCGCAATTTGTTCTAACAATGGCTTCCAGTAAGATGGCAGGAATCAGATGTGATGGATAGTGCAGGAATGGGGTAGATAGTTAATGAGGTGGATTTGGTAAGATAAAATTAGAGACCTCATTAGGCCTCTTGGGGGACAATGCCCTCAAAAAACATGCATTTTTAGCAACTTAGCAAAAAGATGTAAGAATCAACGTATGGTCACTATTTCATTAATAAACCTTGAACTGAGTAAATTTTAAATAGGGATTCAATGAACTGGTAGCTACAGTTAACGTTTTCTGACATTGTCTGGCTACACTGGTTTTGCGCTTTCTGCCATCATTTTATTTTAATTCACTTGTGGAATGTTGGCATTGCTGGTTGGCAAGCATTTATTGTCTCTCTCTAGTTGCCTTTTAGAAGGTGTTGTGATGAGCTGCCTTCTTGAACTGCAGCAAGGTCCATGAGTTGAAGGTAGACCCACAATTCACTTAGGGAGGGAATTTCAGGATTTTGACACAGCCACAGTGAAGGAATGGTGATGTGTTTGAAAGTCAGGATGGTGAATGGCTTGGACGGAACTTGAGAGTGGTGGTGTTCTCCTGTATCTACTGCCCTGATTCTTAGAGATGGAAGTCGTCATGTGTTTGGAAGGTGCTGTCTGAGCAACTTTGGTGAATTTCTGCAGTGCATTTGTAGATAGTACACCCTGCTAATGCCTATTATTGGTGATGGATGGTTGTGGATGTAGTGTCAATCAAGCAAGCTGCTTTGTTGTGGATGGTGTCAAGCTTCTTGAATGTTGGAACTACAGGCAAGTGGGGAGTATTCTATCACACTCCCAACTTGTGCCTTATAGATGATAGACAGGCTTTGGGAGTCAGGAAATGAGTTAATCACCGCAGTATTCCTAGCTTGTGATCTGTTTATGAGGTGAGTGCAGTTGAATTTTTGGTCAATGGTAACTCCTAAAATGTTGACAGTGGGAGATTCAGTGATGGTAACACCATTGAATGTCAAAGAGCAATGATTGGATTGTCTCTTATTGGTGATGTCATTGCCTGGCATTTGTGAGCCACGAATGTTAATTGCCACTTGTCAGCCCAAGCCTGAATATTACCCATAGCTTGTTGCATTTGAACATGGGCTGCTTCAGTTGCATTTGTGCTGAACATCATGCAACCATCGATGAACATCCCCACTTCTGACATTATGATGGAGGAAAGGTCACTGAAGAAGCAGATGAAGATGGTTGGGCCTTGGACATTCCTCTAAGGTACTCCTGCAAAATTGTCCTGGAGCTGAGATGATTGAACTCCAGCAACCATGACCATCTTTCTGTTTATGAGGTAGAACTCCAACCAATAGAGAGCTTGACCCTGATACCCATCGATTCTAGTTTTGTGACGCCTCCTTGATGCTACACTCAGTCGAATGCAGCATTGATGCCAATCGCCATCACTACCAACTCACCTATGGAATTCAGCTCTTTTGTCCATGTTTGAACCAGTGCTGTAATGAGATCGGGAGCTGATTGGCCTGGCGGAACCAAACTGAATGTTACTGAGCAGGTTATTGGTGAGCAGGTGCTGTTTGATAGAACTGCTAATGGCACTTTACTGACAATTGAGAGTAGACTGATGAGGCAGTATTGGCTGCATTAGACAGTATATATCTTGGCAATTTTCATCATTGTCCAGTAGATGCCAGTGTTATAATTGTACTGGAAGAGCGTGGCTAAAGGAGCAGCAAGTTCTGAATCACAAGTCTTCAGTACTATTCCCGGAATATTGTCAGTACCATAGCCTTTGCAATATCCAGTGTCTCTAACCATTTCTTGATATCATGCAGAGTGAACTAAATTGGCTAATAACCAGTATCTGTAATGCTGGGGAATAAAATGTGAGGCTGGATGAACACAGCAGGCCAAGCAGCAGCTCAGGAGCACAAAACCTGACGTTTCGGGCCTAGACCCTTCATCAGAGAGGGGGATGGGGAGAGGGAACTGGAATAAATAGGGAGAGAGGGGGAGGCGGACCGAAGATGGAGAGTAAAGAAGATAGGTGGAGAGAGTATAGGTGGGGAGGTAGGGAGGGGATAGGTCAGTCCAGGGAAGACGGACAGATCAAGGAGGTGGGATGAGGTTAGTAGGTAGCTGGGGGTGCGGCTTGGGGTGGGAGGAAGGGATGGGTGAGAGGAAGAACCGGTTAGGGAGGCAGAGACAGGTTGGACTGGTTTTGGGATGCAGTGGGTCGGGGGGAAGAGCTGGGCTGGTTGTGTGGTGCAGTGGGGGGAGGGGACGAACTGGGCTGGTTTAGAGATGCAGTAGGGGAAGGGGAAATTTTGAAACTGGTGAAGTCCACATTGATACCATTGGGCTGCAGGGTTCCTAAGCGGAATATGAGTTGCTGTTCCTGCAACCTTCGGGTGGCATCATTGTGGCAGTGCAGGAGGCCCATGATGGACATGTCATCTAGAGAATGGGAGGGGGAGTGGAAATGGTTTGCGACTGGGAGGTGCAGTTGTTTGTTGCGAACTGAGCGGAGGTGTTCTGCAAAGCGGTCCCCAAGACTCCGCTTGGTTTCCCCAATGTAGAGGAAGCCGCACCGGGTACAGTGGATGCAGTATACCACATTGGCAGATGTGCAGGTGAACCTTTGCTTAATGTGGAATGTCATCTTGGGGCCTGGGATAGGGGTGAGGGAGGAGGTGTGGGGACAAGTGTAGCATTTCCTGCGGTTGCAGGGGAAGGTGCCGGGTGTGGTGGGGTTGGAGGGCAGTGTGGAGCGAACAATGGAGTCACGGAGAGAGTGGTCTCTCCGGAAAGCAGACAGGGGAGGGGATGGAAAAATGTCTTGGGTGGTGGGGTCAGATTGTAAATGGCGGAAGTGTCGGAGGATGATGCGTTGTATCTGGAGGTTGGTAGGGTGGTGTGTGAGAACGAGGGGGATCCTCTTAGGGCAGTTGTGGTGGGGGCAGGGTGTGAGGGATGTGTTGTGGGAAATACGGGAGACGGGGTCAAGGGCGTTCTCGATCACTGTGGGGGGAAAGTTGCGGTCCTTAAAGGACTTGGACATCTGGGATGTGCGGGAGTGGAATGTCTTATCGTGGGAGCAGATGCGGCGGAGGCGGAGGAATTGGGAATAGGGGATGGAATTTTTGCAGGAGGGTGGGTGGAGGAGGTGTATTCTAGGTAGCTGTGGGAGTCGGTGGGCTTGAAATGGACATCAGTTACAAGCTGGTTGCCTGAGATGGAGACTGAGAGGTCCAGGAAGGTGAGGGATGTGCTGGAGATGGCCCAGGTGAACTGAAGGTTGGGGTGGAAGGTGTTGGTGAAGTAGATGAACTGTTCGAGCTCCTCTGGGGAGCAAGAGGCGGCGCCGATACAGTCATCAATGTACCGGAGGAAGAGGTGGGGTTTGGGGCCTGTGTAGGTGCGGAAGAGGGACTGTTCCACGTAACCTACAAAGAGGCAGGCATAGCTGGGGCCCATGCGGGTGCCCATGGCGACCCCCTTAGTCTGTAGGAAGTGGGAGGAGTCAAAAGAGAAGTTGTTGAGTGTGAGAACGAGTTCAGCTAGGCGGATGAGAGTGTCGGTGAAGGGGGCATGGTCGGGCCTGCGGGACAGGAAGAAGCGGAGGGCCTTGAGGCCATCTCCATGCGGAATGCAGGTGTACAGGGACGGGACGTCCATGGTGAATATGAGGTGTTGGGGGCCAGGGAATTGGAAGTCCTGGAGGAGGTGGAGGGCGTGGGTGGTGTCACAGACGTAGGTAGGGAGTTCCTGGACCAAAGGGGAGAAAATGGAGTCCAGATAGGTGGAGATGAGTTCGGTGGGGCAGGAGCAGGCTGAGACGATGGGTCGACCAGGGCAGGCAGGTTTGTGGATTTTGGGAAGGAGATAGAAACGGGCCGTGCGGGGTTGGGGAACAATGAGGTTGGAGGCTGTGGGTGGGAGGTCCCCTGAGGTGATGAGGTCATGAATGGTGTTGGAGATGATGGTTTGGTGCTCGGGTGTGGGGTCATGATCGAGGAGGCGGTAGGAGGTGGTGTCAGAGAGTTGGCGTCTGGCCTCGGCGATGTAGAGGTCAGTGCGTCATACTACCACTGCGCCACCCTTGTCTGCGGGTTTGATGGTGAGGTTGGGGTTGGAGTGGAGGGAGCGGAGGGCTGCCCGTTCTGCGGGGGAAAGGTTGGAGTGGGTGAGAGGGGTGGAGAGGTTGAGGCGGTTAATGTCTCGATGGCAGTTGGAGATGAAGAGGTCGAGGGAGGGTAGGAGGCCTGGGGGTGGTGTCCAGGAGGAGGACTTGTGTTGGAAGCGGGTGAAGGGGTCAGTGGAAGGAGGGTTAGGTTCCCGGTTGAAGAAGTAGGCATGGAGGCGAAGACGGCGGAAAAACTGCTCTATGTCCAACCGTGACTGGTATTCGTTGATATGTGGTTGTCGGGGGACAAAGGTGAGCCCCTTACTAAGGACTGACTGTTCGTCCTCAGTCAGTGGGAGGTCTGGGGGGATGGTGAAGATGCGGCAGGGCTCAGTGTGGCTATATCCTCTGGGGTTGCTGGCTGTGGAGGTTGTGGGCGGAGCGATGAGGTCGTCGGCCGTGGGCACGGTTCCGTCGGCCGTGGGCGGGGTTCCGTCGGCGTCGACCGTGGGCGGGGTTTCGCCGGCGTCGGCCGTGGGCGGGGTTCCGTCGGCCGTGGGCAGGGTTCTGTCGACATCGACCGTGGGCGGGGTTCCGTCGGCGTCGACCGTGGGCGGGGTTCCGTCGGCGGTTGGAGGATCGGGGTGGGTGGCAGCAGCTGCGGTGAGGGTGGTGTGTGGGGTGTTGTACCTGACGTGGAGGTGGTGACTGCAGCAGCGGTTCCGGAAGTTCTTTGGCCGGCGGAGGCGGATGTGACGTCATCGGTGGCGTCTCCGGCCGTGTCCTCATGGTCAATGGTGGCGGGTGCATGGTGGGGGAGGGGCAGGGACAGAGTCGGGATTTGGGAGGCGCAGGAATCCTCTTGTGGGTGGCAGGGGCCCGTGAGTTGGTTGTACTTACGATTTTTGGTGTCCAGTAATGCTGAGTGGAACTGGGTGTTCAGTCTGTGGATCCTGCGGAGGATGAAAAACAGCAAGAGGTCCTTTGCAGGTCTGGGAGAGGAAGGCTCTGAGCTGGGGCAGGCTGGATTGCAGTGCCTGGAGGTGCCGGCGCATGGCTGCAAGTGTCTGTTTCAGGACTCGCAGGGAGAAACGCTTCTGAAGGGTCTGAATATCCTGGGTGTAGAGGTGGTCACGGTTGGGGCCAAATTGGGAAGGCTGAAATATAGCTCTTCAGCCTTATCTTTTGCACTGATGTGCTGACTCTTCCGTCATTGACGATCAGTATATTTGTAGAGCCTTTCCTCCAGTGAGTTCTTAATTGTCCACCACCATCCACGACTGGATGTGGCAAGACTGCAGAGCTTAGATCTAATCCGTTGGTCGTGGGATCACTTACCTCTGTCACTTGCTATTTGTGTGTTTGGCATGCAAACAGTCCTGTTTGGTAGCTTCACCAGGTTCACATCTTGTTTTCAGGTATGCCTGGTGCTACTCTTGGCATGCTTTCCTTCACTCTCCATTGAATTAGGATTGATCCCCTGGCTTGATGGTAATGGGTGACTGGGGATATGTCGGGCCATGAGATTGCAGGTTATGTTGCAGTACGTGCTGCTGTTGATGGCTCACAGTGCCTCATGGATGCCGAGTCTTGAGTTGCTAGATCTGTTCGAAGTCTGTCCCATTTAGTATGCTGGTAATGCCACACAACACAATGAAGATCAACGTGAAGACAGGACTTCATCTCCACAAGGACTGTGTGGTGGTCACTCTCACTGATACTATCATGGACAGATGCATGTGCAGCTGGCAGATTGTTGAGAATGAGCTTAAGTATGTTTTTCCCTTGTGTTGATTCCCTAACCACCTGCTGCAGACCCAATCTAGCAGGTATGTCCTTTGGGATCTGATCAGCTCAATCAGTAGTATGGCTGCTGGGCCACTGTTGATGGTGAACATTAAAATCGTCATCCAGAGTACATCATAGAATCAATCATAGAATCCCCACAGTGTGGAAACAGGCCCTTCGGCCTAACAAGTCCACACCGACCCATAGAACATCCCACCCAGACCCATCTCCCTAACCTAAACGACCCTGAACACTAAGGGCAATTTAGCATGGCCAATCCACCTAACCTGCACATCTTTGGACTGTGGGAGAAAACTGGAACACCTGGAGGAAACCCACGCAGTCACAGGGAAAATGTGCAAACACCACACAGACAGTCGTCCAAGGGTGGAATCAAACCCAGGTCCCTGGCGTTGTGAGGCAGCCAACCACTGAGCCACCGTGCTGCCCTACATCTTGTCCCCTTGGCATCCTCAGTGCCTCCTCCAAGTCATGTTCAACAAAAAGGAGTACCAACTCATCTACTGAAGGAGGACAGCACATAATACTCAGCAGAAGGTTTCCTTGCCTATGTTTAACCTGAAGCCATGAAGCTTCATGAGGTCTGGAGTCAAAGTTGAGGACTCCCAGGACAACTTTGTCCCAGCTATATACCACTGTGCATCCATCTCTGCTGGCTCTGTCCTGCCAGTGGAACAGGCTATATCCAGGGATGGTAATGGTGATAGTGATGACTGGGACATTGTCAGTAAGTTATGATTCCATGAGTATGACTATGTCAGGCTCTCAGGCTGGCCCCTGGATGTTAGTAAGCAGGACTTTGCAGGTTGACAGGGCTGTTTGTGCTGTTGTCTTTTCCAGTGTCTAGGTCGATGCCTGGTGATGTGTGGGTTTCATTGCTTTGAGACTTTGTGGCAATTTATCCAACTTAAAGGCTTGCTAGGCCATTTCAGAGGGCAGTTGAGAGTCATCTATATTGCTGTGGGTCTGGAGTTACACATAGGTCAGACTAGGTGAGGATGACAGATTTATTTGCCTGAGGGACATAAGTGAACCAGATGGATTTTTCCAATAATCAACCATGGTTTTATGATCATCAGTGGATTCTTAATTCCAGACTTTCTTCTACTGAATTCAAATTCCACCGTTTACTGTGGTGAGATTCGAATCCGTGTCCCCAGAACATTAGCTGAGCTTCTGAATTAATAGAACAATTAAACCACTAGGCCATTATCTCCCACCATTACTATTAGCTGAGTATTAATGAGATAAATTGGGGTATTCAACAAGCTATAATCTTTCTTTTTTAGTAACCCACTGCTGCCTAGTGAAGAAATCACTATGCCACTTGTAAGACTCATAAAAGATGGCAAGAGATGCCCCTGACGTGGAAATGGGTCATGTCATACTTCTTGTCCAATTCAGGCATATATCTCACAATAACCGATATCATCCAGGCCCTGTATGCTTCTGCCTACATACTCAGTTAACATTAGAAGTTTTAGACAACTGTTGTTTGTCAAAGACTTCCTACTTTGCCTGCTCACTGTCAAGACATTTCAGGAAAATTGTAACAGGAATAGGTCATTCAGGTCTTTAAGCCTATTCTGCCATTCCAGATTATGACTGATTATCTATCTCAAAGCCGTAACTGTAAACTGCACCCATATCCCTTGATGTCATTAATAACTGGAAATCTTTCAATCTCCCTTTTGAACCTAATTGATACCTGAGCTTCTGCAGCCCTCAACATCAAAAATTCACTTCCATTTGAGTGAAGATTTTCCTGCTCATTTCTGTTTTAACTAGCTTGCTTTTATTCTGAGATTTTGCCTCCTGGTTCTTTACCTACAGCCTGGCGGAAAAGCCTTTCTGCATCTATCCCATTTATCCCTTTAACAATTTTGTAAGTTTCCAAGAAATCACTTGATTCTTCTAAACTCCAGAAAGTACAGACTTAGTTTCCTTAATCTCTCCTCAGAGGGCAGCCTCTCCAGCCCCAGATTAAGTTTGGACAAACTTTCCTGCATTCCCTCGCAGGTAATTATATCATTCTTGGACAAGACGGCCAAAACTGCACTTGGTACTCCAAGTGTAGTCTCACCAGTTGCTATACAACTAAAGCAAAACCTCTTTGCTCCTGTACTTAAATCTGCTTGTGACAAAGGCTAAAATGCCACTTGCCTTCTGAATTGCTTCCTGAACCTGAGTACAAGTTGTCAGTGATTTATGAGCAATGATATCTAGATGCCTTTGGCCATTAACATTTTACAGTCTCTGATCATTTAAGAAATATTCTACACCTCTGTTTCTCCTACGAAAGTGGATAACCTCACATACGACCTCAATATATCCCATCTACCATGTTCTGCCCATTCATTCAATCTGTCGAAATCTCCTTGAAGCCTCTTTGTTTCCTCACAACTCACACTCCCAAGTTTCATATCATCTAAAATCTTAGAAATATTACAACTGGTCCCACATGCAAATCATTAATTTGAATTTTGAACAGTTAGGGTGCAAGCTACTGATCCTTGTGATAGCTCATCAATCGCGGACTAACAATTTGAGAATAACTTATTTATTCATGCTTTCTACTTTATGCCTGTTAGCCAATCCTCAATTCATACTAGTATATTGCCCCAATCCCATGATCTTTAACTTGGTTTACTACCCTCCTATAGGCGATTTATCAACAGCCTTCTGAAAATCCAAATGCACCATAGCCACTTGTTCTCCCTTATCCATTCTGATAGTTATGTACTCAAAAGTCTCTACCAGGATGATATTCCCCTTTCATAAACCCACATTGACTCCATCCCATTAGACAATCATTTTCACAGGTTCTCGTAATCATGTCCTTTAATGAGATTCTAGTACTCTCCCTACTACTGATATTCAACATGTCTGCAGTTTTGCTTCCTTTTTCTCTCCTTTCTTAAGTGGTGAGGAAATATTTGCAATCTTCCAACTGCAGGAGCTGTTGCTGAATTAATAGACTTTTGAAAAATGATCACCAATGCATTCATTATCTCTGTAGCCATCTTTCTCTATGTTCAATGTTAAGGTTATTAGATCCTAGGGATTTAGCAATTTTTAAACCTATTATTTTCTCCAGTACTACTTTTTCTCACTCATACTGATTTCTTACAGTTCCACGGAACCATTGGACCTTAATTATTTCAGGGAACTTCTTGCAATTTTTCTCTGTGAATTCAGACAGAAAGTAATTATTCTGGTTATCTGCTATGTTTCTATTCTCCCATTTCTGCCTATATTGAACTCACAGTCATCTTTGCTAACCTTTTGTTTTTATATATACTTAATTAAGCTTTTTATATTTTTACAGTTCTTGCTATTTTACATTCATATTCTATTTTTTATTTCTTTCACAATTTCTTGAATTTTCTGAATTCTAAAATCTCCATCCTATGGCTTACAACTTTTTTTAGGCAATTTTATGTCCCGTCTTCGTTCTTTAAGTTTCTTTGTTAGCCATGGCTCTTTCACTTTTCCCTTTTGTTTATTTTTATCTTAAAGGAATGCATGTTGTTTTTAAATCAAGCATTGATTCTTTAAAGACAAGGCCATGGCTAATCTATCAAACCTTGCAATGTATTTTTCTGATTTACCACAACTAGGTACCTCCTCATACCTTCATAATTGTCCTTGTTAAGTTTAATACCATTGTTTCTGAGTGCACTTTGTCTTTTTTTCAAACTTAATGGAATATTCTTTCATATTACAGGTAAAGACAAGAAAGTAAAGTCGCCTTAGTCCTACCAGGTCATAGGGCTGCTCTCTCATTAAAGAGAGATGATTGTGGTGATTTAACCTGAGGTTCACCATGCGTCAGGCAAGGGAAAGATTGAGGAGAGCCTTTCATGGAAGCCATGCTATTGGCATCCCTTTATACTGCAAGCCAGCCATCTAGCCAACTGAGCTAACTGACATAACTATTCCCTAAAGGTTCTATTGTAGCAACACTTATTAATTTGTCCTTTCTTACGCATGATAACACATCCAAAATATGTTCTGCCCTTGGTTGTTCCCTCAATATATAGAACATAGAACATAGAACAGTACAGCACAGAACAGGCCCTTCAGCCCACAATGTTGTGCCGACCATTGATTCTCATGTATGCACCCTCAAATTTCTGTGACCATATGCATGTCCAGCAGTCTCTTAAATGACCCCAATGACCTTGCTTCCACAACTGCTGCTGGCAACGCATTCCATGCTCTCACAACTCTCTGTGTAAAGAACCCACCTCTGACATTCCCTCTATACTTTCCTCCAACCAGCTTAAAACTATGACCCCTCGTGTTAGCCATTTCTGCCCTGGGAAATAGTCTCTGGCTATCAACTCTATCTATGCCTCTTGAACACATTCCAGAAATACTTTCTCCACAGCATTGATACTTATTAGATTTAACTGGTCTGTATGTAGATTAAAAATCATCCATGATTACTATACTCTACACGTTACATGAACCTCTAATTTAGCAAGTTATAACATCCTCAACATTAACACTACTGTTTGATGGTCTATAAAGCATCACTACCAATCATTTGATGCCCCTTGCTGTTCCTTAGCCTCAGTCAAACAAATTCTGTATTTTCTTCCTCAGATCAGAGATTCTCTCTCATTAATAAACATCCCATCCCTTATTATGAACTACCAATCACTGTTTCCTGTTGCCTATCCCTCTTAAATGTTGAATATCCTTTAGTGTTCAGTTCCCAGTCCCAGTAACCCTGCAACCATGTCTCCACAACGGCAATTAAATTATAACCTTTCATTTCTACTCTTACCATCAATTTATTTATTGTTTTATTCTGCTCTTTTAATACCATTATGTAGTTTGAACTTGGTTGATTCTATGATTACAGTTGTGCTTTTCACTTTCATTTACACTTTTCCTACTTCCTATAATCTTTTTTTTTATTCTATCTGAATCCTGTCAGAGGTTCCCAACCCCCTGACAAGCTTAACAATTTAAATCCTTCCCACAGCACCAGTAATTCTCCCCAGGAAAATGTTAGTTTCAATCCTGTTAAAGTATTACCTGCACCAGTTTTCCCACGCATGTTCATTCGCTTAATGACAACACAGTGTGGAACTGTAGGAACATAGCAAGTCAGGCAGCATCAGAGAAGTAGGAAAGTTGATGTTTCGAGTTGAGACTCTTCACATAAATGGGAAGGGGGCGTTGAGAAATAAATAGAGGATTAAGGGGTGGGGCTGGGGAAAGGTAGGTGGGATGGTAATAGGTGGATGCAGTAAGAAGGTAGCAGGGATTGATCAGTGGGAAGGGTAGGGACAGATAGTTCAGTAAGAAGATGGACAGGTTGTATCAGGTCAAGGAGTTCGGGAGGGAGGATGGGTGGGGCTGGGGAAAGGTAGGTGGGGTGGTGATAGGCGAATGCAGGAAGGACGTAGTAGGGATTGATCGGTGGGAAGCGTAAGATGGACAGGTGGGGAAGAAGACAGACAGGTTGTGTTAAGTCAAGGAGGCAGGGATGAGAGGGAGATTTGGATGTGGGATGAGGCTGGGGATGGGGAGATTTTAAAATTGGTGAATTCATTGGTCTCTAGGCTCCTGAGGTGGAATATGAGGTGTTGCTCCAACAGTTTGTGTGTGGCAATATTGTGGCACTGGAGAAGGCCCAGGCTGGACATGTCATCAAGGGAGTGGGAGGGGGAGTTAAAATTGTTGGCAACCAAAAGGTGTTGTCGATTATCGTGTACAGAGCGCAGATGCTCCACGAAATGGCCCCCGAGACTGTTCATGGTGTCACCGATTTGAGGAGGCCACATTGGGAGCAACAGATACAGGAGACCAGGTTGGAGGATGTGCAGGTGAGCCACTGTTGGATATGAAAAGTTTGCTTGAGACCTTGGATGGAGGTGAGGGGATAGGTGTAGGGGCAGGTGTAGCACTTCCTGCGGTTGCAGTGAAAGGTGTCAGGTGTGGTGGGATTGGTGGGAAGTGTGGAGCAGACGAGGGAGTCGCGGAGACAGCACTCCCTACAAAAGGCAGATAGAGTTGGGGAGGGAAATATCTCTTTGGTTGTGGGGTCAGATTGAGGGTGGCCGAAGTGCTGGAGAATGATACGCTGGGTGCGGAGGTTGGTCAGATGGTATGTGAGGACCAGGGTGATTCTGTCTTTATTTTTGTTGAGGGGAGAGAATTTGATGGCAGAAGTGTAGGAAATGCAAGAGATGCGGTTAAGGATACTTTTTATCACCAGAGGGGGGATGTTGTGGTCCTTGAAATAGGAGGACATCAGGGTTGAAATGCTCCATCTTGATAGCAGATGTGGCAGAGCCAGAGGAGTTGGAAGTAAGGGATCGAATTCTTATAGGAGGGTGGGTGAGAGGAGGTAGTAGTCCAGGTAGCTATGGGAATCAGTGGATTTGAAATAGGTGTTGGGTGTTGAGGTGTTTACTAGAAATGGAGACAGAGAAGTCCAGGACGGAGAGGGAGGTATCAAAGATGGTCCAGGTGAATTTGAGGTTGGAGTGAAAAGCGTTAATAAAGTTGATGAACTGTTCAAGCACCTCATGAGAGCATGAAGCAGGGCCAATACAGTCATCAATATATCAGAGGAAGAGGTGAGAGATGGTGCCAGTGTAACAGCAGAAGAGGGATTGTTCCACATATCCTACGAAGAGGCAGGCACAGCTCGGACCCATACGGGTGTCCATAGCCACCCCCTGAGCTTTATAGGAAGTTGGAGGAGTTAAAGGAGAAGTATATTAGGGTAAAGACAAGTTCTTTAAAGTGGACGAGGGCGTCAGTGGAGGGGGACTGGTTGGACCTTTGGAAGAGGAAGAGGCCGAGGGCTTTTAGTCCATCTGCATGGGGGATACAAGTGTACAGGGATTGGATGTCCGGAGTGAAGATGAGATTTTGGGAGCAGAGAATTGGAAATAGCAGACGAGGTGGAGGGCATGGGTAGCGTACCAGACGTAGGTGGGGAGTTAATGGACCGGGGGAAAAGTCAGAGTCAAGGTAAGTGGAGATACGTTCAGTGGGCAGCAGCAGGCAGAGACAATGAGTCAGCTGGGCTAGTCAGATCTGTGGATTTTGGGAAGGCAACAGGAACAGGTGTCTGGGACACCACCCATGCCTCCACCTCCTCCAAGACTTCCAATTTCTTGGCCCCCAAAACCTCATCTTCACTACGGAAAATGCTATCTTCATTTGCTTAATATTTATACTCTGTACTGGAAACAATCTGGAGACTGGAAACTGCCTCAGACATTCTGCTTTTCACCCTCTTACCCAGTTCCTTAAATTACTCTTATAGGGCCTGATCACTTTTTCTACCAATGTGAACTGTGAACACATGCTCTTCATCCTCCCCAAAGGAATGTCCTGCAGACACTCTGAGACCTTTGACCCTGGCATAAGAGAGGAGACACACCATTTTGAAGTCTGCAGCCACAGAAACACCTCTCTTGTCCCAAAGCCATTGAATCACCTACCAGTTAGTGAGTAAAATAGGCTTAATCAACTCCTGTATTACCTGTCCTGTTCTTTGAGACTGCCTAGCAGTCACCTATCCTTTCTCTGAGATAATGGGAACTGCAGATGCTGGAGAATTCCAAGATAATAAAATGTGAGGCTGGATGAACACAGCAGGCCAAGCAGCATCTCAGGAGCACAAAAGCTGAGGTTTCGGGCCTAGACCCTTCATCAGAGAGGGGGATGGGGTGAGGGCTCTGGAATAAATAGGGAGAGAGGGGGAGGCGGACCGAAGATGGAGAGTAAAGAAGATAGGTGGAGAGAGTATAGGTGGGGAGGTAGGGAGGGGATAGGTCAGTCCAGGGAAGACGGACAGGTCAAGGAGGTGGGATGAGGTTAGTAGGTAGATGGGGGTGTGGCTTGGGGTGGGAGGAAGGGATGGGTGAGAGGAAGAACAGGTTAGGGAGGCAAAGACAGGTTGGACTGGTTTTGGGATGCAGTGGGTGGGGGGGAAGAGCTGGGCTGGTTGTGTGGTGCAGTGGGGGGAGGGGACGAACTGGGCTGGTTTAGGGATGCAGTTGGGGAAGGGGAGATTTTGAAACTGGTGAAGTCCACATTGATACCATTAGGCTGCAGGGTTCCCAGGCGGAATATGAGTTGCTGTTCCTGCAACCTTCGGGTGGCATCATTGTAGCACTGCAGGAGGCCCATGAGGGACATGTCATCTAAAGAATGGGAGGGGGAGTGGAAATGGTTTGCGACTGGGAGGTGCAGTTGTTTGTTGCGAACTGAGCGGAGGTGTTCTACAAAGCGGTCTCCAAGACTCCGCTTGGTTTCCCCAATGTAGAGGAAGCCACACCGGGTACAGTGGATACAGTATACCACATTGGCAGATGTGCAGATGAACCTCTGCTTAATGTGGAATGTCATCTTGGGACCTGGGATAGGGGTGAGGGAGGAGGTGTGGAGGCAAGTGTAGCATTTCCTGCGGTTGCAGGGGAAGGTGCCAGGTGTGGTGGGGTTGGAGGGCAGTGTGGAGCGAACAAGGGAGTCACGGAGAGAGTGGTCTCTCCGGAGAGCAGACAGGGGTGGGGATGGAAAAATGTCTTGGGTGGTGGGGTCGGATTGTAAATGGCGGAAGTGTCGGAGGATGATGCGTTGTATCCGGAGGTTGGTAGGGTGGTGTGTGAGAACGAGGGGGATCCTCTTTGGGCAGTTGTGGCGGGGGCGGGGTGTGAGGGATGTGTTGCGGGAAATGCGGGAGACGCGGTCAAGGGCGTTCTCAATCACTGTGGGGGGAAAGTTACGGTCCTTGAAGAACTTGGACATCTGGGATGTGCAGGAGTGGAATGTCTTATCGTGGGAACGGATGCGGCGGAGGCGGAGGAATTGGGAATAGGGGATGGAATTTTTGCAGCACGGGGGTGGGAGGAGGTGTATTCTAGGTAGCTGTGGGAGTCGGTGGTTTTGAAATGGACATCAGTTACAAGCTGGTCCCCCTACAACCACACATCAACGAATATCAGTCACGATTGGACATAGAGCAGTTTTTCCGCCGTCTTCGCCTCCATGCCTACTTCTTCAACCGGGAGCCTAAACCTCCCTCCACTGACCCCTTCACCCACTTCCAACACAAGTCCTCCTCCTGGACACCACCCCCAGGCCTCCTACCCTCCCTCGACCTCTTCATCTCCAACTGCCATCGAGACATTAACCGCCTCAACCTCTCCACCCCTCTCACCCACTCCAACCTCTCCCCCGCAGAACGGGCAGCCCTCCGCTCCCTCCACTCCAACCCCAACCTCACCATCAAACCCGCAGACAAGGGTGGCGCAGTTGTAGTATGGCGCACTGACCTCTACATCGCCGAGGCCAGACGCCAACTCTCCGACACCACCTCCTACCGCCCCCTCGATCATGACCCCACACCCGAGCACCAAACCATCATCTCCAACACCATTCATGACCTCATCACCTCAGGGGACCTCCCACCCACAGCCTCCAACCTCATTGTTCCCCAACCCCGCACGGCCCGTTTCTATCTCCTTCCCAAAATCCACAAACCTGCCTGCCTTGGTCGACCCATCATCTCAGCCTGCTCCTGCCCCACCGAACTCAACTCCACCTATCTGGACTCCATTTTCTCCCCTTTGGTCCAGGAACTCCCCACCTACGTCCGTGAAACCACGTACGCCCTGCACCTCCTCCAGGACTTCCAATTCCCTGGCCCCTGACACCTCATCTTCACCATGGACATCCAGTCCCTATACACCCGCATTCCGCATGCAGATGGCCTCAAGGCCCTCCGCTTCTTCCTGTCCCCGCAGGCCCGACCAGTCCCCCTCCACCGACACCCTCATCCGCCTAGCTGAACTCGTCCTCACCTTCAACAACTTCTCTTTTGACTCCTCCCACTTCCTACAGACCAAGGGGGTGGCCATGGGCACCTGCATGGGCCCCAGCTATGCCTGCCTCTTTGTAGGTTACGTGGAACAGTCCCTCTTCCGCACCTACACAGGCCCCAAACCCCACCTCTTCCTCCGGTACATTGATGACCGTATCGGCGCCGCCTCTTGCTCCCCAGAGGAGCTCGAACAGTTCATCCACTTCACCAACACCTTCCACCCCAACCTTCAGTTCACCTGGGCCATATCCAGCAAATCCCTCACCTTCCTGGACCTCTCAGTCTTCATCTCAGGCAACCAGCTTGTAACTGATGTCCATTTCAAGCCCACCGACTCCCACAGCTACCTAGAATACACCTCCTCCCACCCACCCTCCTGCAAAAATTCCATCCCCTTTTCCCAATTCCTCCGCCTCCGCCGCATCTGCTCCCACGATAAGACATTCCACTCCCGCACATCCCAGATGTCCAAGTTCTTCAAGGACTGCAACTTTCCCCCCACAGTGATCGAGAACACCCTTGACCGCGTCTCCCGTATTTCCCGCAACACATCCCTCACACCCCACCCCCGCCACAACCGCCCAAAGAGGATCCCCCTCGTTCTCACACACCACCCTACCAACTTCCGGATACAACGCATCATCCTCCGACACTTCCGCCATTTACAATCCGACCCCACCACCCAAGACATTTTTCCATCCCCACCTCTGTCTGCTTTCCGGAGAGACCACTCTGTCCGTGACTCCCTTGTTCGCTCCACACTGCCCTCCAACCCCACCACACCCGGCACCTTCCCCTGCAACCACAGGAAATGCTACACTTGCCCCCACACCTCCTCCCTCACCCCTATCCCAGGCCCCAAGATGACATTCCACATTAAGCAGAGGTTCACCTGCACATCTGCCAATGTGGTATACTGCATCCACTGTACCCGGTGCGGCTTCTTCTACATTGGGGAAACCAAGCGGAGGCTTGGGGACCGCTTTGTAGAACACCTCCGCTCAGTTCGCAACAAACAACTGCACCTCCCAGTCGCAAACCATTTCCACTCCCCCTCCCATTCTTTAGATGACATGTCCATCATGGGCCTCCTGCACTGCCACAATGATGCCACCCGAAGGTTGCAGGAACAGCAACTCATATTCCGCCTGGGAACCCTGCAGCCTAATGGTATCAATGTGGACTTCACCAGTTTCAAAATCTCCCCTTCCCCAACTGCATCCCTAAACCAGCCCAGTTCGTCCCCTCCCCCCACTGCACCACACAACCAGCCCAGCTCTTCCCCCCCACCCACTGCATCCCAAAACCAGTCCAACCTGTCTCTGCCTCCCTAACCTGTTCTTCCTCTCACCCATCCCTTCCTCCCACCCCAAGCCGCACCCCCATCTACCTACTAACCTCATCTCACCTCCTTGACCTGTCCGCCTTCCCTGGACTGACCTATACCCTCCCTACCTCCCCACCTATACTCTTTCCACCTATCTTCTTTACTCTCCATCTTTGGTCCGCCTCCCCCTCTCTCCCTATTTATTCCAGAGCCCTCACCCCATCCCCCTCTCTGATGAAGGGTCTAGGCCCGAAACGTCAGCTTTTGTGCTCCTGAGATGCTGCTTGGCCTGCTGTGTTCATCCAGCCTCACATTTTATTACCTATCCTTTCTCTGTCAGGTTTATCTTAATATTATTGTGATTAGTTTTTGAAATGTGTTTTCAGTGTAGTTCTCAGCTTTGTGGATGTATCACAGTGACTCCAACTGGCACTGAAGTTCTGCAGCGAGTGACATGTCTTGGAAATGTAATCTTCTAGGTCTCATGAAGCATCTAAGACTGCCCACATAGCACAGAAGGTGCATTTCACACAACTAAAATCTCTTCCATTGTTTTAAGCTTACATTCAGGCTATTTAAACAGGAGGTGAGAAAGCAGAAGTAAAATGACTCATGAATCAGCTTCTGTTGTTTCATCAAGTTTAGGCGCCAGCCTTCCTTTAATTCCTACCCCTGCCTGCATTCCATCCTCACTCACAACCTCCTCTCTGTCCTTTGTTCTTACCTGTGAAGCTTTAGGTGTCCACTTTCTCCTGGCTTCCTTTTGAACTTGAACTGATGTCTTGGCCTCTATCTGGTGGCAGACTGTGGCATACAGGAGCGTACACCAATTTAATTTTAGAATCATTTTTCAGGAAATACATAGTACTGCATGCACACATGACAGTATTTTAACCTGCGCTTTTCTAAATCATAATTTGTTCAGGTGAACCTAACTTAACTTTAACATTGATCCTTGTGGGTAGAAGGGTGGTTACATCCATGATTCAACCTACGAAAACCAAGTTAACTTTTCAAATGCATCACCCATTTCTGGCTTTGGAACATTAACAAGTCTGTGTGGAGACCACAATTATTCTACCTGATTGACATCATTCTACATGCATGGACCAATGGTAGGAGAATTACTCAAATAAAAGCGAAGCACTGCGGATTCTGAGAATCTGGTACAAAACTTAGCAGGTCTGAAAACATCTGTAGAGAGAGAATCAGAGTTAATATTTCAAGTCTGGTATGAAGTTTCAGAATCGTCATCATGTTATCTGTTTGCCCCCTCTGCCAGACTATCCCATCCTACTCCCTCGGAGTCACTTCCGTTATTGTATTTACTACTGTGACCCATAGCATAAATGATTCATCTCTGTGCTTTAATATAATCTATCCAACCTACATGGCGGCGCTGGCAAGGAAGGTAGCGTTTGGGTTCCTGGGCCAATCGCTCCAGATTGCCTGCATCATTTTTTCTCTTGTCGTCTTCTTTCTTTTTCTTCCTCACGTTCTTGTCAGCAGCGGAGGTGTCACTATGGACGAGGCTGGATGGACTCCTAGCGATGTCGGCGGCTGCAGCTTTGATTGCATGGTGGGCCTGGATCGAGATTTCCAGCGAAAGTTGAAGGTTATTTTTTATTTTTGTGCCTCTATATTTGTCTGTCAATTGAACAGAAGGTGAAGCTCTAGTTAAGTAATTTCTTTTTATTCATTTTGTAATGGCACCGTATGGTGGGGACTAAACACTTTGCCAAATACATGTAACAATAAAATCATTCATTCATTCATTTCTTTCTGACTTATGGTCTGATTTTATCATGTTTATCAGCTTATTAAAAGCAAATTTTTAACAAAATACCATAGTTACACAAACAATCTTCGCGTGTGTATGTGTGTGAAATGCCCAACCTCAGGTTAATCAGTTCTCATACAGGGGCACTCCTATCGAAGTCTGTACTTCGGATCATCGTTTCGAGAGTTGGCCCCAGTCATATTCTCTCTTGTGTGTTCTCCTTCTCGAAGTTTGGCTTCTGGAGAGTTGGCCCCTCCCTCTCTTCAGGTTCTCCTGCCTTGATACGATTGTAATTCTTCTTGTTATCACTCTTCTCTTTCCAGCCACAGGAATTCAATTTATCAGTCGTGTTGTATTAGTCGCTTCATTACCTCGGCGGTACATGCGGAATGGCCTGGAGTTAACATATCTCATGTCCTATCCGCGTAATAGATCCACTTCTTGTTTGAGATATCCTGGCTCCAAATATAAGAAGTTTGTTTGTAGTTTTGTTACAGTATAATAGTGAGGAAATACCATATTTAGGACATTTTGTTTCCAGTGAGCTCATTGTCCTTGAGGATGGTAATTAGATTAACTCATTTCTGGATTTCATAGTAATCTTTCTGCCAGAATTGCTGCTTCTCAGATGTCTGATACTTGAAATTCAACCAAATAAACTTGCAAGTGTTATTTTGGAATTCTTCTATAATCATGATTTCCTTTGCATTCACAGTTTTCCAATGATTGAAGCCACAAATCCTATGGCGTGTCTTTTTCCCTTGCAAAGTTTCCAAATGTTTGATTAAGTTTCTTTCTTGTAATCCTAAGTTTGAATTGATGAGCTTCAAGGGCTGTTTCATAACTGTTAAGTATTGCTTTTTGACAACAATTTTGTAGACTGTAGACTGTTCTTCTGATAAAATACTGTACACATTCATAGCTGTACCTATTAAAACATACTGTAATGTTAAGGTCAAAAGGTCATTTGCCCATTTTGTCCTATTTATCCAGCTACCTTTTCAAATCTCCAGTAAATATGTGGTCTACTTTTTGGAGGGTAGAAGGACGAGGCCATCTCATCATACAGCATCACCACTCCCTCCTCCAGCTCTTCTTCCTTTCTTGCCTCCTCCCCAGAGAGCTGTCTTCTTGTGGGGTTTCACCATTCACAATAACTGAGACCCTTCCGCAATGATACTAGAGAATGTCACCTGACTGGCCCAGACATCAAACCGGATGGAAGCCTAATGGTATACCCAATGGTAGTCCTGCTGAGCAGATGGTATCTATTGTATTGCTGATCTTTAAGGGGACCTATTCTCTCCTGAGCCAACCTTTTACCCCTAATATAGCTATAGATCCTCTTGGGACTATCTTTAACTTTATCTGCCAGATCCATTGCATACCTTCTTTAAGCTCTTCTGATTTCCATCTGATGTGTGCTCCTACAATTTTTATAGTCATCTAGCAATTCAATTGAACCTAATAGTTTAAACCCAATGTATGCCTTCTTCTTTTCCGTGATCAGAGGCTCAATATCCCTTGTCAGCCAGGAATCTCTAAACCTACCAGCTTTTCCCTTCACCCTAACAGTGACATACTGTCCCTGGACTCTTGACCATCACACCTTTAAAAGCCTCCCATTTGCCAGTTGTTCATTTTCCTTCAAACATACTCACCGAGTCAACTGCTGCTAGATCCTACATAATGGCCAATTGGTGCTGCTGCAGTTTAGCACCTAAAGCTGTGGACATGTCCCAGCTCTTTCCTTAACCATGTTAAAACGAAGAGAGTTATGGTCACTGGATCCAAAGTGCCCCCCGAATGACACTTCAGTCACTTGCTCAATCTTGTTTTCTAAGAGAATGTCCAGTGTTGCCCCCTCCCTAGCAGGGTCCTCGACATGACGGCTGACTGCAAATGATAAGAATAAGTGTAAATATACATATTCAGGTAAAATTACTAGAACCTTAAAGATCCACTGCATACACATCTGCTTCCTCCAGTGGCCAAAATAGAACTCCCTGTCTCCACCCATAGATGGTGTGCAACATTAGTAGAATGGATACAGCTAATGTAACATGAGCATTAACTCCATCAAAACCGGTGCCTTATACATCAGCTGCCTTCCTTTCCCAAAGCTACCTTGACTGTTAGTTGTCTTATGAGCAGAGATTCAAACTGAACTGTTAAAATGGTCATTAAGATAAAATCCATAAATCTTAGTTCAAAATTAGAAAAATCCTGAAAATTTTATATTATTATCAAAATATTCCACCACCAGTTAGAATAATTGTATTTTTCATGTAGAATTACCATAGCTGCACTTCGGTGTCAACCTATCTGTGCAATAAATGGGTGACCTGTTATACAATTAGATTATAGAATCCCTGAAGAGTGGAAGCAGGCCATTTGGCCCATCATGTTCATACCAATCCTGCGAAGAGCATCCCAGCCAGACACACCCCAGTACCCCATCCCCACATTTTAGGGGCATTTAAACAGTCCTTGGATAAGCATATGGATAATGATGGGAGAGGCTTAGATTAGTTCACAGGTCGGCGCAACGTCGAGGGCCGAGGGGCCTGTTCTACGCTATATTGTTTTATGTTCTATGTTCCCATGGCCAATCCACCTAACCTGCACATCTTTGGACTGTGGGAGGAAACCCATTCAGATGCGGGAAGTATATGCAAACTCCACACAGTTGCCTGAGTGTAGAATCAAACCTGGATCCCTGTGACTGTAAGACTGCAACGCTAACCACTGAGTCACTGTGCTACCCTATGTAGTGGTTAGGTTATATCATTGACCCTGAATCATCTAGTTACATTTTTTCAGGATTCTGACCGGTAATATGTTCACGCCCACTCCTGCATTAATTTTGGTAATGGGATTCTTTTGGCACTTTTATGCATGCGTACAATGCTGATTACAGCAAAAGTTGCTCACTGTATGACATCATCCTAACATTGTATCACATGCATAAACAGGCATGCCTATTTGCTTTCTCGTAAAAGCTTTCTCCACTCTGAATATTCACCCGGGTTTATGTGGCCACCAACTTTGTATATGTATGCCTTGGTCTCCAGTTTATTCACTATGTTTGCTACCAGGGTGCCTCACATAGCCTTTGTTACTCATATTTCGTTGTAACCTTTTGTAGCACTTCAGTAACTATTTCCTATGTTGGTGAGCCCAAAGATCTTGGAGTGGAGGACAGCTTTATGGTGGTTGCAGAAGACTGGACTTCCTATAAGGCTTGATTTGGTTTCTGCATCTTGGCTACTTCATGAATATTAGTGACTTTCACCCATTACTTGCAGGTGTTTTAGTTATATTGTTCATGGGATGTGGGATGTGGACATGACTGATTAGGCCAGCATTTATTGCCCATCCATATTGTCTAGAGACCATTTAAGAGTCAACCACATTGCTGTGGGTCTAGACTCATATGTGGACCAGACAAAATAAAGAGGGAAGATCTCCTTCCTTAAAGGTCATTCATGAACTAGATTTGTTTTTTACCACAGCGGATAGAAGTTATATGATAATCATTAACCTAGCTCTTTTTTTCAATTCCTGACTTGCATTTATTAAACTAAAACTTCACTGTCTACTGTGGTGGCTTTCAAGCCTGTGTCTCCAGAACATTAGCCTGGGATTCTGGATGAGTAGTCCAATGATATTAGTACTACACCACTGCCTCGCCACGAAGTTGTCATCCAACTATAGTAGATTCATGTTTTCTGCCATCTCTTAGTAGTACGTGAAAATCATAATGTTTCTTTTTCTCCAGCAGTTCTTTTTGGAATGCGATGGTTGGCATTTGAAATCATAACTAACTCCTGTATCGATTCAGATAATTCAGCTTCTGAAAATTTGCAGTTTCTCCCTTTATCGTGGCACCTTTTAATAAAGTGATTGACTGATTTTTGTAGCTTTTGTCTGTGACCCATTTGCTCCACTTGGTGTATTCTGAAGTTCATCTTAATCCAAATTTGATTGTCTAGCATGTTTCACAGTTTATCAGGGTCTTTCTGATATTCTTCAGATAGGTGCAAAGTGTTGACTCTATGCAGCTGCTCTTTCCCAATGTTTATGTTAGCTCAATTTTTTTAACTGTTTCTGTGATGAATAAGGCTAAAAGGCATAATTTTATCTTTAGATTAAAGGGCCTAAATTAATGCAGGACACTCGCTGATTTACAATCCTTGCTGGGGAATGTAGTGGACAGCTTCTTGATATTTTCTGTCTTTTCCAGATGTTCATGACTTATCAGGGATTTATAATTTCTTCACTGCATGGAGAGATTCACTATGCAACCTCTTTTAAAATTGTTTTTGTTTTTTGGCTGCAGACTGGTTTTCAATGCATGCATTCCAGTAGCAAAGTTTTATTGTTTTGCCAGCTTCTTCTTCATGACATAGGATTGACACTGAAAGACATCTCACTGGCCCTGCAGTGCTTCTGCCTGGCAAAATGTTGACACTGAACTAACATTTTCCTCCCATTTGCTACTGAGTTGGCTATTCCACAAGTGCACACTCTGCAAAGTACTGACTTGTGATTTTAGAAGGTTTGTAATCACAGTTGTCTAATATAGGCAGTCAACAATTTGTAAATAATTTTCTGACAGTTTGTTGAGTTTGTTAAGCAGCAGAAGTTTAAGTATGATACCTTAGTTAATTAGATAAATGTGTACAACGTGACAATTGAGAATATTTCATTATAACAGAGGACATATGGGCTGGTGTAGAATGTTTTGGCCTTTAAAATGGTGGAGGCAGCACTCTGCTCTCTAGCCAGGTATAGGGAATTCTTCCTTCAGTCTCCCTCCTCTTTTTCTGGTTGTCTACCATCTGCTGATGAAGACTACTGTCTGAGTACTGCCCAATGAGAGCTGCTGCATATAAGTTCTGCTTGATGAAAATGTTCTCTGCATTCCAGTACTTTTTGTTATATCCTATTTCTGGGGGCAGGTTATTTTCTCTGCATCAATCAATTCTAAATCCTCTTGACCAATAGCATGGGACAGCCACTCATGACATGGGATGACCATTGTCCTCTTGCCCATCTCCATTTGAAGGTTAGTTTTTATTCCTTCTGAGAACAAAATCTTCTTCTTTTGAAGACAGTATACTGACATCAGGGTACATTTTGCATCAAATGAGCTGTTGATACTAGTTCAATGTGCATAGCAACATCTATGTTTGTGTATGTTTCTTTCCTTTTACTTTAGGAACATAGGAATTAGGAGTAGGAGTATGTAATTCAACCCTTCAAGCCCAGCTCCCTTTTAAACATGATCATGGCTGATCTTACCCTGGTCTCAACTCCACTTTCCTGCCTTCACCCCATAGCCCTTTATCTCGCTTTTCATCAGAAACATATCTATTTCTTTCTTGAATCTGTTGATTGGTTCTGCTTCCACTGCACTCAGTGGTAGTGAGTTCCACAGATCCATAAAGTAGATTTTCCTCATCTCCGTTTTGAACATACCTCCTCTGGCTACATTATCTTTCCCCCCTTGTTCAAGACTGTCCCACCAGGGGGAACATCTGTTCAAGGTCCACTCATAAATCCTTTTTAGCATTTTATATACCCCAAAAAGATCCACCCTGATTCATTTGAACTCCGGCGAGCTCTAGTTCAAGCTATTTACAACCACTCCTCATACAGTAGTCCTTTCATCCCTGGGATCAACCTTGTGAACCTTTTCTGAACTGCCTCCAGTGCAACCAGATCCTTCCTGAAGTAAGGAGACCACAAAGGGACACAATATTCCAGATGTGATCTCATCAATACCTTATAAAATTGAACAGCGCTACTTCTATAATCCAATCCTTTTTCAATAAATGCCAGGATTTTCCTTTCTTTTTATATTTTGAACTTGTATATTTACCTTCAGCAATTCATGCACAAAGACACCCAGACCCTTCTGCAGGATGCACTTTGAGACTGCTTCCTATTTAAATAATAATTTGATCTTTTATTTTGCCAGTGAAAATGGACAACCTAGCACTTATCCACATTAGGGTCTGTCTCTCAGATTCTGACCCATTCTCATAGACTATTAATATTCATCAGTAAACTCTTTATATTTTCATCAAAGCCTGCTTTCCCACCTATTTTAGTATCATTTGTGAACTTTGCTATGTTAACAGTTGGTTTGCAGATCATTTATATAGATTGTAAATAGTTGAGGTTTGAGAACTGAACCATGTGGCACCTCACTAGTTATGGTTCTTCATCCAAAGAAGGATGCATTCATCCCAACCCTCTGCTTTCTACCAGTCAGCCAAACCACTACCCTTAACCCGCAGGATCTAAGCTTTTAGATCAGTCTTTTATGCAGCAACTTCTGGAAGTCTAGATACACTACAGCTGCGAGATCCCCATTATCCACTTTGCTGGTTGCTACCTTAAAGAACTGCAGCAATTTTGCCAAGTATGACTTGCCCTTCATGAAATCATGTCGACACTGGTGAATTGAGCTTTGTTTTTCCAAGTATTCAATTATCCCCTCCTTTAGGATTGACTCCTGCAACTTCCCCACGACATAGGTCAAATTAACTGCTCTATAGTTTCCCAATTTTTTGCTTATCCTTTTTTTGAATAATGATGTCACATTAGCATGTTTTCCAATCCACAAGTACCTTTCCAGAATCCAGGAATTTTGAAACATCATAACTAATGCATCCATTGTCTCTGCTGCCACCTACTTTAATACTCTAGGATGCAAGCCATCAGGCCCCAGGGATTTATCTGCCTTTACACCCGTCGGTTTACTTAATACCTTCTCCTTAGTTATTGCAATTTCACTGAGTTCTGTAGCAACTGAGTTTTTGGGAAGAAATTATTATGTTCCACTGTGAAAGCAGAGAAAATATTGGTTTAGTGCCTCTGCCATTTCTGAATTTCCTGTTATTACCTCACCATGTTCAGCCTCTAAATGGCCAACATGTACTTTCACGATTCTCTTCCTTTGTACAAACTTATAGAACCTTTTGATATCAGTGCTTATGTTTTCTGTTAACTTCCTTTCGTTTTCCAAGCTAGATTTGGAAAGTTAATTGCTTTTGTAATAACTGTTAGATGAAATCTCAAACTACACTGTAAATACTAGGAAAATTCAGTTTTTAATATGCATTACCCTGTAGAGGGACTCTGCTCACCAGAATTTCAATACATCTACAACTCCTGCCTTTGCTATATGCTGTTTGTATTGTAAATCTTGGCTGTGGCTCCTCCTGTGATCTTCAGAATCACACCACTGTCATCATTTTACTTTTTAGAGCATATATTTATTGTGATTTTCAAAAGAACTAAGAGATATATGAGAAAAATACTTTTTTCACACAACAAGTAGTTAGGGTATCGAATGCACTACATGGGAGAATGGTGGAGGCAAGTTCAATTAAAACATTCAAGAGGACATTTTACAATTGTTTAGTAAAAATAATATGCAAAGATATGGGGAGAAAACTGGAGATGGGCACTAGGTAATGTTGCTCATTTGAAGAGTAATGTGCAGGTGTGATAGGCTGAATGGCCTCATCCTGTAGTGTATCAATTCTGTGATTTACAGAAAGTGACCAATCACATGACTATATACATGATTGGCAAGCTGCAAGTAGATTTTATTTGTTTGAAGAGTAGAGTGAATGTTAGAGGCACAGCAGATAGGTTTGCACTAGGTACATATACCAGCAACCGTGACCAACACTAACAACTAGAGCAAAAAGGCCTGCTGATCACATGCCATCTAATACCCTATTTTTGTGTTGTCTTGTGTTCATTATTTATGCATTCTCTTAGCATGCTCATAGAAGAAACCTGTAAGAAGCTTTCCATTTGTGGCTGTTTTTATCTTAATGAGATAAAAAAACAGGATTCCTAACCATTCCTTAACATGATGATCATAGCTGCCACCAGGATCAGCATCTTGAGATCAGCATATTTCTTGATTACTGGTTTTGGGCCTTCTCCAATCCACCAGTTGAAATTTCAGCCATACATGTTTGTTATTTTGATTTATAGTGCAAATGATTCACCACTTTGTAGATTCTCATTTAAATTAGGTGTGTGTAAGACCCTAAATGGTGTAATCAAATCTGCAAGTTACTGAGTTAAAAGTATTCTGCTGCTTTACATGCTGAAAATGTACCTTTTTTATATATATGTAGATTTTATGGATAAGAATTTTGTTCCACAGTTTTCCCTGTTCCTTTCCATGTTGCCAGATACTTCTGTAGCCTACATGCTGGTGGACTGCATTATCACAAATCACCACTATTGCAAGCAGCTTCATAGAAGTAACTGACACCATCAAGGCATGATTTTTGACACAGAGTTTTTCCAAACATCCAACCACCAACTCCCACCCTACCCTCCCCAAGATTTCTTAAACAATTTTGTACACAAAGGATGGTTTGCATGTGGAATGAGCTTCCTGAGAAAGTGATGGATGTGGATGCAGTTACAATGTTTAAAAGGTATTTGGATGGATGTATGAATAGGAAATGTTTGGAGGGATGTGGGCCAGGAGCAGGCAGGTGGCACTAGTTTGTTTTGGGATTATGTTCAGCATAGACTGGTTGGACTGAAGGGTCTGTTCTGTGCTCTCTGACTCTATGGTCAATTGAAAAAGTTCCCAAACCCTCAACTACTAACATCCAGAACAACAAAGTTACACGAGAACACCACCATTTGCAAATGCCACATTAAGCCACACTTCAGCCTGACTTGGAAATATGTTGCCCTTCCTTTCCTGTCACTGGGTCAAAATCTTAGAACTCCCTAAGTGCATTATAGTTATAACTAATTCCCATAGATTGCAGCACCTGTAAAATGCAGTTCACCAACATCTTCTCAAGATCTTGCAAGTTTTGAATTGCTGGTTACTGAGACTTTTTCTGCCATCATACTGGATTGAAAGCCCTGTTATGAATTTTGAGAATACTTCTGTTATACATTAGGTCTGGAATCTGTTAATGGAAAAACCGTGAACGTGTTTTTGAATAACTCACTTCCATTCAGACTAAATGAAGAATGCATGTGATCTCCAGATTCTGTCAGTTAGGTAACATGGACACCAGCATCATAAGACTGCAAAGAACTGCCTCCAATCATTTGTGATCCTGCAAATTTTGGACTAATTGGACATTTGTATTATCAGATAAATTCATATTTTACTGCTTCTTGAGATATGACATGCAGCAATTTGAATAATTCATAGAAGTTCTGAGTTTGAATTCTATAGATCTCCTGAACTCTCAGTTTAGATGCAATACTAAGACCAATTCTGAATATCCTGAAAAAAAGAGACTTTGCATCCTATGTGGGAAAAGGATATTTTTAAAAAAAGTAAAAACAAAATATTACTGATTTGTAGGTAAAGTAATCTAGTTAGATCATCAATAAATAAGTATGTATGTAAAATCATTTACACTGCAACATATCTATAATATAATAACTCATTTACTTATGTATTTGGTGTGTTTTTATTATACCTGTAGAATCTATGCAATTTTTTTAAGAATGGTTATAAAGGACTTGTAGGAAATTGTATCACTGGTCATAGACCAGTTGTAATTTTCATGGATAATAACAAGTAATGACCCATGTATTCTGATGAGCCTGGTTCTGATTATATTAAAGTAAAAGTTTCAAAAGTGAGTATTGTTAGTAATTTCTTAATTTGGAAATAATTCAATATATTTGGTTATTTTGATCTCTTCTTGGGAATGGTGACAGCTGGCACAAACGTAATTCTAATGCGTTGACTTAATTGATAACAATATTCCTTTAATTTGTATCAGAAATACAGTGAAAGATTTTTTGGTTAAGAAACATGTTTTTTAGCTTTGATAACAAAGTATGGAGCTGGATGAACACAGCAGGCCAAGCAGCATCTCAGGAGCACAAAAGCTGATGTTTCAGGCCTAGACCCTTCATCAGAGAGGACCCGAAACATCAGCTTTTGTGCTCCTGAGATGCTGCTTGGCCTGCTGTGTTCATCCAGCTCCACACTTTGTTATCTTAGATTCTCCAGCATCTGCAGTTCCCATTATCAAATGTTTTTAAGCTTTGATGTGTTCACCTCCACTACACCTTCGTCCCCTACCTCACCCTCTGTTCATGGATTTAACGTCATTCATTCATCCTGCAATGTCCTGCTAGTGAGCATGATGGGTGTAGCTTTTACTAATATGGACCCTGGAACATTACACAAGCATTTCCGATGTCCCAAGCCTTATGAGGTTTTCATTGTTCTTCACAGTTATGTTTGTTATTGCTTATTCCATGTTAAAAGTTTCCTTCCCCTCACCTCCCATTTTAATATATCTTGAGGCCTTTTACATATTCATTTTGCAAAGAAATTCCAGTATAATTACTACCAGAAACATAGCATATTACCTGTATATTCTGATTTACTTTTCTGATTGCACGAAGGTCTTGTATTTTCTCATCGCCTCCTTGGAAACCTTTGTCCCTGTACACTTTGCAGACAAAGGACAAGATAAAAACATGCTTTGAGACCATGACATGCCATCTTTATTCTCTGGTGTTCATGCTTCAATTTGCCATACAGCTCTGCCACCTGTTGACTTCATTAATGTACATTTGGCTGCATAACACAATTTCACTTGCTATATGATTAACGTAGACATTTCAGTTTTATACATTTTTGGCCTTGTAATGGTACAAAAATAAATAAAATGTCACTTATTCTTCACAGTAGGTTTGCATTAATTAATCCATTTAAAGTATTGTTTGAAAGCATTTGCTTTCAACCCAAACTGAACCGAATTTTGGATCTAGGAATTTTAAAATTACACCGGAACTGAAGTGTGTACCATGTTTGTAAACTGATATTTGTTTCCACCAGGGGGCGATAAGAAGATGGAATTAGCAGCTCTGTATCGTGTGGCTTTAGGGTACCTTAGTGCTGGAGAGCCAGACACAGCTATTGGTGTAAGTATGATGCTCATGCTTAATCCTTTGTTTTTACTATGTTACCTCATTCAATGCAATAACCACTTTGAATAGTGAACCTGTTTTGAATCTTTGAAGACATGAATGTGTAATCCCCCACTTTAATTTGATATATGATTGTTATGATCTTGCTACAAATGCTGGCTTTTTAGAAAAGATACTAAATTAGTGAATCATTAAAGGACCATGAACAAAAAGGAATTTGTGAGAGAAATCTACAGGAAGAAAGCATAAAAATTAAACATTAAAGACAAAGTCCAATCCATACACGATAGAAAAAGATAGACACGATAGAAAACAAATATAAAAACAAGCCAAAACAGATAAAATTAAAAAGAAGAAAAGAGACACTTCCAGGAAGTCAAACACGATTTTTTTTGTCAACGATATAGTAAGGGGTCAGTTACCACATTCATATATGTTTTGATACTTTATTTTACATTCAGTAAAGAAGTGTCATTAGTCAAGACTAACATCAGGTACATTTCTTAAACTACATTTTATTTACTTTCTAATTTGAGTAGTTGAAAATATTTCGAAGTAAATTCAATAGTGGAAAATGAGCTTTATTAATAGAGGAAAAAATTGAAATTTAAAGAACAGTAGCATTACTTACATATTCTGGAGCAGGAGAACTTCTTTAACCTTAAATACTGCTAACCTGCAAATATTTTTGATCACCTCTTCTTCCCAGAAAGATAAAGACTCTTAGTACTAACACTAAACAAAGTATTATTCTTCTGAAATCTTGCTATGTTTACACTATCAAGACTTGCTTATATACATTCTTATAAAATGAAATTGTAGATAAAATCTAGCTGTTTACTTTTTAAGAACCTTTGTGTACAATTTACATTTATGTTTTATTATATTAATCATCTCTCCATCTGAGTGGAGCTCAGATGTAATACAGGCCTCAGATCATAGTTTGCTGTCCCTTGGGGTGCCTGCTTATCATTATACTGAGCTTTCTAGCTTTCTGCTTTGCCTTGTGGTAATATGCTGTTCATTGCCAGGACAAGCCTCAGAGACTTGCTAAAGAGGTCCTGCCACACAACTCAAGACTCCTGGGGCCTATGCTCTGGGGTCCCAACGGTTGTTTCCCCAGCTTTTACATCAGAGTTTTCATCTCCTTTATCCTGTTGTAGAGTGCCCACCTCGGGCTCTCTTTCTACGGAAAACTATAACTGGGATCTAACAGCAACAGCTGCTGTAAAAGACGACCATTTCCTCGCACTGTTACCTCATTAGTATTTGCTCATTCAACTACAAATAAATTTATGACTACTACTGGGCATCTGTGAACGAATAATTATTTAAAATACCTGTGAACAGAATGCTTGCAATACTTTAGTTTTTCATTTATGTTTTGTTCAAAATTATGGCATGCAATTTGCAATATGTATTTAAAATGACTGCAATGATTCTGTATTGTCAACATGTATGTTGTATTGCAAAATGGATGCATGATTATTAACTAAATTCAGATTGACCTACTTGACATAGAAATTGTACCTAACAATTTGCAGCTAACAAGCAAAAAAATGAGTGAAAACACCTCACGGTTACAGTTACAAAATACATTTAAGCTTTAACATTTAGTTTTGTTCTATCCTGAACTTCTGTGTGAAGTAGTTAATATCAGTTTCTGAGTAATGTTTATTGTTGTTCCAATATATCACAGCACTGGCTATATTGAATTATACTTGCAAGATTAAACAGTTATTAATTTTGGTTTCACGTAGATCAAAGATACATTACATAAGCTAATATTTAATAGTTTTTTCTGTAATTACTTGTTATAGATCCAAAGGAATGAACTTTTTATGGTAAATATTACTTTTTGTGGATCTTTTATTTCACTGAAAGCAAGTTTAGAACACCAAACATTCAAACACCCACAATGTCAACTATATCAGGGGAACCAAATACAGCAATGAAATGAAATAGTGTAAAAATGGAAAAGTGCTTAAAAATCTTCAAAATGTAACAGGCAGTGCCTGCTTATGAGATAAACAACGTGTCCATTAGGCTTAATCCTACCATGGCAGGTGTTTAGGTAAGTGTTGCTACTTTTAATGCTGAATAGAGTAAAAATGTACTTTAGTTAGTTGTAAAGATAATATAATCATGTATTATATTTGACTGATTGTTTTCAGAAATGCAAAAGTTATTTGAAGAGATTTTCTTCAGTCTTTTAGTGATAACATTTGTTATGCCCCCTGTGTACTGAAGTCTTTTCAATTCTGAAAATGTTTTAATTGTTAAACTCAATGTAATAACTGTAAATGAACACACTTCAAAATAAATTATCATGTGACAATTTGCTTGCATCTTAATAAATTTATTCTTAAAATGATGTGGCAATTATTTAAAGTTTGAACACTTCTCATCCATACTAAGTTCACAGCAGATGCCTTAGTAAAATCTAGCATATGATGTGCTCAAAAGAATATGATTTTTAATGCAAAATTCTATCAACATTAATATAAGATTTTAGACGAGTGGGAATAAAGGTATTTTTTAATGTTCAGCTCTCCAATGGAACCTTAGATGTAGCTATTTTAAGGTGCTGAAACATACACGTGCACATTCTATGATTTCAGATTCATGGGAAGATATTGGAACTTGACAACCAGGCATATTGCTGTTGACACAGCTATGAGATAAAAGTAAGGCAGACATCTAGACCAGAGCACTACTTTCAAAAGACAACTCTGAACATTTCCTGTATTGCATTCACCAGTCTCTTGCTTTTGCAAACCCCTCATTTTCTTCTGAACCTGCAGTGTTCCTTGTATCATTCATGCCCCCCGCACCTAGATTTCCTCAATGTCAGTGTGGCTCTCCGTGCCAAAGAGAAGTATATCCAAGTGTCTCCAAATATAGTGCTCTATCCCCCTTACATTTCATGTATGTCACTGCACCTCATTCCGCAGAGCACTAGCATGTTTTGTCAATAACCATTTATTTATTGCTGAATAGTAGCAGCCATTACATCTGACCTCCCTGTTTCATCAATTATGAATAGATTATTGGATGTGAGCATCCGCAAAATCTTGCCGTTAGAATCACCTCTGGCTGGTCTTGGATTAGATATTAGGTTGGTGTTTGTTGTTAGACCAAACCCTGGTGGAAGGACTGAAGAATTTAAGGAACAGAAAACTGCCATCAGCAGGCACCTAAAATTACTTGCAGGCATGGCTGAGAATTACTGTCCACTTAGAGTTTGTTTGTTTAAACTTACCAGGCATATTTTTCTGTACCTCAAGAAAATAAGTTCTGTCTCATGAGCCACTGAAAACTACATTGGTTGCATATTGAATTCCATATTAGTTTAGAGATTAGTGTGGGAAGCACGATCACCTCACCCCAACTTTTAGATCAGGTAGAAAAAAATTCTGAAAATGAACAATGTTTTTGATTTTAATTTTCAATATGACATTTTCAAATTTTAGCAGCATACTTCCTATGTGTGGAATTTTTCCATTTTCTCTGTCAAGTCATGACTGACATGCTGCCCCACCAATTAGAAAATACGCTGGATTACCCAGCAATCATCTCATTAAGAGCTGAGGGGTGAGCATTGGAGAATGTTTCACCCCATTAGAGTATATCGACCCTGGTGGCACCAGAAGCTGCCACCAGAAGGTGGCAAATCCTGGATCCTAAAGTTCACTTGGTCGGTGGCTGTTCCACAGGAGATCCAGCGGTGAAAATGTAAGTGTGTTTTTAATCTTCTTGACGGGGTCTGTGTTTGGGTCAGCAAGGATTTGGAGGCAAGAACACAGGGATTGCCTTGTCACCCATCTGTGCCTCTGACATGCAGATCACCATGGTGTTCCAGTCAGGAAACCAGCCACCTTTATCAAGATAATGAGGGAAGTGGCAAAGTAATGTCTTTGGAGTGACCAATAATTGACCACGCAAGGATTTTCATTGTTCTCAAGTCAGGAAAGTTGTCAATGGATGTTTTCGCTCAGCATTTAGGTGCAGAGGTCACAGGAAGGAGATCTGGCAAGCTCCCTCCAGCCCAACCTGCTCCACGCAAACTTGCCTAATTATTTCCCCTTGTCATTACCTCTCTCTCCACATTCACAGAGAGGAAAACTGTACTCTATGAAGTGGGTATGATGGTATCAAGCAACCTAAACATGCAAGTGGAGAGTTATGGCAGACAGGAATTTGTTTCCTGTGCTTCAATATCAGATGGTACACAGGGATTGAAATGTGTGGGAGCTAAATTGTGCTGTGAAGGTACCAATTGCAGGAAACTGGAGTGTTTGCTTGGGAGATAGTGTTAGATTATGATAGGCTGCATGATAGTTTGTTGACCTTTCAGATGATATTTAATACTACACGATAAAAGAACACTTTTCCTCAGGAAGTGCTGAAAGACTGGGGAATGTCCCTGACCTCCTCACATTAAGGCCTATGCAGGAGGAGACAAATAACCTGGCCAAAGATCCAGGCAGATGTTCATTTGCAAATGACAAGGCCACGGATTGGGGAAGTCACGACCTGCACATAGAAGAGATACGAATGATACTGCACTGAGAAATGGGATTATGCATTACTACAAGTTAATTTATTTTGTTCTCTTCTGCAGGTTCACGCAGTCTGAAGACATGTTCCAAACAATCTTGTAAGCCAAATCGCCACCTCTGAAGATGATTACTTTAAACATTCAGAGGGTACACCAGCACAACATTCTTTCACACCCTCCACCAGCGATATTATAATAAGCTCAGTGGGAACGCATTTGCAATTATGTATCACAGACTGATGAACACCAGACTCATTGCCTTGGCTGATGGAGGCTCTGACAGTCAGGGTCTTTGATGGTCAGAGGACCATTAGAGACCAGACCCATGCTGAGCTTCGTGCCGATAATGTGCTGCCAAAAACAACCACAAGAACCCTGCTGGAGATGCAGAGACAGATGGGAAAATGTCTGGTAGAGATACTAAAGGCAAATATAACATTGAGAAAATTGAAGATCCATTCAAGCCATGAATTCTGTCATGACTCCAGTATTTGAGCACATGGCTTCCTCTATAGAGATTAATATCTGCCATGGAGTGGCAGGTCCAACAGGACATGTTCTCAGATCCATATTCCATTACTCTATCTTTGGGCTCTATAAAGAAGAGAAAAGTACAAGGCTCCTCAACATCCCCTGGCTAATTTTTCTCCTCCTGGAGCTGCAGAGGTGCTATACACACAAACAAAGAGAAAAAACACTTTATTCATATATTTTAAATGATTATTTTGGAAAATGTGAAACCATATGGGGCTTTTAAGGGTTTGCCAATTGAAAGAAACTCAGTGATAGCAGATATGGGACTGATGGATTCGTAATTTATCGTTGAACCTTGGAGGTATCGGCAAATCTAGGATCCTTGACATTAGGTAGTTTCCATGTTTGCCACCTTTCCTTAGTTCAGTGGAGTACAGCATCACTGGAAAGGCAGAATGTATTGCACATTCCCTTATCAACTCTCAGATGCTGTTGTCTCAGTATCTTCTGCAGCTGGAGGAATCCATATTTTGCAAGTAAACTCCTAGGGTTCTAAGGAAGCTCAGCAAGATTGGAGCATGTGGCTGAAACACGTGCATGTGAGCTCCTTCTAAGAGCAAAATGTTGTGCTGGTGTACCCTCTGAATGTTTAAAGTAATCATCTTCAGAGGTGGCGATTTGGCTTACAAGATTGTTTGGAACATGTCTTCAGACTGCGTGAACCTGCAGAAGAGAACGAAATAAAGACTTGACAGATCCATATGTATGCTGTTCCTCATGTTGAGCCCATCAAACCTTCCCCCTTCAAGATATTAAAAGTCAGCCACCTGCAGGTTGGGTTGGAGGGAGCTTGCCAGATCTGATGACATTTCCACAGAGATATCTTTGGGGATAGTAGTCAAAGCATCCTGCAAGAGAGATTCAGTGAGGCATTGTGGTCCTGTCTGACAAATCCATCACACTGTTGTCTGTAACTGGAACCCCACAATGCATTACCATATGATCTTCTGGTTTTTTTCCCCTTCATTCTTTGTTTATGATGAATGTGGCTGCTCCATCTCAACTGGCAGTCCTTCACCTGTTTACTGGTCCTGCAGAGTGCAATGATCTAAGATATTGTCTGTGGCACGTACTGTAGTGATCTGCCTGAGCGGAACAGGCAGTAGAACGTCATCTTCAGCAGGCAGTCCAATAGACCGTATTGATCTTGCTCTTACTAAGGCACGTGAGGCACTGAGCCTCTGCTCTGCAGAGCTTTAGGGTTTCACACAAGTCATGGGACTAAACTTCCGAGAATGTGCTCTGCCACGAGGAGCCAACCCTGCAGATAACCTGATAGGGGTGCGAACGGTGGTGATACCTGAGACTGACTAGAAGTCATAAAAGCTCCTTGGGAAGCATGTACATTTGTACACAATTCAATTTTGTTGATTACGAACCAGCTACACATTGATGTTGCTGGGGTTCCCAGGTGGCTGTAGGTGCCATAAATCTATTGCCCTTTGGCAGCCTGGCTCCATGTGCCTTTGCAGAATCAAACCATTGACCTTTATGGGGAATCACTCCGTCAGCTTTTCTGAACAGGATGCTGATGAACACCCTTAATTCATTTGTGTATAGTTGACTGAGATAGATAGGTTCTTGATTATCAAGGGGATCAAGGGTTACAGGGAGAAAGCAGGAGAGTGGGGTTGCGGAACCTATCAGCCATGATTGAGTGGCGGAGCAGATTCAATTGGCCAAGTAGCCTAATTTCTGCTCCTATGTCGCATGGTCTTATGTCTTAAATGACTCAATCTTTCTTCATAAGACAAACCATTCCCCCCTATCTAATCTTTCTAATGAATCTCTCCAAACGGCTTCCAATACAAATACATTCCTCCTCAAGTAAGGGCACCAAAACTAAATGCTGTATTCCAGGTGCAGTCTCACTGATTACTTGTACAGATGCAGCAACAATTCCTACTTTTATACCATACTCCTTAGGCAACAAATGCCAAATTCTATTTGCCTTCCTTATTACTTGCTGTATCTGCATATTGGGTTTCTATGATTCCAGCTTGAAAACACCTAAATCCGTCTGTACCAAAGTACTTTGAAGTTTCTTTCCATTTAGATAATAAGTTGCCTTTGTATTTTTCCGGTCACAATTGATAATGTCATGCTTATCCAAGTTAGACTCCATCTGCTAAATTTTGGCCGATTCAGCTAACCTACCTGTATTCGTTTGTAAATTTCTTATTGCTTTCTTACAACTTAGTTCTCCACCTATTTTTGTGTCATCTGTGAATTTGACTATAGTACCTTCTATCCCTGCATCCAAGTCATTAATATAGACTGTCAATAGTTGCAGTCCGAGGGCCCTGCAGCAATACCCCATTCATTACATTGTGTCGACCAGAAAAGGGCCCATTTATTCCAACTCATTGCTTTCTGCTGATTAGTCAATCGTCTATCAAAGCTAATAAGTTATCCCTAACTACATGTGATTTCACTTTGTGCACTAATCTTTGCCCCAGCTTCTTCTTCTTTTCTGGAAGTGACCACTAGGCTCATTTGATAATCATAGTTTTCCCTATCTTCATCACAGTTAATTCTCACACCTGAATTTCTGCTTTTCCAAAGATATATCATCTTTCTTGTGAAGAGTACAGCATATATTGATGATGATGTGGAACAAATTCTAATGTACTTGCAGGCTACCACTTGAACAGTTCAGTTAGACTGTCAAATTTAGCAATTGTCTGCTCAGTATGGCCTGTGTGGGAGCTTGTGCAGTACTGTGCCTCCACTCAGTGCCAGTATGAAAATTCCTAACAGGAGGCATCAGATTAGGTTTAGTAGGCAACTTGACCTACTGAAATACCCATCCTGTGGCTTGCAGGAGTCATGGACACTCCATGTGATCTAGAAAAGTCACAGGCGGGGAGTGTCACTGGATGCTCAAGCTTGAGTTACAGGTTGAGCAATTGCTGGAGTCACTGTGGTGGATAATGATGCAGAGAATTAAGTGCATAGCACTTTCAAAGATGTGGTCACACCGCAGAGTAAAGAAATACTGACATTTAGGGAATGATCAGAGTGCCAGGCTGTTAGTGCAATAGTCTGCTAAGGTGCCACTCACTACATGGTTTTCATTCTTGATACTGATAAATTTGATGTTTCCCCAAAGTGCAGCAAGAGTGAAACCCATGGCTCTACAGTGAACCCAGCTCTAGAGGAAGGAAAAAGGATGAGTGAAACGAAAACAATATGGAGAATTTTAGAGAAACTCATCACTCCCTTCCATTAATTAAAGCCCAGAGCATTGGGGGTGTGAAAAATTAGCACAAGTAGAGGATTAGCTAATGAATAGAAGACAGAGAATTAGGATAAGGAAGACAGTTTTAGGAACACAATTTTAACTAGTGGTGTGCCGCAGGGATCAGTGTTGGGGCCACAATTATTCACAATATACTGTAAAGAACATGTCTTTTTTATTTTTGAAATTGTGAAATGAAATAGAAAAGAACTGTTTTGTAACCATGGAGTGCAAGGATTGCTGCATGGTTTAAAAGGAAATAACTTAATACTTACCACTAACACTGTTCGCACAGCTATTCTACAGCGGTCGTTGCAGACAAACTACAGGAAATCCTCAGGGTTGCGTACAAATGGAGCTTTGGTCGACAACAATTAGCAGATTGTTCTGTGATCAAGTGACCAGTTATCAATGGCAAAGGTCTTCTACCTGCCAACAGCTACATGACTCATTCTCAGGTAGTTGAGTGGCTTGAGGATGGGAACAAGATTCGGAGAAGCCTTTCGACCACCACCAGCCCAACAGCTTGCTCTGGAACATAAGATTGTAAGAACTAGGAACAGGAGTAAGCCATCTGGCCCCTTGAGCCTGTCCTACCATTTAATAAGATCATGGCAGATCTTTGAGACTCAGCTCCACTTACCCACCCACTGGCCATAACCCTTAATTCCTTTACTGTTCGAAAATTTATCTAGCCTTGCCTTAAAAACATTCAGTGAGGTAGCTTCAACCACTTCACTGGGCAGGGAATTCCACAGATTCACAACCCTTTAGGTGAAGAAGTTCCTCCTGACTTCAGTCCTACATCTACTTCCCTTTACTTTGAGACGATGCCCTCTAGTCCTAGTTTCACTTGCTAGCAGAAACAGCCTCCCTGCCTCCACCTTATCTACTCCCTTCATAATCTTATATGTTTCTATGAGATCTCCCTCATTCTTCTGAATTCCAGTGAGTATAATCCCAGTCTACTCAGTCTGTCCTCATAATCCAACCCTCTCAACTCTGGAATCAACCGAGTGAATCTCCTGTGCACCCCTTCCTGTGCTAGTATATCTCTTCTCAAATAAGGAGACCAAAACTGCACACAGTACTCAAGGTGTGGTCTCACCAGGACCCTATACAGCTGCGGCATAGCCTCCATGTTTTTAAACTCCATCCCTCGAGCAATGGCAGACAAAATTCCATTTGCCTTTTTAATCACCAGCTGCACCTACAATCCCACCTTCAGCGATACATGCACGAGGACACCCAAGTCTCTCTGCACAGCAGCATGTTGCAATTTTTTACCATTTAAAACATAGCCCATTTTACTATAATTCCTACCAAAATGGATGACCTCCATTTATCAACATTGTTATCAACTTATCAACATTGTACTCCATCTGTCAGATCTTTGCTCACTCACGTAGACTATCTGTATCCCTCTGCAGACTTTCACTTTCTTCTGCACACTTTGCTGTACCACTTACCTTAGTGTCATCTGCAGATTTTGACACACCACACTTAGTCCCCAACTCCAAATCATCTATGTAAATTGTAAACAATTGAAGTCCTAACACTGATCCCTGAGGCACACCACTAGCCACTGCGCCAACCAGAAAATCACCCATTTACCCCTACTCTTTGCTTTCTACTGGTCAGCCAATCCTCTATCCACGCAAATACATTACCTGTAATACCATGCAACTTTATCTTATATAGCAGCCTTTGGTGTAGCACTTTGTCAAATGCCTTCTGGAAATCCAGATGCACCACATCCACAGGTTCCCCGTTGTCCACCATACAAGTAATGTCCTCAAAGAATTCCACTAAATTAGTTAAACATGACCTACCCTTCATGAACCCATGCTGGGTGTTCCCAATGGGACATTTTACATCCAGATGTCTTGCTATTTCTTCCTTAATGATAGATTCAAGCATTTTCCCCATTACCGAAGTTAAGCTAACTGGCCCGTAGTTACCTGCTTTTTGTCTACTTCCTTTTTTAAACAGTGGCGTCACATGGGCTGTTTTCTAATCTGCAGGAACCACCCCAGAGTCCAGTGAACTTTGGTAAATAATTTCTAGTGCATTTGCTATTTCCCCCATCACCTCTTTTAGTACCTTGGGATACATTTCATCAGGGCTGACTTGTCTACCTTTAGCCCCATTAGCTTGTCCAGCGCTGCCTCCTTAGTGATAATGATAGTTTCTAGGTCCTCACCTGCTATAACCTTCTTGTCATCAGTTTTCGGCATGTTATTTGTGTCTTCCACTGTGCAGACGGGCATGAAATAACTGTTTAATGTCTCAGCTATTTCCTCATTCCCAGTTATTAAATTGGCCTTCTCATCCTCTAAAGGACCAATGTTTACCTTTGCCACTCTTTTACAATTTACATATTTATAGAAACTTTTACTACCTGTTTTTATATTCTGAGCTAGTTTACTCTCATAATCTATCTTACTTTTCTTTATAACTTTTTTTGTGGCTTTCTGTTGGCCTTTAAAGATTTTCCAGTCTTCTAGTTTCCCACTACTCGCTGCTGTTTTGTAAGTGTTTTTTTTCAATCTGATACTTTATTTCCTTAGACATCCATGGCTGGGTCTCTCTTTTCCTACAGTTCTTCCTTATCATTTGAATATACTTCTGCTGAGCACTGTGAAAAATTGTTTTGACAGTCCTCCACTGTTCCTTGGTTGACTCACCATAAAGTTTATGCTCCCATTCTACCTTGGCTAACTCCTTCCTCATTCCTTCATAGTCTCCTTTATCTAAGCACAGACACAGATACCAGATTTAACCTTCTCACGCTCCATCTCTGTTTTAAATTTGACCATACTAAGATCAGTCCTTCCCAGAGGATCCCTAACTGTGAAATCATTAATTAATCCTGTCTCATTACACAGGACTAGATCTAGGATAGCTTGCTCCCTTGTAGGTTCCATTACATATTGTCCAAGGAAGTTATCACGGATGCATTCTATGAACCCCTCCTCAAGGCTGCCATGACTGACCTGGTTTGACCAATTGATATGTAGAATAAAAACCCCCATGATAATTGCTGTTCCATCTTTACATGCATTAGCTTTTTCTACGTTTATTGCCCACCCCACCATGATGTTGTTAGACCACACCTATCAGTGACTTCTTCTCCCTGCTATTCCTAATTTCCATCCAAATTGATTCAATGTTTTGTTCATTAGAACCTATATCATCTCACACTACTGCCCTGACATCATCCTTAAAAATCAGAGCAACACCACCTCCCTTTTCCTTCCTGTCTGTCGTTCCGAACAGTTTGATACCTCTGGATATTTAATTCCCAGTCATTACCATCCTGCAACCATGTCTCTGCAATGGTCACTAAATCATACCCATTTGCCATGATTTGCGCCATCAACTTATCCGCCTTGTTTCAAATGCTCCAAGAATTCAGATAAAGTGCCCTTATGCCAGTTCTTGCACCTTTTTGGGTCCTATTACCTTCATTACTAACAGTTCTTCAGTTCTCCTTCCCTTTAACTTTTTTCCTAATTTTTAATGGAGTTGAAGTTTCCTCTTCACCTGCTAACCTACTGCTCGGCCCTACATTAATTGTTATTCTCCCTCTATGCTCACTTCTCCGTTCCCCCCTACTTAATAGTTTAAAGTCTTATTAACCACCCTATTTACCCTTTTCGCCAGAACACTGGACCTGGCCTTGTTCAGGTGGAGTCCATCCCAATGGTATAGATCCCTCCTGTCCCAAAACTGATGCCAGTGCGCCATGAAAAGGAAACCCTTTTGGTCATGTGTTTACTTCCCTGATCCTTGCCTCCCTATGCCAATTTGCAAGTGGGCAGCAATCCAGAGACTTTGACCCTTGAAGACCTGTTTTTAAATTTTGTTCCTAGCTTTTCATAATCCTGAAGCAGGTCTTTTTTTCCTAGTCCTGCCTATGTTGTTGGTACCTACATGGACCTGCAAAATTGAGAGTTAACTCCCAAGTTTATTGGGTGGAAACTTACCTTCCCAGGCTGCTCTCACGCTTCCTCCCGGGCTCCCGCCACTGAAACAACTGAAAACCTCTGTCCTCCATAGGAAAGATCACTCTGTTTATCTTTCATTCAGTAGCTAAAGTAAGCTGTGCCTTTTTAAATTGATAAGTCTGAGACCTTTTATAAGTAAACCAGTCAGCCTATGCATCATGATACTACCGGGAGCATCCAGAGAAGGAAACTAATAAGCAGCATTCAGACTAACAAGTGAATTATTAGAATCATCTCAGCAACCTTTGTGAACAGGAGCCACTGAGGGACTTTCCCAGATTTACCCCATCCATTAGGCATAATTGTTTCTTGTGCATATCTGTTTGTGTATGTCTAAGGCGTATTTATAATAGAATTATAGTTTTAATTTCTTTGGTTATATGTTGGCGGTTCATTAGTGCTTAACAATAGCAAGAGTCTAATATGTGAAATAATTTTTTCTTGCTAAGTATGAAACCTTGTCTACATTTTCTGTCAACCTGAATCTGAAAGTTAGGTAAATTGGAGTATCTTTGCATACGTTTAAAAAGAACCTTAACAGTTGTAATGTCTGCAGGAACACTAGGGCTTGATTTCTTGCACACCAGCCCAATGAGATGTGACAACTTATTAATGATTTAGATGAGGAAAGTGAATGTGCTAGCACCAAGTTTGCAGACGAAACAAAAATAGATAGGAAGTGGTGAGCATTATACAAAGAGTATGTGGATGCCTGTAACCAGATTAAGTGAGTGGGTAAAAACATAGCAGATGGAATATAATGCTGGCAATGAGGTTATGCACTTTGCCAAAAGGAAAAGAAGAAATTAATATTATTTAAATTGAGAAAGTCTGCAGACAGCTGCAGCACAGAGGAATTTGTGGGTGCATAAATTACAAAAAGTTACCATCCAAGCTCAGCAGATGATACAGGCAGCAAATGGAATGTTGGCTTTTATTTCAAAGGGGATGGAGTATAAAAATAAGGAAGTTTCACTGGAGTGTAGGACGTTGAGGTGTGACTAAAAGGGCTGCACAGAGGCCAGTATCCTATCAACAAGTCACCACTTATTTACACAGACATACTAGTCCAGCTTCCTCAAAGTCAGCTCTCAGAGTGAACAAAACTTCTGACACTCCTGTTTATATCTGTTAGCCAGGACTCTCTGATTGGACCAAATTAACAGTTCCAATCAGGGAATTCATATTCTATAATGCCCACCTCGCTGACCTCATTACAATCACTACACCCCTCATCCTCTAAATACAGTAACATAGGCCTGTACTTTCTCTTTCAGTCTCCTCTGGGACTTTCACACTGGGTCTGCTTCCTCCAACTCAGCCTCGAATATAGGTGGTATGTACCGACCATAGCCCGCCTCTTGCACCCAGAGCATTTTGGAAGAAATGCATCCTCAAAGTCTGTCCGTCATCTACAAGGCGCAAGTCAGGAGCAAGATGGAAAACTCCCCACTTGCCTGGTTGAGTGCAACTCCAACAACACTCAAGAAGCTTGACACCATCCAGAACAAAGCAGTCCGCATGATTGGCACTGCATCCACAAGTGTCCACTCGCTCCACCACCAACGCTCAGAGCAGCAGTGTGTACTATCTACGAGACACACTGCAGAAATTCACCAAAGATCCTCAGACGGCACCTTCCGTACCTATGACCACTTCCACCTGGAAGGACAAGGGCGTCAGATGTATGGGAACACCACCACCTCTGAGTTTCCCTCCAAGTCACTCACCATCCTGACTTGGAAATATATCATCATTCCTTCACTGTCGCTGGGTCAAAATCCCAGAATTCCCTCCTAATAGCATTGTGGGTCAACCCACAGCAGGATGACTGCAGCAGTTCAATAAGGCAACTCACCACCACTTTCTCAAGGGCAACTCGGGATTGGCAAGAAATGCTTGCCAGCCAGCAACGTCCACATCCCACCAAATGAATAGAAAATAAAAATCCTCCTCATTAAGCAATAAAGGCATCAAGGCTACAACTCCCATCATGTCCATCTCAGACTCTGAGGTTTCATCGACACAACACAGAGGGAGAGAACCCAAGGGTTCTAACAGCCTTTTCGGCTGTTCTGAGAGGTTGGGTATGTTTTGCTCCTGCTTTGTTTATGGGTTTGCAGCTTTGATTTGGTCCACGAGACCTTGCACCGACCAGGCGTCTTAACCATGCAGGGCCATTTCCATGGCTTTGACACCAACCTGAAATAAATTGCCTCTCTTGCTTACAGGAGTCATAGAGTCATATAGTATGGAATCAGACCTTTCAGTGCATCCAGTCCATGCCAAACATAATCCCGAACTAAACCAGTCCCGCCTGTGTGCTCTTGGCCCATATCCCTCCAATTAAAACCTATCCTATTCATGTACTTATCCAAATGTCTTTTAAACATTGAAACTGTACCTGCATCCACTACTTCCTCAGGAAGTTCATTCCACATTCGAGCTACCCTCAGTGTAAAAGTTTGCCTGTCATATCTTGTTAAAATCTTTTTCCTCTCACTTTTAAAAATGTGCCCTCTAGTCTTGAAATCTCGCATCCTAAGGAAAAGACAACAACCATTAACACTATCTATACCCCTCATTATTTTGTAAGCTTCTATAAGGTCACTTCTCAACTTCGTATGCTTCAGTGAAAAAAGTCCCAGCATTGGCAGGGATAATCCAGCTAATTACAGGCCAGTGAGCTTTACATCAGTGATAGGGAAATTATTGGAGAGGATTCTTCAAGACAGAATTTACTCCCACTTGTAAATAAGTGGATATATTAGCAAGTAGCAACATGGCTTTCTGAAGGGGAGGTCGTGTCTCACTAACTTGCTTGAGTGTTTTTAAGAAGTGACGAAGATGATCGATGAGGGTAGGGCAGTGGATGCTGTCTACATGGACTTCAGTAAAGCCTTTGACAGAAGGTAAAGTCACACACGGTCAGAGATGAGCTTGCAAGATGGATAAAAATCAAACTGGCTCGGTCATAGAAGACAGAGGATAGCAGTGGAAGGGTGCATTTCTATATGGAGGGCTGTGACTAGTGATGTTTCTCAGGGACCAGTGTTGGGACCTTTGCTATTTGTAATATATACAAATGATTTGGAGGAAAGTGTAACTGGTTTGATTAGTAAGTTTGCGGATTAAACAACGGTTGGTGATATTGCGGATAGCAATGAGGACCGACAGAGGATACAGCAGGATATAGATTGGTTGGTGACTTGGGCAGAGAGATGACAGATGGAATTTAATCCATAAAAATGTAAGGTAATGCATTTTGGAAGGTCTAATCCAGATGGAAAATATACGATAAATGGCAGAGTACTGACAGGCAGAGGGATCTGGATGTACAAGTACTAAGGTCACTGACAGTGGCAAAGCATATGGAGAAGGTAGTCAACAAGTCTTATGGCATACTTGCCTTCATCAGTCGGGGCATTGAATTTAAAAATTGGCATGTAATGTTACGGCTTTAAAGAACCTTATTTCGGTCGCATTTGGAATACAGCATTCAATTCTGGTTGCTACACTAGCAGAAGGATGTAGAGGCTTTGGGAAGGGTACAGAAAAGATTTTCCAGGATGTTGCCTGGTATGGTGGGCATTAGCTATGAGGAGAGGTTGGAGATACTTGAGTTGTTCTTGCTGGAATGACAGAGGTTGATGGACGACCTGATAGAGGTCTACAGGATTATGAAGAGCATGGACCAAGTGGATAGTCAGATACTTTGCCCGAGGGTGGAAGAGTCACTTTCTAGGGGTCATAGGCTTAAGGTGTGAAAGGCAAGGTTTAAAGGTGATGTACGAGGCAAATCTTTTACACAGAGGGTGGTGGGTGCCTGGAACTCACTGCCGGGGAAGTAGATGAAGCAGATACGATAGTGACTTTTAAATGGCATCTTAACAAATACACGTATAGGATGGCAATAGAGGGATACAAATCCCCGGAAAGGTTGGGGTTTCAGTTGTGATGGGTAACGTGTTGGTGCAGTCTTGGAGGGCCAAAGGGCCTGTTCCTGTGCTGTAATTTTCTTTGTTCTATCCAGCCTTTTGTTTATAGCTCAGACCTTCCATACCTGGCAACATCCTGGTAAAAACTGAAAGAACTATGGATGCTCTAAATCATGAACAAAAACAAAGTTGCTGAAAAAGCTCATTAGGTCTGGCAGCATCTGTGAAGGAAAAAACAGAGTTAATGTTTCGGTCTGGTGACCATTCCTCAGAACAAGATTGTGACATCCTAGTAAATCTCTTCTGAACTCTCCCCAGCATAATAATATCCTCCTGTAACTGGGTGACCAGGACTGTATTCGAGAAGAGGCCTGACCAATGTCCTGTACAAAGTAAACATGATTTCCCAGCTCCTTTACTCAACGAACTGAGCAATGAAGGCAAGTGAGCCAAGAACCTTTATAACCACCCTGTCAATATGTGACAGAAACTTTAAAGAATTATGCACCTGCACCCCTCGGTCCCTCTGTTCAACAACCCTACCCAAGGACCTTTCATTAACAGCATATCCCATGTTTATCAAACCAAAATGCATTTATCCATCTTGTGTCCGGCATTGGCATTGCTGAAATGGTTTCACCCTCCCCAATGCCCTGTAATATCTGAGAAGATCAGTTTTAACCTGGTATGGATTCTGCTCCCCATTAGCAACTCTGCTCGAGCTATCCCTGTAGTTGCATGAGGAGTCGTTTGATAATCAAATAGGAAATGAGACAGTTTGGTATTGAATGAAGCTGTAGTCTGTTTTTTTAAGCCTACCTTCAAAATTTGGACCGCTCTTTCCATCAGATCATTGGACAATGGATGATATGCATCTATCCTTATGTGCCAAATGCCATTCAACTTTAGGAATTGCCTTCTGGTAAACAATGGCCCAATAATTCCAAGAATCTGCATATTGCAAAAGATATTTGCAGTTTTTCTATCGTCATCCACACGTTTGACAAATAAACTTTGCACACATCTGACCGCTTAGGGTGGGTGTCCACAATGACTAAGAATGTTGAGCCCATGAAAGAACCTACAAAGTTGACATGTAACTGAGTCATTGCCTGGCCATTGCCATGAATGAGTGGGAGCTGCTGGTGGTAATGTTTGTCCTTGTTGGCACTCTGGTCACTGCCCCACAAATGTAGCTATGTCTACATCCAGTCCTAGCCGCCAGACATAACACCTTGCCAACATCTTCATTTTGGACACTTTGGATACCCTGATGAAGTGCAGCCAGTACCTGGTGGCAACCTTGTTCAGCATAGTCGCCCTTGCTCCCCATAGTAAAATGCATTCCACAGAAGTTTCAATTCTAGTTGTGATAATCCCTTTGTTTCCCCCAACACCACCAGCTTTTTCAGTTTTCCCATGACTAGATCTTTTTGCATCCATGGTCTGGAATTGTCAGCAATGACCGTAAGGGAAACCAGAAAGTTTAAAGCTAGAGTGGACTGTTCCAGTGGTGGCACCACCTGTGGTGAATCTGGCAGCAAGAGGCAAAACCCCTGCTGGGGGTCCTGAAAGAGGATCTGGCTCTACTACCTATAGCTTCAGGTCGAATTCTGTGGTAGGTTCTCATTCTAAGTGCGTACAATTACAAGTTGGAACACCATCCAGGATCCATCCAGCAAGAGGCAACTCAAGGCATCAGCATTTGCTACTGGACATCCAGATGGTGTTCCAATTTATAACTGTACATACTTAGAATGAGAACCTACCACTGAATTCAACCTGAAGTTGTGGGTAGGACGGTGATAATGGGAACTGCAGATGCTGGAGAATCCAAGATAACAAAGTATGAAGCTGGATGAACACAGCAGGCCAAGCAGCATCTCAGGAGCACAAAAGCTGACGTTTCGGGCCTAGACCCTTCATCAGAGAGGGGGATGGGGAGAGGGTTCTGGAATAAATAGGGAGAGAGGGGGAGGCGGACCGAAGATGGAGAGAAAAGAAGATAGGTGGAGAGAGTATAGGTGGGGAGGTAGGGAGGGGATAGGTCAGTCCAGGGAAGACGGACAGGTCAAGGAGGCGGGATGAGGTTAGTAGGTAGGAAATGGAGGTGCGGCTTGAGGTGGGAGGAAGGGATGGGTGAGAAGAAGAACAGGTTAGGGAAGCGGAGACAGGCTGGGCTGGTTTTGGGATGCAGTGGGGGGAGGGGTCAAGCTGGGCTGGTTTTGTGATGCGGTGGGGGGAGGGGAGATTTTGAAGCTTGTGAAGTCCACATTGATACCATTGGGCTACAGGGTTCCCAAGCGGAATATGAGTTGCTGTTCCTGCAACCTTCGGGTGGCATGATTGTGACACTGCAGGAAGCCCATGATGGACATGTCATCTGAGGAATGGGAGGGGGAGTTAAAATGGTTCGCAACTGGGAGGTGCAGTTGTTTATTGCGAACCGAGCAGAGGTGTTCTGCAAAGCGGTCCCCAAGCCTCCGCTTGGTTTCCCCAATGTAGAGGAAGCCATACCGGGTACAATGGATACAGTATACCACATTGGCAGATGCGCAGGTGAACATCTGCTGAATATGGAAAGTCGTCTTGGGGCCTGGGATGGGGGTGAGGGAGGAGGTGTGGGGGCAAGTGTAGAACTTCCTGCGGTTGCAGGGGAAGGTACCGGGTGTGGTGGGGTTGGAGGGGAGTGTGCAGCGGACAAGGGAGTCACGGAGAGAGTGGTCTCTCCGGAAGGCAGACAAGGGTGGGGATGGAAAAATGGCTTGGGTGGTGGAAGATAACACAATGTGAAGCTGGATGAACACAGCAGGCCAAGCAGCATCTCAGCTGCACAAAAGCTGATGTTTCGGGCCTAGACCCTTCATCAGAGAACAGGATGGGTTGAGGGTTCTGGAATAAATAAGGACCGAATTCAAGGACTGCAACTTCCCCCTGCAGCGTTCGAGAATGCCCTTGACCGCATCTCCCACATTTCCCGCAACACATCCCTCACACCCCGCCCCTGCCACAACCACCCCAAGACGATCCCCCTTGTTCTCACATACCACCCCACCAACCACCAAATACAACGCATCATCCTCCGACACTTCCGCCATCTACAATCCAACCCCACCACCCAAGCCATTTTTCCATCCCCACCCTTGTCTGCCTTCCAGAGAGACCACTCTTTCCCTGACTCCCTTGTTCACTCCACAATCCCTTCCAACCTAACCACACCCGGCACCTTCCCCTGCAACCGCAGGAAGTGCTACACTTGCCCCCACACGTCCTCCCTCACCCCCATCCCAGGCCCCAAGATGACTTTCCATATTAAGCAGATGTTCACCTGCACATCTGCCAATGTGGTATACTGTATCCACTGTACCCGGTGTGGCTCCCTCTACGTTGGGGAAACCAAGCGGAGGCTTGGGGATCGCTTTGCAAAACACCTCCGCTCGGTTCGCAATAAACAACTGCACCTCCCAGTCGCGAACCATTTTAACTTCCCCCCGCCATTCCTCAGATGACATGTCCATCATGGGCCTCCTGCAGTGCCACAATGATGCCACCCGAAGGTTGCAGGAACAGCAACTCATATTCCGCTTGGGAACCCTGCAGCCCAATGGTATCAATGTGGACTTCACAAGCTTCAAAATCTCCCCTTCCCCCACTGCATCCCCAAACCAGCCCAGTTCTCCCCCTCCCCCCATTGCATCCCAAAACCAGCCCAGCCTGTCTCCGCTTCCCTGACCTGTTCTTCCTCTCACCCATCCCTTCCACCCACCTCAAGCCGCACCTCCATTTCCTACCTACTAACTTCATCCCGCCTCCTTGACCTGTCCGTCTTCCCTGGACTGACCTATCCCCTCCCTACCTCCCCACCTATCCTCTCCTCTCCACCTATCTTCTTTCCTCCCATCTTTGGTCCGCCTCCCCCCTCCCCCTATTTATTCCAGAACCCTCTCCCCATCCCCCTCTCTGATGAAGGGTCTAGGCCCAAAACGTCAGCTTTTGTGTTCCTGAGATGCCGCTTGGCCTGCTGTGTTCATCCAGCTTCACACTTTGTTATCTTATTATTGTGGGCAGTACAGCTTTGCCTTCATTGAGCAGCCCCACCAGCGGTTTTTGTTCTGTACTATTACAAATTTACATCCGTAAAACTCTTGATGAAACCTTTTCACACTATAACTGACTGCCAAATCTTCCTTCTCTGTCTGGGCATATTTGCTCTCTAAATCAGCAAAAGTCCAGGAAGCATACGCTATTGAGTATACCCCTCCGTTGGCTATCTGTGAGCCAGCACAATCCTGACCGCATATGTGGAGACATGGCATATTGTAACCAGATCTTGCTTGCAATCATATTGTGCTGAGACCTTAGACAAGGATAGCTACTTCTTCACTTCCCTAAAGGCTATGTCTTGGTTATGAGATCATTTCTAAGGCTGACCATTTTTCAATAGCAGGTGTAATGATGCCAGAATGGAGGTCAAGTTATATATGATCTTTCCTTAATAATTCATTTATCTAACGAAAGACCTAAGCTCCGGTAAGGACGTGGGAACAGGGACATCTTTGATCACCCTCATTTTAACTTCTAATGAGCGTAATCCGATCTTGTCAATTCTCTAACCCAAGTAGGTCACCTGGGGGGCCTAGAACACACATCTTTCCCTTCTAAGACATATACATGTCTGGGAAAAACATCTAAAGACTGTGTCCAAGTTTTTTAAGTCCGCTTCATTGGTCTTCCCTATTATTAGCAGACCATCCAGATAAATGCTGATCTTGTAAAATGTTCTGCATCATCCACTACCATTTATTGGTAGAAACCCTTATGGGTATTAATTGTAGCATACTTTTTTCATAGAATTCCTACAATGTGGAAACAGGCCAATTGGCCCAACAAGTCCATACTGAACCTCAGAGCATCCCACCTAATCTACACCTCCCTGAACACTATGGGCAATTTAGCATGGCCAATGAAGTTAACCTGCACTTTGGACTGTGGAAGGAAACCGGAGCACCTGGAGGGTGCCCATGCACACACGGGGAGAATTTGCAAACTCCACACACATAGTCACCTGAGGCTGGAATCAAACTCAGGCCCCTGGTGCTGTGAGGCAGCAATGCTAACCACTGTGCCACCCCTGGTTCACCCCTACTTCTAGGAATCCTCAGCTAAGTGCAACTGCAGGTAAGTATGGTTTATGTCCAGCTTCATGAAGGGCAGCCACCCCCGCCATATTTGTACTTAAATCTACCAGCTGCAAGAAGCGGTTTACCATTTGTGTAAAATCCACAGAAAGGTGAACTGACTTGTTGGCCTTCATAATTGGTATGACCAGTGCTGCCCATTCTGTAAGCTTTACTGATTTTATGATTCCTTTGCTTTCAAGCTTCCTGAGTTCTGCCTCTACTTTTACACATAAGGCAAATGGCACTGGGCAGGTCCTGCAGGATTGTCAAATTGCTCCCTGGTCAACCAGCAAGGTGACCTTGGCTCCTTTGATAGTCTCTAGATCATCCTGAGAAACTTATGAATATTTAGTCAGGCCGTCTCTCAGGCAGCCATTTTCTAATCCTGAAATGTTGAGCCAATCAAATTGAATTGTTCTCAAACATTTTTGCCACATTAGGCTTGGGCCCAAGTCTTTTACAATCCATGGTGACTGACCCAGCTGCTTCTTTTATGAGACTGGAACCAAAATTATACACTTCATCTATAAAGGATCCCTGGTATTGGTTCTCAGACCAAGCTGAGGTCTTACACAGATCTAAGGGTTGAAGTCCAGAGCAAATTTTGTTAAAGATTGATTCTGCAATCATTGGTACGCCCATGCCATTATCAACCTCCATTAGAACTGGGTGACCATTTAACCAGAACATTATTTTGAGTGGTACTGATTTGAGTGTTGCTAAGCAATTTAACTGTTCCAAGCCAGATGTAGGTGGGCATCCCAGGATGTGTGCTGTCCTGGATACCGGCCTATGGGTTCTCTTTATAAGTTCAGTCCGACACTTTTACTGTCTCGAGACCGCATACCAGCAGCACGTACAATGGTTTGCCGGCCTGGATCCTAAAGAAAATGTTAACCATTTAACCAAGACTCAACTTTGTTTTGGGGTTTTGCTGTGGGCTGACCTAGACTCCCATTATTCAGGATATATCCTGAGTGGAGCTACCTAATTGCCTTCACTCAAGTGGTATCCCCCAAGCTCAGTCGACCTTGTGAGGGTGCCAACTTCCTTTGGCATACCCTGTAATTCATATGCTCCACTTGCCGCATTTTCTAATGACAAAGCCAACTATAATGTCTGTTTGAAGTGCAGTCGTGCTTCAGCTAGTGGACACTTTTGCATGATTGTGTCATTAATCCCATGTAACCAAACGACATGCCTGCTTCTCATTAAGGGTTAAAACAAAGACACAAGCCTCTGTCAGGCATACTAATTTCATCACTAATCCCAACATGGATTCCCCTGGTTCTCAGCTGCTGAGTAAACCCAATAACGTCTCAGAATTAGAGGAGTTTTGGGGTCATAATATACCTTAACCAAATCCATCAACTCTTGAAAGGTTTTCATATCTGGTGCCCCTGGAAAAGTTCAGCACCTTATAACCAAAAAAACCTGGGGGTCCACAAGCTCTCAGGAGAATTATTCATTTTTCAGCTGTCCTAATATCATTTTCCCAGAAAAAAAACACATTCTTTCCTAATACCAGGCCCAGTCTTCAACAGTAAGATCAAATGAGTTGAGCTTCCCAAATAGGTCCATGATGCCAGCAAGTTTCTTCAGAAGCCTATTTTCTTCTCTCATTGCCATTAAAATAACTCCATCGAGGCCAGTATCCTATCTCCAAATCACCCTTTATTTACACGTGCATCATACTTGACACTGGTCCAGCTTCTTTAGGGCCAGCTTTCAGAGTGAACAGAACCTTTGACATTCCTGTTTACATCAGGCAGCCAGGGCTCTCTGATTGGACCCATGTTAACCGCCCCAATCAGGAAAATCACATTCTATGAGGTCCTTCTGGATAGACAATAGACAATAGGTGCTGGAGTAGGCCATTCGGCCCTTCGAGCCAGCACCACCATTCATTATGATCATGGCTGATCACCCACAATCAGTATCCCATTCCTGCCTTATCCCCATAACCCTTGATTCCACTATCTTTAAGAGCTCTATCTATCTCTTTCTTGAAAGCATCCAGAGAGTTAGCCTCCACTGCCTTCTGGGGCAGAGCATTCCATATATCCACCACTCTCTGGGTGAAGAAGTTTTTCCTCAACTCTGTTCTAAATGGCCTACCCCTTATTTTTAAACTGTGTCCTCTGGTCCTGGACTCACCCATCAGCGGAAACATGCTTCCTGCCTCCACAGTGTCCAATCCCTTAATAATCTTATACATATCAATCAGATCCCCTCTCATCCTTCTAAACTCAAGAGCATACAAGCCCAGTCGCTCCAATCTTTCAACATATGATAGTCCCGCCATTCCGGGAATTGACGTTGTGAACCTACGCTGCACTCCCTCAATAGCAAGAATGTCCTTCCTCAAATTGGGAGACCAAAACTGCACACAATACTCCAGGTGCGGTCTCACCAGGGCCCTGTACAGCTGCAGAAGGACCTCTTTGCTCCTATACTCAATTCCTCTTGTGATGAAGGCCAGCATGCTATTAGCTTTCTTCACTGCCTACTGTACCTGCATGCTTGCTTTCATTGACTGATGTATAAGAACACCTAGATCTCGTTGTGCTTCCCCTTTACCTAACTTGACTCCATCGAGATAGTAATCTGCCTTCCTGTTCTTGCCACCAAAGTGTATAATCACACATTTATCCACATTAAACTGCATCTGCCATGCATCCGTCCACTCACCTAGCCTGTCCATGTCACCCTGTATTCTAATAACATCCTCCTCACATTTCACACTGCCACCCAACTTTGTGTCATCAGCTAATTTGCTAATATTACTTCTAATGCCTTCGTCTATATCATTAATATACATCGTAAACAGCTGCGGTCCCAGCACCGAACCTTGTGGTACCCGACTGGTCACTGTCTGCCATTCCGAAAGGGACCCGTTTATCACTACTCTTTGCTTCCTGTCAGCCAGCCAATTTTCAATCCAGGTCAGTATTTTGCCCCCAATACTATGTGCCCTAATTTTGTTCACCAATCTCCTATGCGGGACTTTATCAAAGGCTTTCTGAAAGTCCAGGTGCACTACATCCACTGGATCTTCCTTATCCATCTTCATGGATACATCCTCAAAAAATTCCAGAAGATTAGTCAAGCATGATTTCCCCATCGTAAATCCATGCTGACTTTGACCTATTCTGTTACTGCTATCCAAATGAGTTGTAATTTCATCTTTTATAATTGACTCCAGCATCTTTCCCACCACTGACATCAGGCTAGCCGGTCTGTAATTTCCTGTTTTCTCTCTCCCTCCTTTCTAATCCTCTGATCATCTTGTATGTCTCTATTAAATCACCTCTTAACCTTCTTCTCCTCAATGCGAACAGACCCAAGTCCCTCAGCCTTTGTTCGTAAGGCCTTCGCTCCAGACCAGGCAACATCCTGGTAAATCTTCTCTGCACCTTTTCCAATGTTTCCACATCCTTCCTGTAATGGGGCAACCAGAAAGGAGAGTTTAGGACCGGCAGGCTTAATTTCAGAATTAGGAGTCATTCAGCCAGGACAGAGATGGGGAGGAATTTCTACTCTCAAAGGAATTTGTGTAGGGATTGACAAGTATATTCGGGAGGTGGAAGTTTTCCTTGTAATAGAGTTCAGCTTCACTGGGCACTGCAAGCAAGACCCAACTGAGATGCTCATTCAGAGTGCTGATGCAAACACAATGGGCTGAATTCTACACTGTCAAAACAGCATGGTTCTCTGAAACAAGCCACTTGCATAAATGTTGAAGGCAACTGTTAACTTCAAGGCAGTTAACTTCAAGGCAACTAGCATGGGATTGCCACCCAGCCATTCTGTTATTTGAGTAAGCTGCAGCCTATAGTTTCAGTTTCTGGCTATACCCATCATTCACATGGCCTCTGTTGGCCTGGATGTTCCTCTTCTGGAGGCTGGTCCACAGCTTGTTGCTGTTGCTACTGCTACTGCATCATTTAATGTTGGTTCCTCCAGCAAGACAGCCAGATGAGTGGGGTTGCTTTGTGATATCGTGCTGCAGTTTCAGACATCTGTAAAGACAGTTAATAGATGCATGCAATAATTGTTTCCTTTGAGGGCTGTCCTCCAAACCTACTTCATGCTGCTTTGATAAGTTTCTCCTCTTGTCTCCTCCCCAAGGTCCATCTTTATTCCAACAAAGAACATAAATATCACAATCTTGAAGTACAGTGGAGGCCTGATATAACACATATGTTTGGGTCCATGTTTGGACAACATTATACCTGCATGTTCAAATATCGTAGAATATAGCCTTTCAAGCAGGAGAAAGCGATTCCTGATTGTGTTGGTTACAGTCCCTGTGTCTGCACCTGCATATTTTAAAATCAACTAGCTATGTGGGATTGAAGAGGAATTTTAAACAGTGAGAAATACAATACTTCCTTTCAACAGGAGAAAGTGATTCCCAATTGTCATGTTCAGCTGAGCTAAAAGACAGCAACAAATGGCAACTTTTGCAGGTCGAAATAGTGTTAGTTCCAGCCCCCTCATCTGTTTCAGTCTCATGGGAGAGATTTACTTACCATGCTTTCAGTATGGTTACTTCCCTTTGTATTTTTGTGTGAGCAGAATTTATTATTTTGGGAGCCACGAGACTCCCATGATGCAAGCGAATTTGTGGTATATTGTTTTGCCTTATATCAGATTTCCACTGTACTTATTTAAAATTTCTTTGATTTTGGGAAAGCAGCAGCTAAAGTGAGAAGAGATTTTTTTTGAGTTAATGCACTTTAGGTTTATCTGATCAACCATGAGTCCAGAGCATAGAGAATCATGCTCTACAAGGTTCCAAATCCAATTAACCAGAAAAGCTCAAAAACACATGGCACTGCATTCTAATGAGATGCCATGAAATTATGGAACCACAGACATTGTGGATCGATACCCATCCCATGATGTCTGATGTATGGATGGTGCCATGGAGGGAGTTGGATGCAACCAATAAATGCCCTGTTGGCGTCGGGCAACTATTATTAAAAACTCCCGCCACACAATAGAGGAAGGCATGGATGCCAAAGCAAGATTATAAAAATTCTACAGTAATCTGCAGGAAAGCTGGCTAATATACAAGGAGTACTATCGCTCTATAATGTAATATGCACTGCTTCTATCCACTTAAATGTTTGATCATAAGGAGCTGTCATTTGTCATCAGACACTGTACTTCAAGATGGTGATATTTTGTTGGAATAAAGATGGACCATCCTCTGTCAACCCACCAGGTTTGCCCAATCTTTACCTCACAGAGTACCTTGTTACCTTCATTGCTCCATCACCTGTACCCTTCCCCCATTTTTGTTGATTTCATGTAAGTTTATGTTAACTTCATGACTTTGCCCTCTGAGCTACTAATAAACCACTTTCCAATATCCCTCCAGACTTTCTATCCCCTGTCCTTGAAACTACATGAACCATCACTTTCCATGATACCCACTGCCATGAGACTCTGCTCCTCACCCACAGTAAACATGTCTTTAGTCACTTTTGCTCCAAATTTATAGTTAGATATCCTGCTCCCCTTAGCTATTTACACCACACCTCCATGTAACCATTGGAAACCATACTGCTGTAAATACAAGACTTACTCTGCTTTCCAAGAAGAATTGAAGATACCTGGTATAATACGCTGGTTACCTGTGGTCACATATCTGAAGGGATGATTTTCTCAACTGAGTCGAAATTAATTGTAGGCTCGCACGTAATTCCACCGAATGTGTTTTTAATGTGGTACATATATAGGCAGGTAGACTTCCCACTTCTGCATTTGGAAAGGTCAACCCACCTTTTAAGGCAGGGAGCTTGATTATACAAGTATATCCTGCCAGCAAGAATCTGATTTGCTGAGTCTAGCCCAATTAAGTTAATCTCCAGGATGGGAAAATCCTGCCTGAACGTTGTAACCTTTTCCAAACACAGGGAACCACAGGCAATATTTTCAAGTTTACTGACAACACCAAACCAGGTGGGATTGTGAGTTGTGAGGCAGATGCAAAGAAGCTTCAAATCGATCTAGACAAGTTGAATGTGTGGGCAAACACATGGCAGATGCAGGATAATGCAGAGAACTATGAAGCTAATGGGGGTGTGCACCTTTACGTGAATAGTAGAAAGGCAGAGTATTATTTAAATGTTGACATATTGGGCATTGTGGATGCACGAAGGGACCTGGGCTTCTTGGTATACCAGTCAATGAAATTAAACAGGCAGGTGCGGTAAGCAATTAGGAAGGCAAATGGTACATTGGCCTTCATTGCAAGAGTATTTGAATTCAGAACTAAGCATACCTTTCTGCAGTTACATAGGGCCAAGATGAAACCATGCCCTGGAGTAACATGTGCAATTTTGGTCTCTGCACCTAAAACAGGATGTATTTGCCAGAGAAGGAGTACCGTGAACGTTCACCAGTTTGGTACCAGGAATTGCAAGGCTGTCATATGAAAAAAGACTAGTTCAACTGGATCTGTATTCACTATTGTTTAGAAGAATGAGAGGGATTTTCTGGAAATAAGTAAAATTATAACAGAACCCAATAAACTAGGTACAGGGAAGATGTTTCCTCTGCTTTGGAAATCTAGAATCAAGGGTCACAGTTTCAGGAGACAGGGTAGACTTTTTAGAATTGAGGAGAGGAAACATTTGTTCGATGATGGTCAACTTGTGGAATTCACTACTACAGAAGGCTGTGAAGGTCTAGACCACTGAATATTTCAAGAAATAGATTGATAAAATTTTAGTTATCAAAGCTTATGCAAAGTAAGCAGAAATATGATGTTATGCCGAGGATCAGCCATAATTGTGCTATACGACAGTGCAAGTTTGAACGGCTAAATGACTTACTCCTATTCCTAATTTCTAGTTTCTATATTTCATAGCCTGTTTGAGTACATTCAACACTCTGCCTGTTGTGAACAGCCAAAAAGGCATGTTGTCTGATGTGATCCAACAGTTGCGAAACCTATGGCCTACTTACCTGGCTTCACACTGGTATAGAAGCTCATGTATCACATTACACAATTGCGTGGTGTGCAAAACACTTTATTGGCTTTACAGCAGCATCCTGTTGGTGGAAATAACCACTCATGGTTGCTACCGCATTGTAGCAGCATGACGTGGCTGGCTTCACCTAATGCAAAGATTTTTGAGACACCTTACCTTTCCAGGGTAACCTGAGGTAAGCTAGATACTTTTCAGGACTGCTTCAGGTCCATTTATGGTTTATAAAATATATACGAGCAATGATCTGATTAGGGTAACCATATCCCTGATGATTGCTCTGATACCTGTATTTCATCAAGCTTGCAAGGTATGCAGACAGATCAGTTGTATTTACAAGATTGCTGATAAAGTCAAGTTCATGATGTAAAGAAATGTTGACCAGTGAAGGTAGATTTATGGATTTCATTAGTTGAGAACCCATTAACTTATTTCTCAACTAGTGCAACAAGGAAAAGAAGGTTATTAGACTACTCCGTTTCAAAGGTCAATTTTGGGTGCAGGATGGAGCCTATTAAGGTACATAAGGAAAGCAGCTGTGTATTCTGAACAGAAAATCTATTGATCAGATGGCCAATGGGCTGAGAAGTGGCAGGTGGAGTTTAATTTAGATAAATGTAAGGTGTTGCATTTTGGTAAGGCTCCATGGCAGTGCTTATGTAGTTAATGATACGGCCCTGGGGAGTGTTGCCAAACAAAGAGACCTAAGCATATAGGTGCATATTTCCTTGAAAGTGGAGTTGCAGGTAGACAGGATGGTGAAGAAGGCATTTGGCCCGCTTGCCTTTATTGGTCAGAACATTGAGTATAGGAGTTGGGATGTCATGTTGCAGCTGTACAGGACATTGGTGAGGCCACTTTTAGAATACTACATATAATTCTGGATGCCCTTCTGTCAGAAAGATGTTGTTAAATTGAGAAAGTGCAGAAGACAAAGACATGTTGCTGGAACTGGCAGGTTTGAGTTTTAGGGAAAGGCTGTATAGCCTGGAGATTTTTATCCTGGACCGCCAGACATTGAGGGGTGACCTTATACAGGTTTGTAAAATCATGAAGGGCATCGATAGGATGTGTAGCCAAGGTCTTTTTCCTAGGGTGGGGGAGTCCAAAACAAGAGCATAGATTTAAGGTGTGAGGAGAAAGATTTAAAAAGGACCCAATGGGTAACTTTTTCATTGCAGAGGGTGGTGCATGTGGGGAAGGAGATGTCAGGGAAGTGGTGGAGGCAGGAACAATTACAACCTTTAAAAAAGCATCTGGATGGGTATTTGAACAGGAACAGTTTAGAGGGATACGAGCTAAATGCTGGTAAATGGAACTAGGGCAGATTTGGATATTTGGTTGGTGTGGACAGGTGGGACGGTATGATCTGCTTCCATGCTCTATGACTTTATGACATGTTGGAAAAATGTAAAAGATAGCAGGTTAGGTTTGATTCCATCAAAACTGCGTTTGAAATAGAAACCAATGAAAATATTCATGAGAGCTGGGCTTAGAGTCAATTCCCACATCAATACAATCTTTTTGGGCATGCATGGTGCTGTTTAAGCTGAACTCTCGTTAACAAGTTCAATGAGTATTCAGTTAGACAGTGCCAATGCATCTAGACAGCCATGATATCATGACATGATGCAAATGTCTACGACTGCTTTGGACAATATGCATGAGCTCACAACTTTATATGAGTAAATGGACATACTTTGCTGTCAATACAGGCCCTATATAGAATTCTGGTAAATCCAGGAAATCTTCACCTTTTCTATGGAAAACTTGTGGCATCCTGCTCAGCTATGTGACCAATTTGTGTTATGCAGAACCAGTCATCCATATGACATTTAGTAAAAGTAAATTACTTTTGTGTGTCTTAGTTATTTATCTCTTGCATGTTTCCAATGTGAAGACGTCGTTATTATGGAACTCCACTCCAACTCCAGTTATATGTTTGCTGGCAACATCACTACTGTAAGTCGGATCTCAAACAACAATGAGACAGAGTACAGGAAAGAGATTGAATGTGTAGCATGGTGTAAAGACAACAATCTCTTCATCAACATTAGCAAAATGAAGGAACTGGTCATTGACTTCATAAAGCGGAGTGGCGGACACACTTCTATCTGCATCAATTGGCTGAGGTGAAAATGGTGGAGAGTGTCATGCTCCTGGGAATGATGATCTCTACCAATCCGCCCTGGTCCATCTGTGTTGATGCAATGGTCAAGAAAACACAATATCCCTACTTCTTCAGAAGACTAAGGAAATTAAGTATGTCCACAAAGACTGTTCCTGTGGAAAGCTTCCTATCTGAATGCATCACAGCATGGTTTGGCAAACAGCAGCTAATGAACTTAAAAGACCCTATGCAGACAACAAATAAAACAAATGTCATCTACAAAATACCTTGCAAGAACTGTGGCAAACACTACATTGGACAAACTGGCAGAAAGCTAGCCACCAGAATACATGAACATCAGCTAGCCACAAAACGACATGACCCACTATCACTCGTATCCTTACATACAGATGAGGAAGGACACCACTTTCATTGGGACAACACATCCATCCTAAGACAAGCCAAACAGAGACATGCACAAGAATTCCTAGAAGCATGGCATTCCAACCGGAACACCATAAACAAACACATTGATTTGGAGCAATCTACCATCCCCTGAGAAAAAGAACAGGAAATGACATCACCAACACAGGAAATGAAATCACCAACCCAAGGAAACCTAACCAGATAAATAGAAAGCGGGACATAACACCAGCGCTTCGTCGGAAGCTCACTGATGATGTTACCTAGAATGTTGACGAAACGTCTGAAAACTAACCTTGCAGCTCAGTGAGCAAACTCACATCCAGAACTACTCTTCTCAAGACCAGAAGAAACTGCAAAGAGTCGTGAACACAGCCCAATCCATCATGCAAACCAGCTTTCTACCATTGACTCTTTCTGTACTTCCCGCTGCCTCGGCAAAGCATAATCAAAGACACCACTGCCCCCCCCCCCCCCCCCCACCCCACCCAGCTCATTTCTCCTCTCTTTCACCTCCTTCCTTCAGGCAGAAGATATAGAAATTTGAATACAAGTATGAACAGACTCAACCACAGCTTCTTCCCTAGGGTTATCAGACTTTTGAACAGATCTCTCGATTGTTAATTCTGATCTTTCTCTCTGCACTTTCTCTGCAGCTATAAGACTGTATTCTGCACTCTATTCTGCTCCCCTAATGCACTTTGTATGGTACTTTCTGCCTGTACAGCATGCACAAAAACACTTTTCATTGTATCTTAGTACATGTGACCAAAATAAGTCAATCAATAAATCAATTCATTTCCTCATTCAATTGACAGTAAACATTTGTGCACTATTGCTTTGTACTGTGCAATAATAGCATTCTATTTCTGGCCTTAAAGATTGCGAGCCCACTTAGTAGGTTTTCCATTTCAGATGGAATTTCTTTGGTCAGTGTTCGACAAAAGTACAATAATTTTATTTAATGAATGGCAGGAGAAACATATAAGATACTTCTGAATAACAGTAACATATGAAGAAAAAGCAGAAGGTTTGGAAGAGAATGCTCAACTCCATGTCCTGAAAAAAAATGGAGCTTGGAGATACTTCAAAAGTGGATAAAAATATATTTTCTTCTAAACTGTACTTCGTAAAATTGGAGAACACTTTTGCTGTCAAATTTCCGTTTGGTTACTTGAGTTAGATTATCAGTTTGAACCTTGCTGTTTTAAAAATACATAGTTTGTGTCCATAGTTAGGCTTGCCTTATTAGATGCCATGATTGCCAAATCATTTGTTATATTTTGAAGCAATCATTTATCAGTTAGGTTGTAATTAATTCTGCCGCTGGATTTCATACTTCTCCCTTCAATAAATACATGTTCAGAATTAGATTTTAAAATATGAGTTTGCTAAGCATGTGTGAGTTTGGACCACAGACTTTAAATACATATAAGAAAGTGTATTCCAACATCAAATCAAAATCTTTTCTTCTGCATTGTAAAAGGTAATTTAAAATGTTCAAGAATAATTTTCACTGAAAAATTAAATTGCCCTTTAGGCTACAAATTGTTAAATGTTATCTGAGGTGAAATACTATAAGAATTGTGATGATATATGTCTTGACCATTAATATATGTCTGATTGTGTTTAATTTATAGGATTTGAAACTCCTTCATGTGAGATGTAAATTGTACTATTTAAAATGAATATCATTAAAATGAATTACGATATAAACATATATAGCAATTTTATACCAGATGGGGGTAACCACTGCATTTACCATTGATAGAACATAACTCATTTGAAGAATCATTGTAAAGAATTCTTTATTTGGAGAATATCACAAATGAAAGGACCTTTTCTATTACTGTTATATAAAATAACCCTCAGACTGATGTAGAATTCCCTCTGTGCATGTAGTAAGAGTAGGTACTTACGTTACAATACTGGCCCCAGCTGGCCCAGAGCCCATGCAGGACTTATTGAAATAATTTATTAATGCAAATCTCTGTCCCTCAAACTGAAGTAGCATTCATTTTGGGCCACATGAGGCCTCTTTAACCATTGCTAGTGACAGCATAGTTCTCTCTTTTCCATGACTTGTTTCAATGATGTGTAAAGGCAAAATGAAAATTAGTGCTGAAATTAGTATGGTTTTAAAATCTTAAAAATTTTAAAATACCAGGCACACAATAGTAACCTAACCTAAGACAAGCAAACAAACAAATAACTGTTGAAGTACATTTGTTTTGCTACATGACTGGGCTGGGTTTGTCATTTCTGAATGAAAATAATACATCACTTTTTCAAACATCAATGTTGTATTTATGGCTAGAAGGACAATAGTAGGTATTTAATAGTATTTTATAGTAGGTATCTTTGACCTAAAGAAAAAAGCCAACGATAAGCAGGACTGTTTTTCAGCAGTACCAGAGCTACAGATTGAGGAACCATCCATGTAGGAGCAGTCTTTCTCCAGGGAGGAACAGACTGTCTAATTGATAAACTCTGAAGTCATTGGTATGAGTAAATATAAACACATGAATTGGTGTTAGTAGTCCAGTTGAAGATTAAGTGAACAACTTTGACATTCATTTTAGAATGAATCTTTTAACTTTAGTTTTGTCTGCCCACCTCAACCGTCATCATTACATAATGGTTTACATAACTGTAATACTTAAACTATTTCTGTGAAGTAGGAAGACCAAGTTGCAAAAGCGTAATTTCTTCACTGACAATGAAGAAACTCATTATTTATTTTGTGAGCAAAGAGTCAATAGACAATTTGTTAAAACCTGATTTCCTCATTTTTCTTTCCAGTATTGGAAGTAACAAATTGCAGTGGTGGAAAACCTTCTTCATGTGGAACAAACAGTATTTATGTTAAAAAAAAGAGTAACAGAAAATAAATCATTGCAATTTTAATTGTTTCCTTAAGTTTTGATGATCTGGTACCCTCGAAGGGAGCGGCATCTTGAAGCAGAGGATCTTGGGGAATCAAAGGTTCAAAACTCATAATATTCCTATTCATTATGTATGAATGCCAACATGAGTTGCCCAAAAATATTGTGAGCCTGACCCTGGATTTTGTTCAGGTACGCAATGGAGGTCGTTGATTGGCATCGTTAACCTGGGCCACTCGGGAAAGCCCTGGCTGACCAAAATAATCAGGAGATTAGAAACTCCTCAGTTCAGGGGACTGACTCTGAGCTGGCTGGGCACAGTCTGTGACCAAAATAATCAGGAGATTAGAAACTCCTCAGTTCAGGGGACTGACTCTGAGCTGGCTGGGCACAGTCTGTGGTACTATGCGCAAGTAAACCAAGGGTGACTTGGTAACGGGATATCACCGTCTATGCAGTTATTTCAGGTTCTATTAATGTAATCTGAGTTTCTGTTGTTCAGCTAGATATTACCTATGCATACTAGTTGTGTCAGCAGCTGGAATGTTCTGTGGCCAAATAGTCTTGAGATTTTAAAAATTTTTTCTTTCCTCTCAAATGAGTCCATTCCTTTTAAAATAAAGAGGTTACATATAGAACACAGAAACAGTAGATAGTATTCCAGAACTAGTTAAGTTCTGCAGTTCAATCAATGAAAACTAATAAATTGAGGTTTTGTTTCCAAAGTTTACCAGGATGTTTGCAGCAAACAGCATGAAAGTTAGTGCTTGACCTGTGGCACGCAGCAATGATTGGATCTGACACTTCAAATTTTTTGTCTACTAACACTATTTTGGCTTTTAATTTGCTTTATTTCAATTGAATTAATAGAAGGTGTGAAGCTACTGTTTAAACCTTTAATATGACATTCCTATTTGAGAAGTAGACTGCTTGTTCATATTTGGATTTGATGGAGGTTCTTATGAGTATTTGTGACAGATGTGCCATTCTGTTTGCTGCTAGTGTTTTCACAGGTACAAATGGATTTAACAAAAGAAAAATATTTCACAGTAGGAATTCCCCTATATGAGGTGTTTGGAAAATGGAGAAGAGAATCAAAGGATGTTAAGTAGGTCAAGCTGCACAATTGGTCTGTGCCCATGATCCAAGATCTATTCATCCTGATGCAGTGGTTGAGAACAAATGACTGATGACAGACAATTATTGCATGCAGAAGCTTCTCTTGCCAAAGAAAACTCAGACAGTAGACCCATTGGCATCACAAAAAGAATGTGAATACCTAGCTGAGCATTATGTTGGATGCTTTTGTGGATGCACCATCAATACAGTGTGTCATGCTTTCACCTCCATTGCATTTATCATACTGACTTGTAGCCTTCAAAAGACCACTGACCATGCCTGCAATTCCTTGCACATCTATCTGGCAGGAATACTGTGGACTCGGTTTTTGTCAGCAGAAAGAGATAGCATATTGCTCCAACAAAAAGACTTCTTTTCTTGTGTCGTTCATGAGAACCACAAGCTGATGCACATTTCCTATCATCTCGATTAAGAAGTTTCAATCAGAATAAGTAAAACATTTATTGAAATTGTGTTATGTTTCACAGCTAGTATATCTTTAAGAGTCATACCCGTCATGCCAGCATTGGGGTGGCACGGTGTCTCCGTGGTTAGCACTGCTACCTCACAGTGCCAGGGGCCCGGGTTCAATTCCACCCTCAAGCAACTGTCTGTGTGGAGTTAGCACATTCTCTCCCTGTCTGCGTGGGTTTCTCCTGGATGTTTCCTCCAGCAATCCAAAAATGTGCAGGTTAGGGGGATTGGCCATGCTAAATTATCCATAGTGCTCAGGGAAATATAGATTAGAGGGATGAGTCTGGGTGGGATGCTCTGACTTGTTGGGCCAAAGGGCCTGTTTCGACATTGTAAGGATTCTGTGATTCTATGTCATCACTGTATCATAGCATGTGAACTAAAAATATAAAGGTCTCAGATTCCAACTTCATGGGGCCCACTTGAAGCATGATACGCTGATGAAAACCTGCTGCTGTTTGTAATAAGACAATAGGAACTGCAGATTATGGAAAATCCAAGATAACAAGATGTAGAGCTGGATGATCACAGCAGGCCAAGCAGCATCATAGGAACAGGAAGGCTGACATTTCAGGCCTAGATCCTTCATCAGAAATGGGAGAGGGGAAGGGGGTTCTAAAATAAATAGGGGGAGAGGGGGACAGGTCAAGGGGTCAGATAAGGTTAGTAGGTAGGAAATGGGGGTGCAGCTTGAGGTGTGAGGAGGGGATAGGTGAGAGGAAGGACAGGTTAGGGAAGCGGAGATGAGCTGGGCTGATTTTGGGATGCGGGAGGGGGAGGAGAGATTTTGAAGCTTGTGAAAACCACATTGATACCATTTGGCTGCAGGGTTCCCGAGCGGAATATGAGTTGTCGTTCCTGCAACCTTCGGGTGGCATCATTGTGGCACTGCAGGAGGCCCAGGATGGACATGTCTTCTGAGGTTTGGGAGGGGGTGTTGAAATTGTTCGCGACTGGGAGGTGCAGTTGTTTATTGCGAACTGAGCAGATCTGTTACCATCTCGGGCAACCACCTAGAAACCGATATCCATTTCAAGCGCACCAACTCCCACAGCTACATAGAATACACCTCCTCTCACCCACCTTCCTGCAAAAATTCCATCCCCTATTCCCAATTCCTTCGCCTCCACCACATCTGCTCCCAGGATAAGGCATTCCACTCCCGTACATCTCAGATGTCCTCGTTTTTCAAGAACTGCAATTATCACGCACCCCACCCCCCGGCAGTCATTGAGAACGCCCTCGACTGTGTTTCCCGCATTTCCTGCAACTCATCCCTCACACTTGCTCCCCACAATAAAAACCAAAAAAGAATCCCCCTTGTCCTCACTTACCATCCCACCAACCTCCGGATCCAACACATCATCGTCCAACACTTCCACCATCTGCAATCCGACCCCATCACCAAAGACACTTTTCCCTCCCCACCCTTGTCTGTTTGCCACATAGACCACTCTCTTCGTGATTCCCTTGTCCGCTCCACACTCCCCTCCAGCCCCACCACACCAGGCACTTTTCCCTGCAACCCGCAGGAAGTACTACACCTGTCCCTACACCTCCTCCCTCACTTCCATCCAGGTCCCAAGAAGACTTTTCCCACATCAAGCAGATGTTCGCCTGCATATCTGCTAATGTGGTACACTGCATCTGCTGTACCTGTTGCGGCCTCCTCAACATCGGGGGAATCAAGCAGAGGCTTTGGGACCACTTTGCAGATCACCTACACTCGGTTCGCAATAAACAACTGCACCTCCCAGTCGCGAACCATTTCAACTCCCCCTCCCAACCCTCAGACGACATGTCCATTCTGGGCGTCCTGCTGTGCCACAATAGTGCCACGTGAAGGTTGCAGGAACAGCAACTCATATTCCGCTCGGGAACCCTGCAGCGCAATGGTATCAATGTGGATTTCACAAGCTTCAAAATCTCCCCTCCCCCTACCACATCCCAAAATCAGCCCAGCTCATCCCTGCCTCTTTGACCTGTCCTTTCTCTCACCTATCCCCTCCTCCCACCTCAAGCTGCACCCCCATTTCCTACCTACTCACCTTATCCCGCCCCTTGACCTGTCCATCCTCCCTGGACTGACCTATCTCCTCCCTACCTCCCCACCTACATTCACCTTTACTGGCTCCATCCCCGCCTCCTAGACTTGTCTGTCTCCTCTCCACCTATCTTCTCCTCTATCCATCTTCGATCCACCTCCCCCCTCCCTATTTATTTCAAAACCCCCTTCCCCTCCCCCATTTCTGATGAAGGGTGCCGGCCCAAAACGTCAGCCTTCCTGCTCCCGTGATGCTGCTTGTCCTGCTGTGTTCATCCAGCTCTACTCCACCTTGTTATCTCTCTGTTTGTAATGAAATAGCTTATTATTATCACAGAGTGCCTATATCCGTAATATACTAATACTGAAGGAGCTGTAAAACAATTCTATTAGGTATTATCAGACTCCTGAATGATCCATATCTGTGTTGTGAGAGTTAACATAAATATTGCCTCATCAGTACAAACAGCCTGCCAGAGGGCAAATGGCCACGTCACAGTGGCAGATAATTATGGTAGCAATGGCAGTAAGCAGCAGTAGCTGCTAAAATATAAGCATAGGCAGAACTAGTGGCATGAATTATTTTACTAATTACATTTTGATCAATTGCTATGAAGATGTCAAAGCAGATTGTGTGTCGCAGCTGCAGAATGTGGGATCTCATGGAGACCACTGTGATCTCAAGCTAACACATCTACAGTAAGTATCTGCATTGTGAGAAACATTGACACTGAGACTGCACTCTGAGCTGCAGACACTGCAGTGCATCAATCAACTAGAAATAAAAATGAATGATCTGATAACCAAAACAGAGACGTGGCTAAAACAGTATGTGATATTTTAGATACTAGAAAAGATGAAAGCGTAGCCCTGTCAACTAAGGATTATATTAGTATAATGAAGAAAGATGACCTGACCTTATAAAACCAGTTTTGGTAGAGAGAAGAAATTGTAAAGATAGGAAGTCACTTGTAGGAGAGGTTTCTATCACCCTGTGTACTAACTAGACTGTGAAATGGGATGTGCAAACTCAAATATTGAAAGCTCATGACAATTGTATGATAATAAACATTGGTGGCTTTAGTCAGTGTATTGATTAAACAGATGAGGTTGACAAAAGTTTTCTGAAAGATGAGTTCATAATGTTTTCTGAACTTTTTTTATAGCAGCTTGTTCTACAACCAATCAGAGAGCACACAGTATTCTGGAATAAGCTGAGACAGAATTACATTTGGCTGGACAGCTGGTTTGTGTTGCAGAGTAGCAGCAATAGTATAGGTTCAATTTCCACACCAGTTAAGGTTACCATGAGGACTCTCCTTCTCAACTTCACCCCTCACCTGAGGTATGACCCTCAAGTTAAACTCATGACCAGTCATCCCTTTGCCAGAGGAAGTGGTGGAAGCTGGCACAATTACACTGTTTAAAAGGTATATGAATAGGAAGGGTTCAGAGTGATATGGGTCAAATGCTGGGAAGTGGGACTAGATTAATTTTGGATATCTGTCCAGCATGGATGAGTTGGACTGAAGGGTCTGTTTCCATGCTGGACAGATATCCAAACTCCATGACTCTGGGACTGTAAGTAATGATACCCCTAGATAGCAGTGATATAACATGAATCATGGAATCTAGGCAAATGGCCGATGAATAGATTCAATGTGGAGAACACAAATAATATTTGAAAAATAACTGTAAGTCAAGAGATTAAAGACAGAGGAAAATTTAAAATTATAACTGTCATCAGGGAAAAGATAACTGAAGTCATCCCCTCACTCTGAAACAGTACCCTCAGATCCTAATTTCTCATACTAAGAAAAAGTTTTCTCCATGTCTACTCTATCCAGCCTCTCAGTATTCTGTAAGGTTCAATGAGATCCATCTTCATCCTTCTAAGCCCCGATGAGTTCAGACCCAGAAACCTCAAAGCTCCTCACGTGACACATCTTTCATCCATGGGGTCATGCTTGTAAACCTCCTTTGGATCCCTTCCAAGGCCAGCACATCTTCCCTTAAATGCAGGGTCCAAAACTGCACACAATATTCCAAATGCAACCTGATCGGAGTCTTAAGCCTTGGCAGTATGCTTTGCATTGTAGTCTTCAGGAAATGAATTCCAAAACTGCATTTGCCTTCTTAACTACCAACAGAACCTACATAACCTTAAGAGAATCCTGAACAAGGACACCCGAGTCTCTTGTGTTTGATATATCTGAAGCTTTTTCCCCCATTTAGAAAATAGTCTAAGCTTCTATTCTTCCAATCATAACCTTATACTTTCCTTCAATGTACTTTATCGACCATTTCTTTGCTTCTGCAGCCTCCCCGTTACCTCAACAATATCTGCTCTTCTACCTAACTAACATTCTAACAGATTTGTCTGGCATGACCTCCCACTGATGAAGCTGTGCTAACTCAACCCTTTTGTTTCTTTATTCATTCACGGGATGAGTGCGTCACTGGTGAGGCAGTATTTATTGCCCAGAGAGCAGTTAAGAGTCAACCACATTGCTGTGGGTCTGGAGTCACATGTAGGCCAGACCAGGTAAGGACAGCAGTTTCCTTTCCTGAAGGACATTAGTGAACCAAATGGATTTTTCCCAACAATCGCCAATGGATTTACAGCCATCATTAGATTCTTAATTTCAGATTTTTATTGAATTCAAATTCTACATTCTGCCATGGCAGAATGATATCTGGGTCTTTCGATTAAAAGTCCAGCAATAATACCACTAGGCCATTATCTCCCCCATTTACTATGCACTTCCAAGTACTCTGCAATCTCATCCTTAATAATAGACTCTAAAATCTTACCAATGACTGAGATCAGGTTAACCATAATTAACTATAATTTCCCGACTTCTGCCTCCTGCCCTTCTTGAACAGGGGTGTTACATTGGCAACTTTCCAGTCTTCTGGGACACTCTCTGACTACAGTGATTCCTAAAAGATCATCACCAATGCCTCCACAATCTCCTCAGCTATCTCTTTCAGAACCCTGGGATAGAATCTATCTTGTTAGGGTGATTTATTCACCTTCAGACCTTTCAGCTCCACAAGCACCTTCTGTTTTGTGATGGCGACTATGCTGACTCTACCCACCTGACTCTCTTCAAGTTCTGCTATGCTACCAGTGTCTTCCCCCATGAAGACTGATTCAAAGTACATGTTCAGCTCCACCACCATTTTTGTTTCCCATTACTACTTTCTCCAGCCTTATTTTTCAGCAGTACAATGCTCGCTCTTGCCTGCCTCGCCTTTTAAAAAACCAAAACTTTCGATCAGCCGTGATCTTATTGAACAGCAGGGCAGGCTTGAGAAGCTGGATGGCCTAATCCTGCTCCTAGTTCTTATGTTCTTATGTAACGGACATTGGGTAACGTTTCCAAATTTTCTCACCATGCAAAATGGGTCAGAGGGCATTGTTGTGACATAAGGAATGTGTAGATGGATAGGGAGTGGGCAAAAACCTGACAGATAGACTTTAATTTCCGACAGTCAGAGTTTGCGCACTTTGGAAGGAAGAATCAAAATTTACATGGAGAGATTCGAAAACTGCAGCAAGGAGGGATCTTAGTGTTCCTGATGCAGTCTGTGGCAAAATACACACATCCAAACATTTGGATGAATGTGACACTTAAACATGTCCTTGGCTCTGTCCTTGGGCCTCTACTGTTTGTAATTTTTATTAATGACTTGGATGAGGGGATTGAAGGATGGGTCAGCAAGTTTGCAGATGACACAAAGGTTGGCGGTGTCGTTGACAGTATAGAGGGCTGTTGTAGGCTGCAGCGGGACATTGACAGGATGCAGAGATGGGCTGAGAGGTGGCAGATGGAGTTCAACCTGGATAAATGCGAGGTGATGCATTTTGGAAGGTCGAATTTGAAAGCTGAGTACAGGATTAAGGATAGGATTCTTGGCAGTGTGGAGGAACAGAGGGATCTTGTTGTGCAGATACATAGATCCCTTAAAATGGCCACCCAAGTGGACAGGGTTGTTAAGAAAGCATATGGTGTTTTGGCTTTCATTAACAGGGGGATTGAGTTTAAGAGTCGTGAGATCTTGTTGCAGCTCTATAAAACTTTGGTTAGACCGCACTTGGAATACTGCGTCCAGTTCTGGTCGCCCTATTATAGGAAAGATGTGGATGCTTTGGAGAGGGTTCAGAGGAGGTTTACCAGGATGCTGCCTGGACTGGAGGGCTTATCTTATGAAGAGAGGTTGACTGAACTCGGTCTCTTTTCATTGGAGAAAAGGAGGAGGAGAGGGGACCTAATTGAGGTATACAAGATAATGAGAGGCATAGATAGAGTTGATAGCCAGAGACTATTTCCCAGGGCAGAAATGGCTAGCACGAGGGGTCATAGTTTTAAGCTGGTTGGTGGAAAGTATAGAGGGGATGTCAGAGGCGGGTTCTTTACACAGAGAGTTGTGAGAGCATGGAATGCATTGCCAGCAGCAGTTGTGGAAGCAAGGTCATTGGGGTCATTTAAGAGACTGCTGGACATGCATATGGTCACAGAAATTTGAGGGTGCATACATGAGGATCAATGGTCGGCACAACATTGTGGGCTGAAGGGCCTGTTCTGTGCTGTACTGTTCTATGTTCTATGTTCTATGTTTACCCAGGCATATTGCAGTATTGAAGTCAACAGACGCAAGCTATATAACTGGTAGAACGGTGACAACTTTTATTAAACGCATAAGCCAGCTCCACATATTTAATTATCCGAGGCTCCCAGATAAACTTCCCATGTGTACTTGAACTTGGGATGGGCTGACAAAGCTTGCAAAGTTTAATTACCTCTCTCTCTCTTTGTCTTCCTCTGTTGATCTCACATGGCAGTTGAGCTCTCTAGGTGGAACTTCCTTCCACCTTGGGTGTAGCATATCTGTTGGCGGAGTTTCTGCTGCTTTCCCAAAGCCAAATCCAGGGTTATATACCTTACACATTTCCAGAAAGTTCTGTCGAGCCCTCCCATCATAGTGCAGTTCTTAATCGTCAGAGATAGTTTTGATGTTCCATTCCAGGGTAACAATAGTGCCTTTGATCATTTGCATTCCTTACTCTGTTCAAGGTGGAGGTGACAAAAGCCAAGTGCTATTCTATCCTGAGGAAGGGTTCAAATTCAAATGCATCCTTTGCCTATATCGATACGTCTTTCAAGGACACCCTTGTTATTGTGACCTAATCAAGCCTGTCTGTAGTTCATAGATTCTTAGCTAATTTCATTTAAATGCCATCAATTCAGTTGGCCAATTCTGGGCCAAGTGCCCCAAAAACCATCTGGCTACATTGTGCTCCAAGGTGCAGCCAGTAATTAAGAAGGCAAATGGAATTTTAGCCTTATTGTGATGTGTTGTAATTTTAAAAAAGGGATGCCTTGTTGCAACTGTGCAGGGTATGAGAGACAGGAAACCTCCAAAAGGCCATATGTGGAGTACTGTGCACAGTTTTGTTTCTGTATTTAACAAAGGATATGCTGACATTTGAGGTATTTAAATAATTGCTAGGCTGATTGCCTGAGTGGAAGGATTAGCTAAATAGATTAGGCCTTTATTTATAAATGCTTAGAAGAATGAGGTGTGATTGTTTGAAACATACAAGATTCTGATAGTACTTATTAGGATAGATGTTAAGATACTTCCATTAGTGGGAGAATCTCAAACTAGGACACACAGTTACATCATAAGGAGACATGCATTTAAAACTAGGATGGAAAGGAATTGCTTCCTCCCAGATGTACGGATTCTGATTTGCGATCAGTAATCTGCTGATTTTTAGATGGTCTGAATTACCCCAGTTCCCTGGTTCTTAATTTAGGAAAGTGAAGTGAAGAAGGCAGTAGAAAGGTGTTTTGGGGCAAAAAAAAATCTGTTTATTAAATGCAAAGGTGAATATATGACAAGAAATGAAAAAGCAAAAAGTAATAAACAGGTGCATAAAAATACAAGAGTTAAAAAGGCAAATCCATAACTGACTATCAGTTATTAACTTGACACAAGCTTATTACTAATAGAAACTAAACAGTAGTTTCAAACGTGGACATTTTGATTAGACTTCCGGACCTCGGGGTTTCCTGCACAGTCACCAACCCACCTTCACCTCCCTGCTAGCTAGGTTGAATTATTTAAGTCTGAAGGAAATAGGCTCACCACTGGACATAAACACAGTTTTAAAATATAGCTGACTGTTCCCACTCATGTAGCTGGAGCTGTTTGAAGACTTCGCACGGTATTTAGTCTGGTTTGAGAACTTGGGCTTTCTTACTTTGTGGTGGTTTTATGAGCCTGCTTTCACCTCAAGATGTGTCTGAGGCCTTGTCAGCCATGTCGGTGGTTTTTGGAGGTCGTCAGTCGCCAGATCTGCTCGTCGTGATCGGTTGCCATTGGTTCCCCTGGTATGGAACAGCCTTGTGTCGGTAGGTTTAAGGGAAATAGCTGTGCAGATAGTTCTCGCTGAGAGTAACTGTCGGGGATCCCTCTTCTGTTGGTAGCTGTGGGGATGACTCTCTCCCAGACCAGGGTTAGCAGTTGTACAGACTGTGTGCTCCATTATCACCTCGCAAATCTGCGTTATCCATTGTGTTTCTGTTGTCCCCTTTGGAGTGCATTGGCTACCTGATAGTTTAGGGTAGGTGTAAATGTGTTTTGATTAATTGGAAAGCCCAGTATTTTTGCGGATGTGTATTAATTGAAGTTGAATATCTTGGTACCTCTGAACAGTCCAAGATATCTGAAGTTATTGTCTTAGGTCTGGTTTATTGTTCCTTTAGGGTTGAGGCGTGAATAGGATTTCTAACAGAACCATGATTCCAGGCAGTTATCCCAGTGATTGTGTATTCCCGAGCATAGCTCAGTTGCCATTTTTTTTGTTTTAAAAATTCTGTTAAAAATCCAGGGGTTTTGATCCAGTATCATAAATGACAAGGATTTTTCCTCATTCATACACAGAGAGTATTAAGTCTGAAGTTCCCCGTCCAGAAAGCTGTGGAAGCTAGACTCTGAAAATATTTAAAGATGGGGTGGATAGATTTGCAAAAAAATCAGAAGTTGAGGGCTGTGATGAACTGGCATGAAACATGAGTTGAGTCCTGATCAGCTATGATCTTGTTGAATCATGGCACAGGCTTGAGGGGCCAAAAGGCCTACTCTTGCTCTTACTTCTTCTGTTCTTATCAATGAGAGAACATAGATTTTTACAAGCCTTTGAATGTGCCACATCACAGTAAGAGCTGAGGGTTTAGACAACTACAAAGTATCACGAATAGATGATTGATTAGCTAACTGGGAGCAGAGATAAATGGACCAATAGTTTTCATTCATGCATGGGAAGTGGCACTGCTGACTGAGCCTGTATTTATTGCCCATTACTTGTTGTCTTTGAGAAGGTGTTGGTGACCTGCCCTCTTGAATTGTTAAAGTCTATGTGCTCAAGGTAGACTCACATTGCCATTTGGGAGACAGTTCCAGGATATTGACACAGTGACACTGAGGAAGCAGTAATATATTTCAAAGTCAGGATATGATCTGGAATTTATCTCCAACAGCCACAACCATCTTCCTTTGTGCCGAGTATGACTCCAACCAGCAGAGAGATTTTCCCCAAGTCCCGTTGACTCCAATTTTGCATGGACTCCTTTGTGCCGCTAAATGGTACGGCAAGACGACAGTAATATCAGCCTGATATCTCTGGCTGAGGAAGCAATGCCCAAAAAAGCAAGGCAATACAAGGTGGGTTGCTATGCGCATCTAGGTAGAATCAACTCTGGGGAGTTAGTAATGAGGTGTATGGAAATGGCAAAATCACTGTCTTGCTTCCATATTCACAGTGGAAGACATCTAGTTCTGACCCAACAGTAACAGGTAACACAGAGATTATAGAAGGGAAGGAACTTAGAACAATCATCATCACTAGGGAAAAATTACTGAGCAACTAATGGGGTTGAAGGTACAAAAGTCCCCAGTCTGATTTTTTTTACTATTCATTTACAGGATGAGGGCATTGCTGACTAGGTCAACATTTATTGCCCATCCCTAATTGCCCTGAGGGCAGTTTAAGAATCACGTTACTGTGGATCTGGGTCATGTGTAGGCCAGACCTGATAAGGATGGCAGTTTTCTTCCCGAAAGGACGTTAGTGAACCAGATATGTTTTTCCAACAGTCAACAATGGATTCATTGTCAGTCTTAGACTCTTCATTCCAGATTTTATTGACTTCAAATTCCACTATCTGCTTTGGTGGGACTTAAACAAACATCCCCAGGACATTACCTGGATGTCTGAATTAATAGTCTAGTGATAATACCACTAGGCCATCACCACCCATGATGGTCTTCATCCCAGGGTCTTAAAGGCAGCAGAGATAGTGGATCCATTGGCTATAATATTCCAAAATTCCCTGGCTGCGGGAAAAGGTCCAGTGGATTGGAAAATGGCTAATATAATACAATTATCCTAAAAAGAGGAGGGGGTGGGGGAAGGCAGAAATTAGGAAACTGAGGAGCAGCTAGTTCAACATGTATCATTGAGAAATTTATGAATTCTGTTATTAAGTAAGTAATCGCAGGGCATTTGGAAAGTCAAAATCCAATCCTTCAGAGTTAAGATAACAAGGTGAAGAGCTGGATGAACACAGCAGGCCAAGCAGCATCAGAGGAGCAGGAAAGTTGACATTTTGGGTCTGGATCCTTTGGTCACACCTACACCTTGTTACCTCAGATTCTCCGGCATTTGCAGTTCCTACTATCTCTCCAAAATGGAGTTAACATGGATTTATGAAGGGTAAATCATGTTTGACTAATTTGCTAGATTTCTTTGAAGATGTAACAAGTGATATGGATAATGTTTCAGTTTTTAATATGGATAATGGGACTTCCAGAAGGCATTTGATAAGGTGCTGCACAAAAGGTTAATTCACAAAACTGGATCACATGTGGTTAGGAGTAAATCATTAGCTTGGATAGAGGATTTGCGAACCAGCAGAAAGCAGAGTCAAGATAAAATTGGTTGGTTTGTGGTTGAGAAAATATAACTAATGAGGTGTCACAGGGTTCAGTCCTTCATTCCCAAATATTTACAATCTATATTAATGACTTGGATGACAGGATAGGAATTGCTATAGCCGAATTTGCAAATTAATCTAAAATTGGGCAAGTAAGTTGCAGTGAAGGAATGAGAAATTTACGAATGGATATGGATAGGTTAGGTGAATGGGCCAAAATATGACAGATGAAGATTAACATAAATAAATGTAAGAGAAGAGGAATAGAAAGCAGTTTTTTTTATCAAAATAGAGAGAAATTTCAGAGTGCTTTGGTGCAAAAGGATCTGGGCACCCTTGTGCATGAGTTGCGGAAAACTGGCGTGTAGGTACAGCAAGTAATAAGGAAGGCAAATGCAAAAGGCATCAGTGAGACTGACCCTGAAGTACTGTATACAGTATTTTTCTCCTCACTTGAGGAGGGATGTAGTTGAATTGGAGGCAGTTCAGAAGAGGTTCACTGTGTTGTTTCCAGAGATGAGGTGCTTGTCTTCTAAAGAGAGATTGAGCAGTTTAGGCCGATACTCTTTGGAATTTAGAAGAACGATTGGAGACTTAATTGAGTTTTACAAGATGTCAAAAGTGATTGACAAAGGAGACGTAGAAAGGAAGCTTCCTCGTCTAGAATGATGATAATGGATAGTAGATTTAAAACAGAGATGAGGAGAAATTACTTCTCTGAAAGGATTATAAATCTGTGAAATTCAGTACCCCAGAGTGCAGTAGTTGCGGGACATTGTGAAAATTTAAAGAGGAGATTTTGGTTTGAGGTTATGGGGAGCAGGCATGAAAGGTAAATTGAGCCCTAGATAAGATCATCCATGATTGTATCAAATGGCGGAACAAATTCGAAGAACTGAATTGCTTAACCAGCTCCACACTTTGTTATCCCGAATTCTCCAGCATCCGCAGTTCCCATTATCTCTGATACAATTTTAACCTCACTGTGAACCCTCTTCCAGGGATTCCTAACCTGAAGAAGTTACCCTCCTCCCTCCGGACAAACCTCGGGGATCTCTCTCCCACTGCAACTCTCTTGTAATCTCTTTGGCCTTGAAATTGCTCGAACATGTCCTGAAGCAACCCAGGTACCACAGCCACATCACCTTCCCCAGCACCTGCCTCGTCCCCGCCTCCCTAACCTGTTCTTCCTCTTACCTATTCTCTCCTCCCACATCAAGCTGCACCTCCATTCCCTACCTCCAGACCTCATCCCGCCCCCTTGACCTGTCCGTCCTCCCCGGATTCACCTATCCCCTCGTTACCTCCCCACCTGTACTCACCTCGACAGGCTCCATCGCCACCCATTTAACTTGTCTGTCTGCTCTCCGCCTATCTTCTCCCCTATCCACCTTTGATCCGCCGCCCCCTCTCTTCCTACTTATTTCAGAACCCTCTCCCCAACCCCCTTTTCTGATGAAGGGTCTAGGCCCGAAACGTCAGTTTTTGTGCTCCTAAGATGCTGCTTGGCCTGCTGTGTTCATCCAGCTTTGTTATCTCGGATTCTCCAGCATCTGCAGTTCCCATTATCTCTGCTTAACTCCTATTCCTAGTGCTTATGTCAAAACCAGTCAGTGCTATGACAGCAAGTGAAAAGACCAGGGATGCAGCCTCATTCATTGCATGAGCTGGGTGCATATCTGTAAGTGTATCATGCCCCTTCAGCATCTTTACAATGAAAGTTGCTGGTGCAACCCAAGGTGCATTGTTGAAGTGGAGAAGAATGTCGTAAGTGGATTGGAAATGTGCCATGAGGGTTCATAGAGGCTTGCACAATTCAGATGCCAATGTCAGTGGACATGGTGTGCATGAGGCTGATGTCTTGATACATCCGTTGAAATTTTGTTGCCGAGTTGTACAAAACAAACAGACAGCAGAATCTACCAAGATAATAAAATGTGAGGCTGGATGAACACAGCAGGCCAAGCAGCATCTCAGGAGCACAAAAGCTGACGTTTCGGGCCTAGACCCTTCATCAGAGAGGGGGATGGGGGGAGGGAACTGGAATAAATAGGGAGAGAGGGGGAGGCGGACCGAAGATGGAGAGTAAAGAAGATAGGTGGAGAAGGTGTGGGTGGGGAGGTAGGGAGGGGATAGGTCAGTCCAGGGAAGACGGACATGTCCTGAAGCAACCCAGGTACCACAGCCACATCACCTTCCCCAGCACCTGCCTCGTCCCCGCCTCCCTAACCTGTTCTTCCTCTTACCTATTCTCTCCTCCCACATCAAGCTGCACCTCCATTCCCTACCTCCAGACCTCATCCCGCCCCCTTGACCTGTCCGTCCTCCCCGGATTCACCTATCCCCTCGTTACCTCCCCACCTGTACCCACACATGTCCTATCCCCTCCCTACCTCCCCACCCACACCTTCTCCACCTATCTTCTTTACTCTCCATCTTCGGTCCGCCTCCCCCTCTCTCCCTATTTATTCCAGTTCCCTCCCCCCATCCCCCTCTCTGATGAAGGGTCTAGGCCCGAAACGTCAGCTTTTGTGCTCCTGAGATGCTGCTTGGCCTGCTGTGTTCATCCAGCCTCACATTTTATTATCTTGGAATCTCCAGCATCTGCAGTTCCCATTATCTCTAGCCGAATCTACCAGGTACTTACTCAGGTTTCCTTGCACATTTTCCCGATGTCAGGCTAGTTTGGTGAGATTGGAAAGTTAGGAGGTGGAATATTAATGAGACAAGTCGTGCTGTTAACAAGGCATTTGACAGTAGTAATTCCCTTCAACTGATATCACTGTCGCCTATCAAAAATCTTGTCAAGCTATTTAAAAAAGCATAAAAGGTAGTGTGTTGCTCCCACTGTTAAGAAGGGCCTTACTGAACCTGTTGCCTGATTCTGCCACATATTTATCCACAGTTTACATTACTCAAACTCTGAGAAGGTTCTTCTGCAAATTATTTGAATACATTTGGCATTTAAGATGGTTCCACCTTTCAACCACAATGTGTTATATTTACATTTGTAGTTGTTGTCAGCTTTTCTTTCAAGAGATCAAACAAGTGGCACGGGCTATGTTACCAAGATAACAGGGTTTTAAAAAAATACCCATATACAGCAAGATCTTATGCAGTGAACAACAAAATGGGAACTGCGGATGCTGGAGAATCCGGGATAACGCACACTAGTGGCTCACTTTTAAACCTTGCGTCTAAGTTAAAGTTCCAAAGACAACTCATATCGAGCTTGAAAATGTTTACTTTATTTTTCTCTCCATAGATGCTGCCAGACCTGCTGAGTTGCTTCAGCTGTTCTTTTGTTATAAATCTCCACCACCCATAGTCCTTTGTGTTTTTTTTTATCAGATTATCCCTGTTTTTAGAGGAATTTTTCAAAGGCTTCAAAGGTCAACTCATACATCAACATCTACAGTTTTTTTTGTAATGGTTTAATGCAATTGACTGGCTTGCTTTCCCATTTCAGAGGGTAATTAAAAGTCAACCACATTGACATTCGTCTGGAGTGACACAGTGGCCGAAGTAGGCAAGAATGTCAGATAACCTTCCCTTGAGGAGATTAGTGAATCAGCTTGCTTTTTGCAACTGTTTCATGGTCAACCATTCTAAGACTATCTTTTAATTTCAGATTTATTAATTGATTTTGTTTAACTTCTTCCTGTTGATGTATGTCTGTAACATACCAGTTCAGACCTCTAGTTTACCAATCCAGAAACGCTGTTACTATATGACTATTCCAATGACAAAAGTTTTATACAACGCTTATGGTGTTCTCGCCAACTCAGTTCCAGTTGCTTGCACTCCTTGGCTTAGATTTTTTAATCCTGCATTTTTCACATTTTTTTAACCATTGGTAGGATAACATAGACAGCAGTCCCCACTATTGTGAGATATCGTGTCCCCTGCCAGTAATCTGACCTCTTGCAATTCTATCTAACTTGTAGGCTATCAAAATCTTGGCCCCCACTCTTACAAAGCCCAGGTTCACTCTGTAAGTGTAAATTTTAGTGCTTTGAATGTTTTAAAAAATATAAAAGTCAGAGTAGTAGGACACTAAGAAGACCTGACCTCTTAGTTTTAGCCCTTTGAATGTGCCAGTGTTGCATCTTTGAAAATGGTAATTTGTTCATGAGATGCTGACTAGGCAATGTAATACACACCCCTAAATGTTCTTGAGAAAGTGATGGTGACTTCCTTCTTGAGCTGCAATTGAAGCAATAACATGTCTATTACAGGTTAAATGTTTGGTTGAGGAATTTGAGCAGTGACAGAGTAAATGCAGCCAGTAGGTAAAAATCTCACTCAGCACATTTCTGTGTCATTTATTTCATTTAATTTTTTTTTAATCCTTTAACTTTCAATTCCTGTAGTGTATCAGCATTACAAAATATTCTCATCAAACTATATCATTCTCATCTTATTAGACCAGGATCTGGGTTCCTGAAATACTTTCTGTGAAAATGGAGTAGCTTCAGCTGTTTTCAGTAGAATTGGCAGAGGAAATAATGCAGTCACTGTCCATATCTTAATTCACTGATATAAGTAACAAGTTGGCAAAGTTTCCACTAGCAGAATGTGCTTAGAAAATTACTCATCATGTGAGATCTAATTGCAGAAAGCATATGCAGAAAAGTCTGAAAGGGCTGAATGGACTACTCATGGTCCCTGTTAAAAAGAAAGGTCAATAACTGTGGGCAAAAAGTTTCAAGTAATTGGTAGAAGGTTCGTTGGAGAATTGAAGAATTTCTTTCATCCATAATATGAACGGAACTCATTGCTGAACTGAAAGGATACTGGGTCAAAAACCCTTATTGCATTAAAAGAATCTTGGATTTGCATTTCAAGACCATAAGCTACAGTGCTATGGACCAAGAGCTGGAAGATGGAATTAGATTGAACATGTCTGCTTCAACCAGCCAGGACATGATGGGCCAAATGACTTCCTTACGTGCTGAATCTTTTTATGTTCCTGTGAACACAATGTGAGACTCAAACCTGAAATTTATACTAATACTCACAGTATCATGTAGTAAAAATTCAATTTGTTTGTCAATCACCATCAATCAGCTGTTCCCATATTATGTTCTCTGTTATAAACAGTAGGGTAATATAATGGAATTCAGACTCACTGTGAGAAATGTCATGGGAAATTCACAAATGTTGAATATACTCTTATTACTTTATTGGGAGTTGGACAGTTGGAAGAGTTAACCAGCACATGTATAATTTAGTGGTAATCATTGCACTTCAAATACTTTCTTATACCTCTAGGGTCATAGGAGAAATGTTTTGTGGCATTAAGTGCTGAATCTAAAAGTATCCAGCTACTAATTCAGCATGTCACCACCTGCGCTTCAACCCCAGTGAGCTGACTCCACTACATCATGACATGCTGGTGCCCAGATTGGTTCAAGTCCTTGTTACTGTCCAACATGTCACAAATTGTTAGGTAGTGATCTGTTTGATTTACCTGCTGATTGATTGTCTGAGTCATGATCAAGCTGTGAAAATTAGGTATAAATACCCACAGAGCTCAAGGCTCAAAACGTATGTTAGACTACCATGTCAAAATCAAAAAAATTGATACATAAGAGTATAATTGGTAAGTAACAATCCTATAAGCTTTACAAATTTTTAAAAACATATAAATAAGATGATTGTCATTAACAGAAATAAAATGCCTGCTGTGGAAAACATAATTTGCATTCAAATGATGACCCACTCAAATGAAAAGTAAACATCCCAGTTAATGGACATTTCCCTGCATTGTATTTGAACAAGTTCGAAGATTGAATGAGCAATAGTCCTGAGATTTCAATCCTGTTCTGGAAGATTTTCAATATGAATTCAGTGAGAGTCTATCAAAATGTTTGCAAACATGACCGGGAGCAACATGAACTGCTGTACAGCCTTAGTTTAGAGACTTCAATAAATTATTTTAAAAGCAGTACCCCAATCGCTTTTGCAATGGCATCAACATCAGAAAATGAGGCAAGGGCAGGAACTCAAGAAGGATAGAATCCCCATAGCATGCCTCAAATTGGAATCAGCAAACATCTACATTCCTAGTACAGAGGCACTCCGTTAAAGTGTACTAGGCCAAGGTTGAGATTTAGATCCCAAACAAGTTAATGTGACTGTTTTTAAAATGATGGACAGCTGAATATATTTGATTCCAGTGTATTAAACTTCCAGTCTGCCACTTAGACTCCTGCATGCTCCTTTTCTTTCTTAGGAACGTGAGACAGGTGGGCAGGGAAGAGGCAATCCAATGGAGGTGTTATCCTGAATGATAAAGGGTGATTTTCCTGATCCCAAAATTTTGTAGTGTGAGTGGCAGCATTTTGGATAGATCCATCCTAGCATGAAATAGAAATTTAAAATGAGTGTGGGTGCATTGTGATTTGGTGGGCTTGATTGATCACTGGGAATTGCAGAGAAAGCAAAATATCTGAATGGAAGAATTATGATGGCAGGGATCAGTGATTGAATAGTCGAGAGCCTAGTTAGCTGTGGATGTGTTGGGGGGAAACACTCCTATTTCAGGCCCAGAGCTGTATGAGAAAAAATACAATAGATTGAATTTTCCCAAAAGTAGTGAATGTCAACTTTTGGGGAGTTCATCATGGACGGTTTCTCTGTATGAGTTTTAGCAAATAGTTTGATGTTTCAAGCTGCTCATCTTATTAAGTATGCATTATTCTCAGTATCTTCTGTTCATCAGCAGCAGACGTTCTTACCGCTACCAGGACCTTACAAATATCCTCTTGCTAGTGCCATATTCAGAACTGAGTTGTGTACCCAGTAAAACTCTGCCAGCTAGGAATAGCCCTTTCCGGTCAGCATGGGGAAAAGAAATGAAGAAAAGTTTCTGAGGTTGCAAAGGTGGCCAGGGTGACACCTGGGTGGATAGAATGTCACATCTGTAAAAATGTTGGCACTTCATCTATCTGATTGACATTAATTGTAACTGCAGCTACATGAATAAAACTGCAGAGACTTTCCCAACCTTAGTGCCAATACTCTTTCCCTGATGCACATCATAGCATAATATCTTGTCATTGCTGAATGTGGGGGTATGGCATGTTGTAAAGCCTTCAAACAGTTGTTAATTCAAACTTCTTAAAAAAACAGATAGGAGAAACAGAGAAAAGCAAAAATAAAACTGCATTTTCTTCTCAGATTAAGCTGAGACCTCTTGCCTTTTGAGTAATAGCAATGAATAATGATTTCAATCATCTCAGATCTTTGGAACCGCATGTCAGTGAGGTCCCGTCAGGCTTTTCACTGTATCTCAGCATGTGACAATAATAAACTAAATTAAAATCAAATCATCTTAGTGTATGTAGCTGTGTAGCAGAGCTGACAAAAGAAACTAAGAGGGCCATGAGAGGGAATTAATAAATTCCAGGAGTAAAGAGGCAGGAAATCATGAGCCAAGAAATTAAAGCAGATAAGTGTGCGTAATTTGAAGAAGTACACAAATTCCATACTAACATAGACTGTTTCCACGGAACAGAAACAGACCCCATCAGGAATCTTAGTAAGGCTCTGAGGTGCAGGAAACCTCCAAACAGCTATGAAGAAAAACACTGTTACAGTGTGGGAAAACCCTCCAGGATAACAGCAAAGCACAGCGAATTTACCATAACTACAGAATAAAAATATTTAAAGATGATTAAATGCCTAATCACAATACAAGGCTGTGGCATCAGAAAAGTATTGCCACAAAGATTTAATTTCACAGATGGGTCTAATAGAACAAAATTGGACAATCTGGAGAAGCTAACTCTTGAGGTATATAATAGCTTCCAAACTGGATAGTTGGACAGAACCTGAACAAGTAAATACCTTCCTGTATGCATTTGGAAATATAGCAAAGTGATCTAATTGATTGCCAAGAGTAAATTAAACATCAGACAAATTCACCGCCAGTTTCTATCTCCTTCCCAAAATCCATACCACCTGTTTCTGTCTCCTTCCCAAAATCTATAAACCCGACTGTCCTGGTCAACCCATTCTCTCTGCCTGCTCCTGCACCACCGAACTTATCTCCACTTGTCTCGACTCTGTTTTCTCCCCACTGGTCCAGGAACTCCCCACATAGGTCCGTGACACCACACACGCTCCCCACCTCCTCCAAAACTTCCGATTTCCTGGTCCTCAACATCTCATCTTCATCATGGATCTCCAGTCCCCATATACTTTCATTCCCCATGCAGATGGTCTAAAAGCCCTCTGCTTCTTCTTCTCCCACAGGCTCGACCAGCCCCCCTCCACCGACACCCTTATCCACTTAGCCGAAATCGTTCTTACCCTTAACAACTTCTCCTTCACTTCCTCCCACTTCCTATAGACAAAGGGGCTGGCCAGGGGTACCCGCATGGGCCCAAGCTATGCCTGCCTCTTTGTAGGATAAGTGGTACAGTCCCTCTTCCGAAGCGTCACTGGGCCAATCCCCCACCTCTTCATCCGTTATATCGATGACCATATCAGCGCCACCTCGTGCTCCCACGAGGAGCTCAAACAGTTCATCCACTTTACTAACACTTCCACCCCAACCTTAAGTTCACCTGGACCATCTCCAATACATCTTTCTCCTTCCTGGACCTCTCTGTTTCCACCTCTGGCAACTACCTGGAAAATGATATCTGTTTCAAACCAACCGACTGCCACGGCTATCGAGAATACACCTCTTTTCACACACCTTCCTGCAAAAATGCCATCCCCGATTCCCAATTCCTTTGCCTCAGCTACATCTGCTCCCAAGATGAAGCAATCCACTCCTGGACATCCCAGATGCCCTCGTTTTTCAAGGACCGCAATTTCCCCCTCCACAGTGGTTGAACATGCCCAAGACCGTATCTCCCACGGAACCCACAACTCATCCCTCACACCCCCTCCCTGCAATAACAATAAAGACAGAATTCCCCTCATCCTCACATACCACCCCACCAACCTCCAGATTCAACGCATCATTCTTCACCATTTCCACCACCTGCAATCTGAATCCGACTACCAAGGACACTTTCCCCTCCCTGCTCTTATCTGCCATCTGGAGGGACTGCTCTCTCTGTGTCTTCATTGTCTGCTCCACAATCCACACTAGCCCCACCACCCCTGCCACTTTTCCCTGCAACCGCAGGAAGTGCTCCACCTGCCCCTATACATCCCCCCTCTCCACCATCCCAGGCCCCAAGAAAACCTTGCACATTAAACAGATGTTAACCTGCACATCTATTAATGTGGTATGTTATATCTGCTGTTCCGGATGTGGCCTCCTGTACATTGGGGAAACCAAGCAGAGGCTTGGAAATCGCTTTGTGGAACACCTATGTTTGGTTTGTGACAAACAACTATGCCTCCCAGTCTTGAACCACTTCAATTCCCCCTCCCACATTGTGGACAAATGTCCATCCTAGGCCTCCTCCAGTGCCACAACAATACCACCCGAAAGCTGGAGGAACAGCACCTCATATTTCGCTTGGGAACTCTGCAGCCCAATAGTCTCAATGTGGACTTCACAAGCTTCAAAACCTCCCCATCCCCGACCTCATCCCAAGACCAGCCCAGCTCGTCCTTGCCTCCTCCACCTGTCCATTTTTTCTCCCACCTATCCGTTCCTCCCACCTCACTGAACAGCCCTCACCCCCACTTTCTACCTGCTAGCCTCATCCCCACCTCTTTGATCAGTCTGACCTCCTTCCCACCTACCCACCTCTCCCTCCCAACTGACCAACCCCCATCCCAACTCCCTACCGACACCCTCCTTTACTGGCTCCATCCCTGCCTCCTGACCAGTCCATCTTTTCTCCACCTATCCGCTCCTCTATCCACCATCTATCATCGCTTTCCCCTCTATTTATTTCAGAATCCCCTTCCCGTCCCTTATTTCTGAAGAAGGGTCCAAACCGGAAAGGTCAGCTTTCCTGCTCCTCTGATGCTGCCTGGCCTGCTGTTCTTCTAGCTCTACACCTTGTTATCTCAGACTCCAGCATCAGCAGTTCCTACTATCTCAGACAAATTCCAAGTGGTAGTGAAAGCCTTCAAAAATTATTTCAATCTCAGGATTAATAATATTCTTGCAAGTTCAAGAGTGCTTATAACAATTGTAAATAATAGAAGTGCAAACATCTGGAGGAATCCATAGGTCATTTTGTTAATGATTTCTAAATGATACTGGAGACATGCAACTGTGGTAAAAATGTCAGAGTTCATAGGGCTAGTTTGCTGTAGCCATTACACCTGACTCTCTGTCAGATTTATTACAGCCCAAAGAAGACCTAAATCTACAGAAAGCCATTCATATGATGAGTGAACAAGAGGTCAGGAAACAAAATGGAACAACCCTAGGAGAAAAACAAAGTAATTTACACAGGAGAGCCATACAACATATCCATTTCTTAACATATTAAATGACAATGGACACACCAAATAAGCCAATGCAGTGGTGAAATACACACCAGACACTAAAAGTCCTGGCCAAAGTTTTGGAACAAATATGCCTCACAGACACATGCAGTGCATAGATTTAAAATCTGCATGTTTTTATTGTCAGAATTTAGATCACTTTCAGTAAAGAAAATGAAGCAGGATACGGACATGGCAAACAAAAGACCAAACAAAAGAGATAAATGATGTAGAACAGTTTTGGGAATAGGTGAACTCTAAGTTTCCCTTGTGGAACTCGTGATTTCAATGATCAGTAAAAGAAACCATGCCATTATTTTAACCATGGATCTGGGAAACATGGAAAATGTATCTGTCAAATTGAAAATCAAGAATGACAAGCAAGCAAAATTTTTGCAGAGCTAGAGATGAAGAAAGATGGATCAGAATACATCTGCAGTAATTTTAAATTCACTATTAATTAGGGACTGTATCCTTTGGCTTTCATCAATAACATATTTGCTGGACTACCTAGAGCCCGGCTTTTCAGTAAAATTGATCTTAGTTGAGCTGTCTATATACGAATGTCGATCGTGGGCCATGGAAATACTTCACTATTATAACACATCAAGCACTATTCAAATGCAAGAGACATTCATTTGGAATCACATCTGCACCTGTGTAATTCCAATGTGCCGTGGACCAGCATTGAAAATGGATTGAATGAAGTCCAGCTTAACCTCAATAATATTTTAGTCACAGGATGAAAAAGGGCATCTCCACAATTTAGATGTTAATCTGCAGTGGCTTGAAAATTATGACGTAAGAGTTTCTTTTCGTTCATTTGTGAGATAATGTTCATTGTTGGTTAGACCAACACTTACTGCTCACCCTAATTTCCCAGAGAGCAGTTAAGAATCAACCATATTGCTAAGGGTCTGGAGCCACATGTGGAGCAGACTAGGTGAGGAGAGCAGTTTCCTTCCCAAAACCAGATGAGATTTGTAAACTAGTGATCAAAGATAATGGGAACTGCAGATGCTGGAGAATCCAAGATAACAAAGTGTGAAGCTGGATGAACACAGCAGGCCAAGCAGCATCTCACGAGCACAAAAGCTGACGTTTCGGGCCTAGACCCTTCATCAGAGGGTAGTAAAATAGATGGGTTTTCTGACAATTGACAATGGTTTTATGATGATGATTAGACTCTTAATTCCAGATTGTTGTTCAATTCAAATTCCATTATCTTCCTGAAGATTTTGAACCCAGATTCCCATAACGTTACCTGGGCATCTGGATTGACAATCTAATAATAATACCACTAGGATATCGCTTTCCTGTGAGGAAAGATAAATAAGACTTTTCCAATAAAATCTGCTATTGAATATTTAGGCCATGTCATTGATGCTAAGGAAAACCTTGTAAAGTAAAAGCCATAACTGCGACAGCAATACCTAAAAATGTAAATGTGCTCATTTTTAATGTGGAGGCGCCACTGTTGGACTGGGATGGACGAGGTCAGAAGTGATATGACAGTAGGTTTATTTGAAATCACAAGTTTTCATAGTGCTGCTCCTTCTTCAGGTGAAGTAAAGAAAAGCACACAGGCACAAAATTTATAGGCAGAGGTGATCAAAAGGTCATACAAATGGTGTCAGTGGAGTGTTGATAGGCTGAATAATAAGTCTCTGCAGGTGATCAAAAACATCAAACAGTATGAGTAACGTGTCAACAGATGAATTAGCCAAGTGAAAAGATGACCTATAATCCAACTAAGTGAGGCAGATAATTACAAAATATTAAAAGTGAGGTGGTGCTAGAGACAAACCGAACAGCTAGAATAACATCAGAGATAATAGGAACTGCAGATGCTGGAGAATCCAAGATAATAAAATGTGAGGCTGGATGAACACAGCAGGCCAAACAGCATCTCAGAAGCACAGAAGCTGACGTTTCAGGCCTAGACCCTTCATCAGAGAGGGGGATGGGGTGAGGGTTCTGGAATAAATAGGGAGAGAGGGGGAGGCGGACCGAAGATGGAGAGAAAAGAAGATAGGTGGAGAAAGTATAGGTGGGGAGGTAGGGAGGGGATAGGTCAGTCCAGGGAAGACGGACAGGTCAAGGAGGTGGGATGAGGTTAGTAGGTAGATGGGGGTGCGGCTTGGGGTGGGAGGAAGGGATGGGTGAGAGGAAGAACAGGTTAGGGAGGCAGAGACAGGTTGGACTGGTTTTGGGATGCAGTGGGTGGAGGGGAAGAGCTGGGCTGGTTGTGTGGTGCAGTGGGGGGAGGGGGTGAACTGAGCTGGTTTAGGGATGCAGTTGGGGAAGGGGAGATTTTGAAACTGGTGAAGTCCACATTGATACCATTAGGCTGCAGGGTTCCCAGGCGGAATATGAGTTGCTGTTCCTGCAACCTTCGGGTGGCATCATTGTGGCACTGCAGGAGGCCCATGATGGACATGTCATCTAAAGAATGGGAGGGGGAGTGGAAATGGTTTGCGACTGGGAGGTGCAGTTGTTTGTTGCGTACTGAGCGGAGGTGTTCTGCCTCCGCTTGGTTTCCCCAATGTAGAGGAAGCCACACCGCGTACAGTGGATGCAGTATACCACATTGGCAGATGTGCAGATGAACCTCTGCTTAATGTGGAATGTCATCTTGGGGCCTGGGATAGGGGTGAGGGAGGAGGTGTGGGTGCAAGTGTAGCATTTCCTGCGGTTGCAGGGGAAGGTGCCGGGTGTGGTGGGGTTGGAGGGCAGCGTGGAGCGAACAAGGGAGTCACGGAGAGAATGGTCTCTCCGGAAAGCAGACAGGGGTGGGGATGGAAAACTCCTGGGTGGTGGGGTCGGATTGTAGATGGCGGAAGTGTCGGAGGATGAAGCATTGTATCCGGAGGTTGGTGGGGTGGTGTGTGAGAACAAGGGGGATCCTCTTTGGGCGGTTGTGACGGGGGCGGGGTGTGAGGGATGTGTTGCGGGAAATGCGGGAGACGCGGTCAAGGGCGTTCTCGATAACTGTGGGGGGAAAGTTGCGGTCCTTGAAGGACTTGGACATCTGGGATTTGCGGGAGTAGAATGTCTTATCGTGGGAGCAGATGCGGCGGAGGCGGAGGAATTGGGAATAGGGGATGGAATTTTTGCAGGAGGGTGGGTGGGAGGAGGTGTATTCTAGGTAGCTGTGGGAGTCGGTGGGCTAGACCCCAAGATGACATTCCACATTAAGCAGAGGTTCACCTGCACATCTGCCAATGTGGTATACTGCATCCACTGTACCCGGTGTGGCTTCCTCTACATTGGGGAAACCAAGCAGAGGCTTGGAGACCACTTTGCAGAACACCTCTGCTCAGTTCGCAACAAACAACTGCACCTCCCAGTCGCAAACCATTTCCACTCCCCCTCCCATTCTTTAGATGACATGTCCATCATGGGCCTCCTGCAGTGCCACAATGATGCCACCCGAAGGTTGCAGGAACAGCAACTCATATTCCGCCTGGGAACTCTGCAGCCTAATGGTATCAATGTGGACTTCACCAGTTTCAAAATCTCCCCTTCCCCAACTGCTTCCCTAAACCAGCCCAGTTCGTCCCCTCCCCCCACTGCACCACACAACCAGCCCAGCTCTTCCCCTCCACCCACTGCATCCCAAAACCAGTCCAACCTGTCTCTGCCTCCCTAACCTGTTCTTCCTCTCACCCATCCCTTCCTCCCACCCCAAGCCGCACCCCCATCTACCTACTAACCTCATCCCACCTCCTTGACCTGTCCGTCTTCCCTGGACTGACCTAACCCCTCCCTACCTCCCCACCTATACTCTCTCCACCTATCTTCTTTTCTCTCCATCTTCGGTCCGCCTCCCCCTCTCTCCCTATTTATTCCAGAACCCCCACCCCATCCCCCTCTCTGATGAAGGGTCTAGGCCCGAAACGTCAGCTTCTGTGCTCCTGAGATGCTGCTTGGCCTGCTGTGTTCATCCTTCCTCACATTTTATTAGCTAGAATAACATGATAGGTATAAGAGTTGCATGCCGAGAGGATAACCAAAGTAACAAGTACTCCAAAATTGCACAAACTAATCAAGGTAGAGCGATCATAACAAGTTATCAAGGTACTATGGTGTTAAAACAGGACAATGAGGGAGATTTTACTAATATAGAATGGTATGGTGGGGTTACATGCAGTGTGTCATGAACCCAAAATTACGGTGGAGGCCGTCTTCATGTGTACGGAACTTCGCTATCAATTTCTGCTCAGCAATTTTGCATTGTTGTGTATTTCAAAGGCCGCCTGGGAGGAGGCTTACCCGAAGATCGGAGGCTGAATATCCTTGATGGCTGAAGTGTTCCCTGATTGGGAAGGAACATGTTTGTCTAGCAATTGTTGTGCAGTGTCCATTCATCCATTGTCGTATTGTCTGCATGGCCTCGCCAATATACCATGCCTCGGGACATCCTTGCCTGCAGCATATCAGGTAGACAATATTTGCTGAGACACATGAGAATCTGCCCAGTACATGGTAGATGGTGTTCCCATGTATGATGGTAGTGTCCATATCGATGATCTGACTTGTCTTGCAGAGGTTGCCATGGCAGGATTGTGTGGCGTTATGGTCAATGTTGTCTTGAAGGCTAGGTAGTTTTCTGTAAATGATAGTCTGTTTAAGGTTTGGCGCTGTTTGAAAGCAAGAAATGGGGGTGTATGGATTATCTAGGCGAGATGTTCGTCATCATCGATGAAGAGTATGAAGAATATGGCATAATTTCTCCGTTTCGATGAAGTACTGGATGATGAAGGTTACCCTGTCATTGTGTCCTGTGTCTGTTTTTTGAGGAAGTCATTGCGGTTTTCCGGTGCGGCACATTGGAACTGGCAATTGAAGAGTTGAGCATCATATCCTGTTCTTATGAGGGCATCTTTTGGATCTTTAGATGTCCATCATGTTCAGTTCTGCCTCACTACCAAAACGGATACCATTGGTCTCACAGCAGTCACAGAGGAATTCATCAGAATTCAAAACAGCTATCTCCTGTGGACAATCCCTACATAGACACAGGATCTGCGCAGACGAGGAGGAATGCGAAGGACACTTAAAGATGCTGAAAGACGCCCTCATAAGAACGGAGTGATCAACTCATTGGTGACTAGTTCCAACTTGCCACACCGAAAAACTGCAGCTACCTTTTCAGAAGAAGACACAGGACACAATCAATACAGTACCCTCATCATCCAGTACTTCCCCCAAGCAAAGAAACTATACCATGTTCTTTGCAGCCCTCGACATGCCATCAATGACAATGAAAATCTCGCTTAGATAATCCCTACATCCCCACATCATGCCTTTGAACAACCGACAAACCATAAACAGACCATCATTCGCAGCAAACCACCCAAACTTCAGGACAATATCGACCACAACAACTCACAATCCTGCCACAGCAACCTCTGCAAGACAAGTTAGATCATCGACACGGATACTGCCATTACATGTGGGAACACCACCCACCACATGCATGGCAGATACTCATGTGACTCAGCCAATGTTGGCAATTTCATATGCTACAGGCAAGGATGCCCAAGGCATGGTATATTGACAAAACCATGCAGACGCAATGACAACAAATAAATGTACACTGTGCAACAATCGCCAGACAGGAATGTTTCCTTCTAGCTGGGAAACATTTCAACAGTCGAGGACATTTAGCCTCCACTCTTCAGGTAAGTGTCCTCCAAGGCGACCTTTGAAATGCACAACAATACAGCATTGCCAAGCAGAAACTGACAGCGGAGCTCCATACCCATGAGAATGGTCTCAACCATGATCTCGACTTCATGTCATGCGGATGTAACCCCACCATACCAGTCTATATTTGTAAAAATGTTCCTTACTGTCCTGTTTTGACACCACATTACTTTGATAACTTGTTGTGATCACTCTACCTTAATTAATTTGCACAGTTTTGGATTACTTGTTACTTTGGTTAGACCCTAGGCTTTTGATTCTTATTTCCATCATGTTATTCCAGCTGTTTGGTTTGTCTCCAGCACCATCTTATTTTTAATTTTTTGTAATTACCTCTCTGCCTCTGTTAATTGGATTATAGGTCATCCTTTCATTCGGCTATTCATCTGTCGACACTTTTGATCACCTGCAGAGACTCATTATTCAGCCTATTGGCACTCCACTGACACCATTTGTATGATCTTTTGATCTCTCTGCCTATAAATTCTGTGCCTGTGTGCTTTTCTTCACTTCACCTGATGAAGGAGCAGCATGTCGAAAGCTTGTGATTTCAGATAAACCTGTTGGACTATAGCCAGGTGTCATGTGACTTCCAGCCTTGATCATTTTTGGGGGTTTGTTGAATTACTCGAGCAGGTTTGTCCCAAATCTTGCAACCATTCTTAAACTGCTGCATTTCTTTTTAAGCCAAAACAAGAACTGGGAATGGGAAAATCAACATGCAAATTATTTTACATGAGCAAAAGAGGCTTTACTAAAAGCAGAAGCCCTGATCTATTTTGACCCCAAGATACCTTTGCAACGAGCATGGGATGTATCGCCATAGGAGTGGGAGTAGTCATTTGTCACTCATTATCTTTTGGTGAAGAGAAACCAATAGCTTTTGCATCAAAATCATTAAACAAAGTTAAACTTTGCAGAGAGAGAGAGAAAGAAGATCTTAGAATCATTTTTGTCCACAGAAGATTCCAGTGAAACCAGTATGACTAGGAATCTACTAACAGACTAAAGACCATTAACCACGATATTTGGGCCTCATACAAGAATATTTTCTGTAACAGCAAGCCTTATGTAGAAGTGAGCATGGTTACTGTCAGTTCACACTTATACAATTACTGGATATCCAGTTTACATTGGAATGCTAATGGGTTTTCTAGATTATCTTTGTTAAATGAGTCATCTATAAACAGTTCTTACGTAGACATTCGGTACATCAAACAAGTAGAGAAGACACCGGTAACAATAGGACAAGTTGCCAACTATCACTGTAACACAGACTGGATGAGTTGTCTATACTGCACAGAAAAGAGATGATGTAGTATAGAGAAGATCTGCAGATCAACTCATTGCAACCACAATGAATCCTTTGATCATTAGCAGGATGAGGGCAGCGCTAGCCAGGCAGCATTTATTGCCCATCCCAAATTGCCTAGAGAGCAGGTCAGAGTCAACCACATTGCTGTGGGTCTGGAGTCACATATGGGCCAGACCAGGTAAGAATGTCAGTTTCCTTCCCTAAAGGACATTAGTGAACCAGATGGTTTTTCCTGACAGTTGACAATGGATTGATGGTCATCATTAGGTTCTTAATTCCAGATGTTTTATTGAATTCAAAGTCCATCTGTCATGGTGGGTTCAAACTGGGGTCCCCAGAACATTATCTGGGTCTCTGGATTAACAGTCCAACAATAATACCACTAGACCATCGCCAATGTACCAGGGATAGTGTTAATTGAAGATCCATAAGTAACTGTACCAAATAGAGACCTGGGTGTACCTGAGGACAGAACAGTAACTGGATTGCCTGAAGGAGACAGCACCTTAGTGGAGAATACTATGACATTGTGCGGCCCTTTGAACATTTAATCATCTCAGGAAAAGACAAAAGATGGTGTTCCTAGTATACCTAAAACACCAGAGGTTAAGGCCAATGAGAAAAATAAACAAACACCTGAGGTACACCAACAGCAACACAGGAATCAACATCCTCCAAAACATCTTATATATGTCTACTGACTACATATGACTTTGTGAATAATATTATGAACATTTTCTTTGCACGAACCTCTAACAGGGAGAGGGTATTTTGTAGTTGTTAAGTTTGGTGGACTGCCACTAAGAATCCAATCACATGAAATAATGAAGATATCACTGGCCATTTTGGGCAGGCAACAGTTCAGTCTAACCTTACTGCCTGTAGCATAAACATTTCCATAATAAAGCTCTTCCTGCTTAATGCTTGGTCTCCTGATCCTATTTGGAACTTAATATACCTCTAATACTATTACCGTACTAATGTTGAGTAGAGGATTGGGGTTCGGTATGACACCTACCTGGACAATCCTTCATGTTACAAAGTTCTATGCAGGGGAAATTGTGGAGCAGTATGTCATGCTGGTTAGCTGTCTGAGGACATCAATGCAACTATAGTAACATAATATGAATGTGTTTACTGTCTTGTGAATGGCTGACCACTGTACAAATTAACTCCTCACCATGAATGTTCTGCTCTTTTAAGGTTCAAGCCACTGCTATTTTTGTTTTGCTCAACAACCATCATGTTTGTACCCTGCAGAGTTGATGTTCTCAGACAATATTTTGGGCAGATTTCAAATCATCTCCAGTTCGTAACTGGGAGGTGTTGTGTTTGCAAATCTAACGTTGAAGATTTGCATTAACTCTAGCATCATGGATATTGTTCATCCTGCAAAGTGAATTATTTATATTTCTCCATGCTTAGAACTTGGCTGTTGTTGCTCCTGAGCCACATGCCATTTGCATCCAGCATGAGAGTGAAAGTATTGAAGCTCACCTGCCCCTCACCACCATAAGTTTCAAGATGTCCAGTGCAAGTTGTTTCTGTTTCTTCTTGTTGTTCTTCTCATTCTTCTGAAGAAGGGTCTTTAGACTCAAAACATTACCTCTGCCTTCTCTCCACAGGTGCGGCAGACTTACCAAGTTTATCCAGCAATTACTTCTTTTGTTTCAGATCTTCAGCATCCACAGTTCTTTGTTTTATAAAAGTAGAAATGTTTTACTATATTTGTATAGTGGTTAGACCACATCTAGAGTGCTATGTATGGTTATAATCAGCTTATTTTAGAAGAGACATAATTGGAATAGAAGAAGTTTTATTCAACTGATTCCTGGGATGAAGGTGTTACTTTTTGAGGAAATGTTTGACAGGTTAGGCCTTCAAGTTGAGAAGAATGACTGTTGACTTTATTGAAAAATATAAGATCCTGAGGAGACTTGATGCTGAAAGGTTGTTTTCCCTTGTAACAGAGACGAGAATTAAGGTATGCAGTTTAAAATTAAGGGGTGTCCCACTAAAGACAGAGATGAGAATTATTTTTCTCAGAAGATAATGAGCCTGTGTTCATATGACCTGCACCATGTAACCTTATACACTCTTACAGCCGCCAAAGCCTTATCAGGGTATGAATGTTTTTTCAGTTGTCATTGTCAGCACACAGTTATCACTCATCCATCTCTCTTGACTAACGTTTACAATGCAAAACTAATGCGTATCCTACCGTAGGTGTGCACCTATGTCAAAAGTTAGGATGCTCACACACCCTTACAGCATGAATAGATCAAAAAAATCATTCAGCTTTATTTGGCACTTCACCCAAGTCCTAGGGATAACCTCACAGCAACTGACATCCTCTGCTACCAGGCTGACTTAGTCAGGTCTCGCTTTCCAACTCATGGGAAGAAATTCCACCATTTGTTCAGCTTGGAGGAGAGCACACAGAGAATAATCATTAAACCACTACGTCTCCAGGTGCACGGCGCCTCTTCTATTGCATTATTTAGGGATTATGTGATCTTTTCAAAATTTGTACCAATTGTAGACAAGTTGAAAACAATCAACAGTCATGGTGAGCACTTTAGAAAGAATTGGGCTGTCAGCATTACAATGGTCCATCTCCGAAGTAGTTTCCTACTTAATACACTACATTGCTCCTGATCTATTGATGCACCCCAGCTGTTTACCTTCTATACATTGTCAGTAGTCCTTTCATTCACTTCAGTGCAGCTATTCCCTTGTCATCGTGTGCACTGTTTGCCACCTTAAATCTCACTCTGGGCCACTGATTTGCTGGCAGTTCTCCCTTTCGCATGTATACCTGGTGCATAATTGTGGCAGAATTATGGGACCAGACAGCAAATTACATTTCTGCTGAAGTCATCACCCAGTTGTGCATAAAATTCTCACAAAATCTTCCTTCACTGGCTCGATGAGGTTGGCCTTCACAGCATTTTCAATGGAAGGAAAGATGTTGGAATCATTTGCAACATGTCATATGGAGTTGAGTAAGAGAGAAGCCAGAAAAGACAAAGGCGATTAGCTATGAAGAAATCATGTATAACAACACCTCTAACATAAGTGGTTGTCATGACCTCAACTAGAACCCCAAGTGGGTCTGTGATAGATCATGAGACATTTAATTCCAGATTTTCTTTTGAAAATTGGAAACAATTTTATATTGCGATTTGAACTCAAGTCTTCAGAACATTACCTGTATCTCAATACCACTGGATTTTTGCTACTGAATGAAATGCGACGCTTACATTAAAGGTTGTGGATGGTGCAGCATTGATTGGAAAGTATTGTTAACTGATCTCCTATCTTAACAATTTTGGTTAAATCATTTATTTCATTTCATTGCACAAATCAAAAAAGGGTCTTGGCCCGAAACGTCAGCTTTTGTGCTCCTAAGATGCTGCTTGGCCTGCTGTTTTCATCCACCTCCACACTTTATTATCTCAAATATTATTTGATTAATTATGGATCTAAAATATATCTGTACTAGTAATGTATAGCAAATTTATCAATAAATTACAGAAGCTTAAGACAAAAGAAAACTCTTCCTTATTCAAAGATAGCAGGAACTGCTGATACTGGACAATCTTAGATAACATGCTGTAGGGCTGGATGAACACAGCAGGCCAAGCAGTATCAGAGGAGCAGGAAAGCTGACATTTCGGGTCTGGATCAAAGGATTTTGGGTCTGGATCAAAGGATCCAGACCCGAAATGTCAGCTTTCCTGCTCCTCTGATACTGCTTGGCCTGCTGTGTTCATCCAGCTCTACATCTTCTTACTCAACAACATTTTTTTATACAGGCTATATTAAAGACTGCACAAAATAAGTGAAAAATATGACACGTTCAAAAATAATTCATCATTTTTGCAGTTTCTTTCTCGATTTGTTATGCAAAATTTATGTCTCTTTCTCTTATTTAGTTCTTGCAAATTTATTTGGAGCTTTCGAATTCCATGGATGATGATATTAGTTTAGGCAAAACCTATGAAGCTCTCGCTAAGGCCTTGATAAGGTAAGATGGAATTTGTCACAGAGAATTCAATCAGCTGTGAAAAACTAAATTGTTAGAGGCATGTTGCCAAGCTTTACAACATACTTACATTAGATCTTTTGCCCTTTTTGAATGACTCTTGCATGAAAGTTATCCAATTATTTGCTCAACAGAGTTCAAAGATGGCATGAAGTATAGGCAAATGTTAGATATTTTATCATAGTAAAGATTTAGCTGATATGTTGTTCCAACCAATATATTATTTTATATTTAAAGTTACAGACTGAGCTCAAACTCTTAAGAGATTTTAGATTTTGACTTCAGTTTTAGAAACACATATTATTGCTCAGAATTATTTTTCATGTGCTTAATATTCTGTCTATTCATTTTTTTCGGTCAGCCTGATATGATTAAGTTTTTTCCCACTGGGGAAAGTGTTTTTTTTTGCTTACAAGTGTTTCTACAGTATTTTAACTGAAACATTATACAGTTTGCATTTATATTAAAGCAATTCAACAGTCCAGTAAGCATCACAATTTATCAAATTAAACTGGTTCTTTCTGAGATGAAATTTTGGAAATGGCCATGGCGAAAAAAATTAATTGAAAGTGTTTACATTAATTCATGAAATGAAGAAAGTCGTTTAAATTTCCACCTGTCGCCAGTCCCATTTTCTTCTTGCTAAAAGCTCTGGTCGTTAAACTTGGTGGCACAATTGGCAACCCCCCAGAGTGATTGTTCTCATCTCTGCTATATTTGATTTCTCCACACTGAACAAATGATTAAGTTTTCATGCATTGGTTCAGCCAAAATCTGTGTTCACTCAACCACATCCTTTATTGATTACTTCTACTGCAAACAGTAGGCTGTGTGTGATGTACATAATTGGACAGTTGTCAAGGGATGTGGTTGTTAAGAGTTCTAGTTCACCAGCTGGAAATTGGAATCACCTTGATATACAAATAGTATGTGCTAGCTCCTCTCAACCTTGAGACTCAGAAAGCATGTTTTCCTGGAAAATAAATTAACTTTTAAAGCCTCAAATAGAAGTTTCTTAAAGTATACCATATTTTTCTCAGATAAAATAAAAACAATATTTCAGTGCAAAATCTCTCCATACTGCATGGCTAATCCAACTTTATTATTACTAATATTAAGCTTTTCTGCAAACTGCAGAAAAAACTGGATGGGGAATTAAGCCTAAGGAACATGAATTGCATATGATATACATGCTTGTTTGTGTGTGATATAGATGTAATTGGAAAAATGTTAGAGTACCTGGTTCATTATTCCAGATGCTGTGAGCAAGAAAAATATGTAACCTCCTCGTGAATGAAATAAAAGTCAGAAATGCCATTTTACCTTAAATTCTGTTTTATTCCAAAACACAACAGAAATATAGGTAAATATTTGGGCACTTCAACAGTTAAATTGAGGTCTTTGAATTTGTTCAAGTAGCAAAAATGCCATGGAGCATGCTACAGGCATTACCTTGGAGACTACTGTGAACAATGTTAATGCATGACAGCTTTCACTTCTTGCAAATTCCTCTCTCCAGTTTCAATGGGAATGTTAACCTGTTTAGTTTAAATGGTTAAAATTTCCACCAAAGTTACAGTGTGAAAATTTGACATATGGTAAGCATTCATATAGTTGCATTAGCCAAAGTACTTTCAACGATGTTGCTACTAGATGTAACAGAATGTACTACAAATGCAGATTGAAAGCAGAGACTGGGATTTGCTGTTATGCACTTTCAGTGGTAACAAACGTCTGTTTATCATATGCATGTAGTAATGATCTTTGCCAATATTTCATGGCCACTGTTTTTTGTGTTATTTGATTAACCTATTGCAAGGTGAGGATAAATAAGTTAGCAGTGGTATGCCCTGGAAGTCTCAACAGATGAAAAAGAAATGAAATAAAAATTTTATCCTGGATTTTCCACCAGCCAGACAGTTGTCATTCCAGCATGGGGAGATTTTGCACATGGGGACCCAACGGAATCTCTGTCATAGCATAGTCTGAAGAAATTACTGGAAATTGAATTTTGTACCGGCAGTTCCACTGGAAACATAAAAATTCTGCAAATAGGTGCAAACAAGTATGCTACTCCTTCAAACCCTTCAAGCCTGCCATGCCATTCAATCGATAACGAGCTGATCATCCAACTTAGTAGGTTGTTCCTGTTTGTTCATACCCTTTGATTTCTTTAGCCCAAAGAACTATATTTGTCTACTTCTTGAAAACATTCAATGTTTTGGTCTCTCTGTGGTAGAGAATTCCACTGGCTCACCACTCGCTGGGTAAGGAAGTGCCTCCTTATCTCAATACCAAATGGCTTATCCTGTATCTTTAAACTGTGAACTTTGTTTCTGGACTCCCCAGTCTTTGGAAACATCCTTTCTTTGTTTACCTTTTCTAGTCCAATTAGAATTGTATTAGGTATCTATGAGCTCTCACCTCATTTTGCTAAACTCCAGTGTGTATAACCCTAACTGATCCAGTCTCTCTTTATACATCAGTCTTGACATCCTGAGAATCAGTCCAGTAAGCCGTTGTGGCATTTCCTCCGTACACAGAACATCTTTCCTCAGATAAGGAGACCAAACCTGCACACAATACTCTAGACTTGATCTCACTGAAGCACTGTGCAATTGCAGCAAGATATCCCTGCTCCTGAACTCTAATTTTCTCACTATTAAGGCCGACATAACATCTGCACGCTTATTTTCAGCAACTGGTGTTCAAGGACACCCAAGCCTGGTTGCACCCATTCCTTTCCCAATCTATTGCCTTTCAGATAAAAGTCTGCTTTCCTGTATTTGCTACCAAACTTGATGACCCCATGTTTATCCACAATTTATTTCATTTCCCATGCATTTGCCCACTCACTCAACTTATCCAAATCATATGGAAGCATCTCTGCATTCTCCTCACAGTTCACCTTCCCACCCAATTTCTTGGTGTCTGCAAACTTGGAGATATTCCCTTATTTCCTCCATATAAATCATTAATATACATTATGAGGTGAAGATAGTCAGTTTTTGTAGAGAAATGATCTTGAGAACATTGATGGATTAAAAGCCAATAAATCCCCAAAGCTGAACACTAATCACTGCGGTACTCCCCTAGTCAAAGATCCTTTTATTCTCTGTCTCCTGTTTATGTACATAAACTACTCCCAACACATGCACTTTAATTTGACATCCAATCTCTTACACCTTATATTTCTTTACATGTTATATCTCTTATCAAAAGCCTTCTGAAAATCCAAGTAAACCACATCTACTGGATTTCTCTCATCAACTTTACTGGATAAAATCTTTGAAAAAATCCAGTAGATTTGTCAAGCATGATTTCCCAATCATAAATAGGACCCTCTTTGATTCTTTCAATGTTTTCCAAGCACTGCTATTGAACCTTTTATATTCTAGCACTTTTCCTATTACCAATGTCAGGCTAACTGGTCTGTGATTCCCTGTTTCCTTTCTACTGCCCTTTTTAAATAGTAGGGTACATTACCTGCTCTCCAATTCATGAGAACTGTTCCAATGTTTATAAAATCATGGAAGGTGATCACCAATGCATCTGCTTTCTCAGGCCACTTCCTTAAGTACTCTGTTCAAAGCAGTGAGAAGATTTGTAGCTCGGATTACAGACTTGCATGTCAAGCCAGTGTGCTTATACTGTATACAGTTAAAAGAAATGGAGACCGAAAAAGCACAATTCGCCATTATCTCCGTAACAGACAACAACAAGAAGACACAACGCGGCCAAACACACCAGTCCCAGACCATCCACAACCTCGTCTCTTCAGGTGACCTCCCATCCACAGCCTCCAAACTGATTGTTTCCCAACCCTACACTACCCGTTTCTGTCTCCTTCCCAAAATCCACAAACCTGACTGCCCTGGTCAATCCATTATCTTTGCCTGCTCCTGCCCCACCGAACTTATCTCTCCTTGTCTCGACTCCATTTTCTACCCCCAGCCCAGGAACTCCCCACCTACATCCATGACACCACCAACGCCCTCCACCTCCTCCAAAACTTCTGATTCCCTAGTCCCTAACACCTCATCTTTACCATGGACGTCCAGTCCCTATATACTTGCATTCCCTGTGCAGATGACCTAAAGGTTCTCTGCTTCTTTCTGACCCATAGGCCTGACCAGTCCCCCTCCAAAGACACCCTTATCTGCTTAGCTGAACTTGTCCTCACCCTTAACAACTCCTCCTTCAATTCCTCCCACTTCCTACAGACAAAGAGGGTGGCCATGTGTACCGGCATGGGCCCTTTGTATGCCTGCCTCTTTGTAAAATACGTGGAACAATCCCTCTTCCGAAGCTACACTGCCCCTATCCTCCACCTCTTCCTCCATTACATTGATGACTGTAGCGGTCTCCCCTTGTGCTCCCATGAGGAGCTCAAACAGTTCATCCACTTCGCTAACACCTTCCACCCCTACCTTAAGTTCACCTGGACCATCTCCAATACCTGTGCCTCCTTCCCAGACCTCTCTGTTTCCATCTCTGGCAAACACCTGGGAACTGATATCCATTTAAAGCCTACCAACTCCTACAGCTACCTAGAATACACCTCCTCTCATGCACCTTCCTGCAAAAATGCCACCCCTAATTCCAATTCCTTTGCCTCTGCCGCATCTGCTCCTGAGATGAGGCATTCTATTCCTGGACATCCCAGATGTCCTCGTTTTTCAAGGACCCCAACTTCCCCTCCACAGTGGCCAAAAACACCCTCGACCACATCGCTCACGTTTCCCGCAACTCATCCCTCACACACCCTCCCTGCAATAATAACCAAAACAGAATCCCCTTTGTACTCACGTACCACCTCACCAACCTCTAGATCCAATGCATCATCCTCCGGCACTTCCACCACCTACAATCTGACCCCGCTACCAACGACAATTTTCCCTCCCCACCTTTATCCACCTTCCGGAGGGACCATTCTCTCAGTGACTCACTTGTCCACTCCATGCTCCCCACCAGCCCCACCAACCTTGGCACTTTTCCCTGCAACTGCACAAAGTGCTACCCCTGCCCCTGCACCTCCCCACTCACCCCCATCCCAGGCCCTAAGAAAACCTTCTACATTAAACAGATGTTCACCTGAACATCTGCTAATGTGGTATACTGTATCCGCTGTTCCTGACATGGCCTCCTATACATCGGGGAAACCAAGCAGAGGCTTGTAGACCACTTTGTGGAACACCTACGCTAGGTACACGACAAACGACTGCACCTCCCAACTGCGAACCACTTTGACTCCCCCTCCCACTCTTTGGATGACATGTCCATCCTGGGCCTCCTCCAGTGCCACAACAATGCTACCCAAAGGTTGCAGGAACAGCACCTCATATTTCACTTGGGAACCCTGCAGCCCAATGGTATCAATGTGGACTTCACAAGCTTCAAAATTTCCCCACCCCTGACTGCATCCCAAGACCAGCCTAGCTTGTCTCTGCCTCCCTAACCTGTCCGTCCTTTCTCCCACCTATCCACACATCCCACCTCAACCTCCACTCCCACCTTCTACCTACAAGCCTCATCCCTGGCTCCTTGACCTGTCCATCTTCGCTGGACTGACCTACCCCCACCCTAACTCCCCACATACACTCACCTTTACTGGCTCCATCCCCACCTCCTTGACCTGTCTGTCTCCTCTCCACCTATCTGCCTTTTATTCAACTTCCATTTGCCTCCCCGTCTCTCTATTTATTTCAGAATCCCCTTCCCCTCCCCCATTTCTGAAGAAAGGTTCAGACCTGAAACATCAGCTTTTCTGCTCCTCTGCAGCTGCTTGGCCTGCTGTGTTCATCCAACTCTACACTTTGCTTCATCAATCACACTACTGTATATCAGAGACATATCAGAGATGACCACAGGACTACTCAGACCCCTAGGTATCAGAGTAGTCCACAAAACAACTAACACCCTACGACAGCTACTGACGAACATAAAGAATCCCATACCCATAACCAATAAAACCAACAAAATATATATAAAATACCATGCAAGAACTGTGAGACACATTACTTTGGCCAGACTAGAAGAAAACTGACAATAAGAATACACGAACATGAACTAGCCACCAAGTGATACAACCAGTTCTCACTGGTCTTAGTACACACTGACAAAGAAGGATATGAATTCAACTGGAAAAACACATCCATAATAGCACAAGCCAAACAGTGACATGCCAGGGAATTTCTGGAGGTGTGGCATTCCAACCAGAACTCCAATGAACAGACACATTAAACTGGACTCAATATACAAACCACAAAAAAACAAACCTGAAAGTGATGCCAACCACCAGAGCAAACAGAGGCATACAAATAACAAGCAGGACAGAACACCAGTGCTTCACCAGAGGCACACTGACGATGTTACCTAGCAGGGTGACGAAACATCTGCAAACTTACTGGCTCAGCGAACAATTCTACAACCTTAAGTATACAGTATGGAGCTGGATGAACGCAGTAGGCCTGACAACATCAGAGGAGAAGGAAAGTTGATGTTTCAGGTTGGGATCCTTCTTCAGAAATGGAGAGGGAAAAGGGAGCTAGGAAACAAATAGAGAAGGCTGGGAAAGGTAAGTGGGATGGTGATAGGTAAGTGCAGTTAGGGAGTGGTGGGATTGGTCAGTGGGTTGGGAGGGGCGGATTTGTGAGAGAGAAGATGAACAGTTGTGTTAGGTCAAGGAGGTGAGAGGGAGGGTTGGACGTGGGATAAGGCTAGGGGTGGGGAGATTTTAAAACTGGTGAATTCCATGTTTAGGCCATTGGGCTGTAGGATCCTGAGATGGAAAATGAGGTTTTGCTCCGCCAGTTTGCAGGTGGTGTCATTGTGACACTGGAGGAGGCCCAGGATGGACATGTCACCCAGGGAGTGGGATGGGGATTAAAATAATTGACAACCAAAAGATGTTGTTGTTTGTCGCCTACAGAGCACAGATACTCCTCAAAATGGTCTCCAAGCCTATGCTTGGTCTCACCAATGTAGAAGAGTCCACATTGGAAGCAGCTGATACAATAGACCAAGTTGACGGATGTGCTGGTGAACCCCTGTCTGATGTGGAAGGTTGGTTTTTGTGCCTTGAATTGCAGTGAGGGGAGAGGTGTGGGGGCAGATGGGGTTAGATGCAGAGGTTGGTGGAGTGATATGTGAGGACAAAAACGATTTTGTCTTTATTTTTGTTGGGAAGAGGGGATGTGAGGGCAGAAAAGCCAAAATTATTATAGCCAGCCTGCGTCTCATACCTTCACAGGTTCCTTTGTTCAAATTCAGGACCCTTGACACAGAATCAACTACATCACTCTCCACCTTAATGAAGAATTCTGTCACATTCTGATCACTCTTACCCAAGGTACCTTGCACAGTTAGATTTGCTATGTTCCATTTTCACTACACAATACCCAGTCCAAGATGACAAAGTGTGAAGCTGGATGAACACAGCCGACCAAGCAGCATATCAGGAGCACAAAAGCTGACGTTTCGGACCTAGACACAACATCCCCTAGGATCTGACTGCCTCGCTTCTGCCTATCCAGCCACTGTACAGGACCTGAAACATCATTCTACTGCTAGACCTGATGCATACATGGCTGCCCCCTACTACGACCTGACCTAGATGATAGGATATAAGGAATGGCAGCTAAACTTGCTAATGACACAAAGGTAGATGGGAAAGTGAATTGTTAAGAGGACATAGGCATTCTACAAAGGGATATAGATAAGTTAAGGGAATGACAAAGATCTGACAAATGGAGTTCAACGTGGGAAAATGTGAAATTGTCCATTTTGTTAGCATGAATATATATGAAGCATATTATCTAAATGGTGAGAGGTTGCAGAATCAGGTCTCCTAATGCATTAGTCACAGAAGGTTAGCATGCAATAGCAAATAATCAGGAAAGCAAATAGAACATTATGTTTTGCTGTGAGGAGAATTGATTGCAAGAGTAGAGAGGTAATAGTTCAGATTTTTAATACATTGGTAAAACCACATCTGGAGTATTCTTAACTATCCTGGTCACCATTTGTAGGGAAATGTTTCAGGAGCACTTCATAGAGAGTTTATGAGACTAATACTGGGAATGAGTAGATTGTCTTATGAGGAAAGGCTAGACAAGCAAGGGCTATATCCACTGGAGGTTAGAACATACAGAGATGACTTAATTGAAACATATACGATCCAGAGGAGACTTGACCACATGGATGTGACACAGATGCTTCCCCTTTGAGAGAATCTAGAACTATGGGTCGTAGTTTAAAAATAAGGCAATAAAAAAGAACTGCTGGTGTTGGAGATCAGAACTGATGAAGAGTTGTCAAACTCAAAACGTTAACTGTTTTCTCCCATAGATGCTGACAGACCTGCTGAAAATTTCAGCAAATTCTATTTTTGTTATGACAGGAATGAAAGAAAATAAATTCTCTTAGAGGATCCAGGTCCCTGATCACCCCTACCCATCTAGCGCCCTATCCTCCCAGCTCCCTAACATCATGTTTGCCTTATGTGTTGAGATTCAACGGCAGCTGTCAATGTGACTGTCAGGTTCTTTTTAAATTCCAGGATACTGCAGCTGACTCTGTATGAAACGGGGTCATAGTTTGACTTACCTGACAGTTCTGCGGCTGGAAAGAACTCTAAGAATGGAAGTACGGTTCCACATTTCTAATGGAGACCTAAACTGATTTGCCTCTCAGAAATGCAGAGATCTCTTTTTTTAAGAAAAGAGAAGAGGTAGAGTTGCAATCTGCGCCAGCCTAGTATTTACTGATCATCCAAAATGTAAGAAACCCTCGTACCATAGCATTGCTGGACAATGAGAACATTACAAACTAGAATGGGCCATTGAGTTCCTTGAGCCTGCTTCACCACTTAATGAGATCATAACTGATCTGAACCTCAACTCCATATAGCCATTGATATCATCAATTATAAAATCAAAACCTAGTTCGGTCTTGAAAACCCTATTGATCTTGAAATCCATGGCCATGGACTTGTCCCAATTTTCTGTGTGAAAATTATGTCTTGGTTTTCATTCTGTATGGTTCGGTTCTACTTTAAAAACTATGTCATTCAATTTTTATTCCCTTACTGGACAGGTTTCTCCGTAGTTACACAATCAAAAGAAAATATACCATTTAAGCATCTTAATCAGGTGACTCCTGAATCTTCTATAGTAAAGGCAATATAAATCAGTTTAATCTGTGCTCTTACACCACCAAAGCCAATAAATCCTTTCTGAAGCAAAATACTGAAAACAGAATGCAATACTCTATATGGGGTCAGGCCAACTGAAGAATAATTTCGTAATCTTTGTAACTCAGTCTCCTTGAAATAAAATTGACATTCAGTTAGACTCTTAATCATGTATTGTGGCAGTGTAGAAGCCATGGTGACATAGTGGTAATGTTGCTGGACTTGTAATCCAGAAGCCCAAGCCAGTTTTCTGTGCAAAAATAAACTCTGGAATCTGGAAATCAGAAACAAAAGCAAAAACAGAAATTGCTAGAAAATCTCAGCAGGTCTGGCAGCATCTGTGGAGAGAAATCCGAATATCTTTTTGGCAGAAGGGATCCTCCATCAGTACTGGGTTCTTCTTCTGAAGAAGGGTCAGTGGACCTGAAATGTTGACTCAGATTTCTTTCCACAATTAAAAAGTGTTGCCAAGTGAAGTTCATGGTGTCTGGTCTGCTCTGACCCAGAGCAAATGTTTTCATACATTATTCTGTTCTTTGATTATAAAATTTGGCTGTTGGATGCATTCCTTGGGAAATTGCATAATTAGAAAGGTCGAAGCACTCACCATGGACAAGATTCTTCTGGTGCCGTAATTAAAGCCCTGCCCACACCACCTCAGACACTGGAAGCCAGGAATGACAAATCACACTGTGATGTTTGAGCTTCTGCATTGAAGACATGGCCTTGAAGATTGGCAGGCTAGCTCCTCCCTTCATAGACAAGACCTTCTTTTAGTTCAGACAGGTTGAAAACTTCAATGTGAACTCTCACAGCTTGGCACACTCACAAACTAGTCTGCCCTGGAATGTCTGCAAGACAGTGCAGGCAATTATTATGGAAAACACACCCTATCAACAAACTTTGGGCTCGGAAGGATAGACAGGCCATTCTATCCAGGTGGCTGCCAATGTCACAACTACCCTCAAAGGGCTTGTTTCAATAAGCAGCTTGGCAGTTGTGTAGATTCTCTCAATCCTTAAATGTATTGAGGATGCTACATTACCCACAGCCCACCTCTTTATACCCTTCCCCTGTGACTATGAAAGTCATGCAACTTAGATAATGGGCTTCTGTGCCATTGCTGATGTTCCCCCTGTGCATGGTACTATTGAAAACTCTATTGATCTTTATATTGTTTGGAAAATTCTCTATCGCCAATCAACAGGCTTCATAAAAAGAAGGCTTCCACTTGATTCATGTTAAGACTATGTCTGACCATTGATGCCAAATTCTGGATATCCAAGATATTGGGTGCTGTCATGATGCATACACACTAGAGAACCCAGAGGCTCTTGCCTCTCTCCAAGGTGCTTCAACCATACAGGAATGGCTGTTATGAAACAAGGATTACTACGATAAAGGTGTAAAATGTCTATTATCACTTGCGAATTTAGAGTTTTAAAACTGAGGAAGATAGGTTTTTGTCTCAGTAATATTTTTTCTAAGAGGCCAGAAAGTCTTTTTGAAAGGTGGCCTAAATATATAGTTTTCAAGAAAGCATGTAACTTAGTATCTAGCCAGACATTTGAAGAAAACGACAATGTGGTCTGTAGACCCATTGTACCCTCTGCCTCCTTGGTGGATCTTCACCCTCTGGAGTTTGTGCAACAACCACAGGGGGGATTTCTGTTCTTGCGGAGTTTGCTGACAATGTTGTAATTGTTGTTTCCTTTGACTTTGTCTTTGAAGTTTCATGAAGATTGTTATGACTTCAACAACACTGTTCTCCATTTGAACCTTATGAGCATGTAGTCTGTGGGGAATATCAGAATGATAACTTGTCAGTTTTTGAAGAAATTCCTGAATCCTCACATTCATAAAAATGAAGCATCATGCTTCAATGAACCTCACTTTAAGAAAGTATTCAAGAAATATCACACCAATGTGGAAGCTCTGAGTCAATAAACAAGAATATATAACAAATAACGTCTGTGACACTGGAGTTTCCAGTTCTCATTTGTGACAACCTTGGAGATGACCTTTTTTTTGCGCAAATATCAATGGCAGCTTCTCTGGAATCTGCAGTCTGCAGCAAATTGCATTTGACATATAGGGAATGCAGGAGATGACATAGATCTACTCCATTAATGCCCTAGAAGCAGCTTCAAACTGGGTGCAGGGCGGAATGGGAAGCAAACCTACCTCAGCCCTTGAACTTTAGGTTGTACCTAAGAAAAATCAAATTGGAGGAAATAGATTGTGTAGTAACAGGGGAAGAATCATGAAAAAGGTAAGTTGGCTTGCACGTACTTCATGATGACTTATTCAATCAGGCAACTATTACTTACAAGAATTAATTTGTACCCCCTCACTAAAGACAAAGGAGTCAGATATAATGGGTGAAATTATATGAGGAATGGGGGCTATGGTGAAATCTGTGGCAGAAATGGATGAGAAGTTTAGTGAGATCAAACTGGACATCAGGAACATCTTAGATAATGGGGACTGCAGATGCTGGAGAATCCAAGATAACAACATGTGAAGCTAGATGAACACAGCAGGCCAAGCAGCATCTCAGAAGCACAAAAGCTGACGTTTCGGGCCTAGACCCTTCATCAGAGAGGGGGATGGGGAGGGGACCTGCCCCCACACCTCCTCCCTCACCCCCATCCCAGGCTCCAAGATGACTTTCCATATTAAGCAGATGTTCACCTGCACATCTGCCAATGTGGTATACTGTATCCACTGTACCCGGTGTGGCGTCCTCTACATTGGGGAAACCAAGCGGAGGCTAGGGGACCGCTTTGCAGAACACCTCCGCTCCGTTCGTAATAAACAACTGCACCTCCCAGTCGCGAATCATTTTAACTCCCCCTCCCATTCCTTAGACGACATGTCCATCATGGGCCTCCTGCAGTGCCACAATGATGCCACCCGATGGTTGTAGGAACAGCAACTCATTTTCCGCTTGGGAACCCTGCAGCCCAATGCATCCCAAAACCAGCCCAGCTTGTCCCTGCCTCCCTAACCTGTTCTTCCTCTCACCTATTCCCCCCTCCCATCTCAAGCCACACCTCCATTTCCTACCTACTAACCTCATCCCGCCTCCTTGACCTGTCTGTCCTCCCTGGACTGACCTATCCCCTCCCTACCTCCCCTCCTATACTGTCCTCTCCACCTATCTTCTCTCCATCTTCAATCCGCCTCCCCCTCTCTCCCTATTTATTTCAGAACCCGCTCCCCATCCCCCTTTCTTATGAAGGGTCTAGGCCCGAAACGTCAGCTTTTGTGCTCCTGAGATGCTGCTTGGCCTGCTGTGTTCAGGAACATCTTACTCCATCTTTTGTGCTTTTGTCAAGCAGTGTGGAGAGTTTCTTCCTAGGCAGCAATATGATGCCAATTAAGATTAGATTAGATTCCCTACAGTGTGGAAACAGGCTCTTTGGCCCACCAAATCCACATCGACCCCCTGAAGCATCCCACCCAGACCCATCCCCCTATTACCCACACACCCCTGAACACTACGGGCAATTTAGCATTGCTGATCTGCCTAGACTGCACATCTTTGGATTGTGGGAGGAAACCAGAGCACCCAGAGGAAACCCATGCAGACACAGGGAGAATGTGCAAACTCCACACAGACAGTCGCCCGAGGCTGGAATTGAACCTGGGTCCCTGGCGCTGTGAGGCTGCAGTGCTAACCACTGAGCCACCGTGCTGCCCCTATGGCGATTATAGGGGATTACTCCTTGTTAATGGATCAACTACACCGTTAATATTCAGCTTTCTATTTTACAAAACATGCAAAACAAGCTATGTGTTGAGAAAACTCAACATGGAAGTTATAGTGCATTCCTGCAGGCTTCAACTTGTCTCTGGTTATGTAGAGCCTCTATAGTGCTCAACGCCAAACAATATCTCGTAGGATAATCTACAGACAGCACACACCCCTCATTCACAGACTTTGGCATTTGGCATTTGCCAATCCCTGACAAATGGGGTTGACAGTTATCGAACACACTGGCAGGGTGCTTTGGAAGCACAGACTTGCATTGCAGGGTCATAGCTACAAATTGAGGGTGATAGATTTAAGACAGATGTCAGAGGCAGGTTCTTTACTCAGAGAGTGGTAAAGGCGTGGAACGCCCTGCCTGCCAATGTAGTTAACTCAGCCACATTAGGGGCATTTAAACAGTCCTTGGATAAGCATATGGAAATTGAAGGGATAGTGTAAGGGAAGGGGTTTAGATTAGTTCACAGGTTGGCGCAACATCGAGGGCTGAAGGGCCTGTTCTGCACTGTAATGTTCTATGTTCTATGGTTGTCGCAGGGACACTTTGTATGCATGGACAGTGATTCAGCTGACAGATTGAACCAGGCTGTGTCACAGGGATGTTCACTTGCTGTCTTAGTGCTCACTCACGTAGCGCTTACCTGAATGCCCACAGCATCCTTGCCCTGCCTTACCTTGCCTTTCCAATTATTACAGTCAAATACAAAAAACAGAAATTGCTGGAAAAGCTCAACTGGTCTGGCAGTATCTGTGGAGAGAAATCAGAGTTGATGTTTCGGTTCGAAAGTTCTGAGAAGGGGCCACTCGACCCGAAGCAACTTCTCTGATTTCTCTCCACAGATGCTGCCAGACTGGCTGAGCTTTTCCAGCAATTTTCTGTTTTTGTTTCTGATCTACAGCATATGCAATTCTTTTAGTTTTTACTACAATCAGATAACCAGCCAACTTGTCTTGCTGCTCTAGAGAGCAGACAACTTGTTATATGGCAGTATGCAATATCAATTTCACATCTGCACCATGTGCCAGCAAATAACATGGCAAACACATTGCATGTGTAGCAAGAAGGCATCCAAGACTGATGCCCATGGAGGCACCCTTTAGTCAGGGTGCCCCAAGACAATTAGTTAAGGATCAGTTGTCTGGTCAAATGTTCTCGGTCAAAGGCATCTGTGTGTCTTCAGCCCAGAGAGTTGGTCACAGTCAGCTCTGTAGCTCCGTTGAGGCCAGCAGATGTACAGCCAACAGTTGGAATTTGGGCAGTTCTCATTCTGGGCTATTTGGCTAGGTCACTCAATAGGACTGCCCATGGTTAGCCTTTTGGGACTCTCTAAAGGGGAAATGTAGTTGGGAGGGGAATGGATACAGGGGATGCTGCAATGGGAAGTAGACTCGGCAAGTTCTTCTTCAAGACTGGGATTTGCAGGCAGGAGGGAAGAGGCAATAACTGTTGTGAAGTATCTGCAGGTGGATATACAGTAAACCATGGATGGGAAGGGAGTCATGGAAGAGGGATTTGTGTATGCCAGGGGCATCGTAGTTTAAATGTATGACTAGCCTTGACATGATCACCCAATACACTGGGGCTGCATGGGGAATGGTGAGTAGGTACAGCCTGATGTACTCAGATTGGGTAGGAACCTCAAGAGTTATGAAACCTATGTGGTTTACAAGAAGGACTACCAGATTTTGGGGAGGAGTGGGGGGTGGCGTGGGGGTTGGTGGGCGTGTGTGGTGTGGTGGGGAGATTTTGGATGATTTGGAGTTCAGCAACATGTAGATGCAGACGTGGAAGACAATGGCCAAGGAGTGCTCACTGTGCCTTCTATCATGCCAGAAATCAAAACTGCAAAATGGGGAAATGACCCCTCTTTGACATCTTTGATTAGTCAGGACCTTTCATTGGAATGCTTCAACTGGTTTGTAAAAGTCACAGTTTGGATGGTTCACTTGTAAAATAATTTATTGATTCAGATGTCACACTTCACAGCAACCACTACAAGAAAGATCAAAAGGATTTCTTCAAATTTAAAATGAGTTTATTTCTACACAGAACAGACAGTTTGTGTTAAGCAAAACAGCAGCACACCCTTTTGTGTCTCTCTGTCTCCCTGCATCTCTGCAACTTGTTTCCAGTTCCAATCAGCTCTGTTAGCTGAGAATCAATAAGCTTCACTCGTAAACAACTCCCTGGTTCCTGATCATTTGCATGTTGCAGGAACATCAGCCACAAGAACAGTGTTCACAAGAGGTATTGAATTATTTGCTTTGTAACTAAGCAGCCATCCTATTAAATCCCTGTTTTTCAAAACAGTTCTTTTTCATTACAATCCATAGATTTTAAAGATACAAAAATAAGAAGGCTAGGTGGATTGGCCATGCTAAATTGTCCAGGGATGTGTGGATTGGGTGGGTTTATAGGGGGGTGGGTCTGGTGGGATGCTCTGAGGTTCGGTGTGAACTTGTTGGGCTGAAGGGCATGTTTCCACACTGTAGGGATTCTGTGATTCAATGGTACATCATGGGAGCCGTGAAGTTACACTTCATGCTGGGACAATGACATTCGGGCTACACAGACAAACAGACAAGCAAATTGAAGATAAAAGCAGTGCCACTTATAAAATAAATGCCAAATAATATATAGTACCTCTTCACCCGTGTTTCCGAAGTGCCCTCATAAGTTTTCTTCTTTCACTTCCTCCCCCTATGTTTTAGTGTACTATCTGGTTCCACAGTGTTGTGAGCAATTGAGCAGGCAGTGCAGAAGCCACACTACGTTAGTAGTGTGGGAGATTGGGATGCAGTGAGAATGAATGAGGGAAGATGTTTCACTCAATAGTGAGAGTTGCAGTGGTGGGAAGTGGGTCCAGTAGCAGAGATAATGGGAACTGCAGATGCTGGAGAATTCCAAGATAATAAAATGTGAGGCTGGATGAACACAGCAGGCCAAGCAGCATCTCAGGAGCACAAAACCTGACGCTTCGGGCCTAGACCCTTCATCAGAGAGGGGGATGGGGAGAGGGAACTGGAATAAATAGGGAGAGAGGGGGAGGCGGACCGAAGATGGAGAGTAAAGAAGATAGGTGGAGAGAGTGTAGGTGGGGAGGTAGGGAGGGGATAGGTCAGTCCAGGGAAGACGGACAGGTCAAGGAGGTGGGATGAGGTTAGTAGGTAGCTGGGGGTGCGGCTTGGGGTGGGAGGAAGGGATGGGTGAGAGGAAGAACCGGTTAGGGAGGCAGAGACAGGTTGGACTGGTTTTGGGATGCAGTGGGTGGGGGGGGAGAGCTGGGCTGGTTGTGTGGTGCAGTGGGGGGAGGGGACGAACTGGGCTGGTTTAGGGATGCAGTAGGAGAAGGGGAGATTTTGAAACTGGTGAAGTCCACATTGATACCATATGGCTGCAGGGTTCCCAGGCGGAATATGAGTTGCTGTTCCTGCAACCTTCGGGTGGCATCATTGTGGCACTGCAGGAGGCCCATGATGGACATGTCCTCTAGAGAATGGGAGGGGGAGTGGAAATGGTTAGTCCAACCAGTCCAACCTGTCTCTGCCTCCCTAACCGGTTCTTCCTCTCACCCATCCCTTCCTCCCACCCCAAGCCGCACCCCCAGCTACCTACTAACCTCATCCCACCTCCTTGACCTGTCCGTCTTCCCTGGACTGACCTATCCCCTCCCTACCTCCCCACCTACACTCTCTCCACCTATCTTCTTTACTCTCCATCTTCGGTCCGCCTCCCCCTCTCTCCCTATTTATTCCAGTTCCCTCTCCCCATCCCCCTCTCTGATGAAGGGTCTAGGCCCGAAACGTCAGCTTTTGTGCTCCTGAGATGCTGCTTGGCCTGCTGTGTTCATCCAGCCTCACATTTTATGACCCAGTAGCAGAGATAATTTGAACATGTGGTAGTAGAGATAACATAAGTGACAGAGATAGAGGTACCATAAGGTTTAGCCCAATATTCTAGAAATTGTACTGATCCTTTATTTGAAGGTGGGAGATGGAGATAAGGTATTCATGACAGGGTGTAGACTTCATTTCTTAAAATAGAATACTTCAGTGATTAGCTGTGCTCTGATGTTTCTTGCAGCAATGACTGACAAGTCCCCTAAGTGACCAGCACCACGTAATTCAGACTCAAAGTCAGAAATGAATGTGACCAGTTGCTAAGGAGGCACAGTTAGGTATGAAAAAATGTGCATACAAGCTCTTTTTTGAGAATCCAATAATCACTGCTGGAAACATATACTTCAATAAATTGCTGGTCCATCGCTGATCATGCAGCTATTAGTGGGCTAATAGTCTTTGATGTAAGAAGTAGGCCTTCTCACACACAAGCCATTACAAGCCTGAATTTACTTTGGAGGTATTTGGGAGGAATAACAGCTGTTTAAATTCTGCTTCACTCTCATATCTTCAACCCTTATTACTACTCCTCTGTTCAAAGGTATGCTCATAGGCAATGTAATGCATATTTATAGGAGCCTTCACACTTCTACAGACAGCGGAAACAAAAGCCAAAATTTGCCCAGGCTACATGTAAATAAAAATCATTCACAACCACAATGGACATTCAAATACTCCAATTTAATTCAAAATTAACTGGTCTGCCAGACTTAGCTGATCCTGACAACAGATTCACTTTGTGGCCAAGAAATTAGAGCATGATCCCACTCTTGTGTCCATGCATATAATGAGATCAACAACAGGTCCACAGAACCTTAAGCTCCCATTTGTTTATCACAGGCATGTTGCAGAAAGCCCAGAGGCAGATCACTAGCCTAAGGGTGGCAGCCTCATGGGGAGAGGGGCAATTGAGAAATAGGGACAGCAATGGTTGGCAATGGTATGTGGATTTAATGCAGAGCACACCAGCTCCTCCCAAGCCTACAGTAAAATAAACAAACAAGGGAATTTTAGAAACTTTGTACACTCATTTCTGTATCCCTCTTCCAAAAGAAACCAAAAGGATACCAAGAATTGTAACTAAAGTCAAACCTTAAAGGGAAAGAGGAACTTAATATTATCACTATCACTATCACAATCACTGGATTAAAAGTATTTGGAAAACTATTGGCCATAAATTCTAAGACCTCAGTCTTAAAGTAAGAGCATGCTGAGATAATGTATGATAATTCTTCCTATCTTCTAGAAAGGTTCAAGCAGATTGGTAAACCAAAAATGTAATAACCCTAATTCATGAAAAGCGGGCAAATAACAGGATGCTACAAGCCAGCTAGCTAACTTTTATCACTGGGAAGATGCTGGAATCCCTTATAAGAGATGCAATAACAGTATAGTTAGAAAGTCATAATATAAGCAAACACAGTGGAATGGCCATATGAAAGAAATTCATGTTTGACATACTTATTTGCATTCTTTGAGATGTAACAAATAAGGTGAATAAAGAAGAACTGGGATATACATTATAGAATATTTGGATTTCCAAAGGCTTCTGCATAAGTTAAGCGTTCATGGCTTTGGGGTAAGATATTAAGAGGGATAGAAAATTGACTAACAAGAAGGAAAAGAGATCTGGATTTTATGCTCCCCTGCCAAATATTTTGAAGGCACAGAGCACGTTTGAAATTTTATGAGGGTACAGTGGAAATACTTGACAGCCTGCCTGCTTTTGGGCCCAGTGAAGCTCTTTAATTTGTGGATCCTCACAGGAATCAGTGGTGGGGCGTAAACTAATTGCAAACTATACTGATCATTTGCATAAACAGACATGGTGTATTATAGACAAAGTTGGTAATGATGAAGAGATAGTTGGAAAAGTAAGTTGCAGGGACAATAGAAAGTGTCTGCAAAGGCAGAAAGCAGATGGAATATAATTTGGGAAAATTTTCTAGGTGTACCCAGAAATTATGAAAACACTATTGACCACTTCCATAAGTTCTGACTATATCCAGAAAATTTTGCTATGCATATATAGTAAGCTTTTGGTGGGGGGGGTGGTGGAATATTTCAAGGGAGATGGAGCGTAAATATAAGATATTCTTGCTGCACAAGGTGTCAGTAAAACCAGATCTCGAGTTCTACATGCACTTTTGGTTTATACTTAAGGATGGATACATTTGAATTAGATGCAGTTCAGAAAAAATTCTGTCACTGAAGTTGAACAGATTGGGTGTGTGAGTTGATTAGCTCAGCTGGCTGGAAAGCTGGGTTATTTTGTAGAGTGATGCCAACTACTTTAGCAAACTGTTCTGTCAGCTGAGGTGTGGAACCTTAATGTTAACCCACCATTAGTTGCAGCCCTCTAATAAGAGAATGAGACTATGCTGACCTCTTTTTATGTACCCATAAAAATTTAGAAGAAGAAGAGGTGACTTTATGTATTTGCTTCTGGCAGGGGAGGGGGGGTGGTTTACGGGTTAAATACTGATGCAGCTTTACCCTCAAGTGGAAAGATAGTTTCAAAATATGGATCTCCTAGTTGGACATCAAAAGGAAGTTCTCTTCTAATAGGATCACTAATATTGGGAAAAATCTGTTTCAGAAAGCAGTGCAACTCAGATCATCAAATATATTCAAAGCTGAAATAAACAGACATTTTATCTGCAAGGATTATTTGTCTGACATGCAGAAAAGTGGAGTTGAGGCCATGATCAGATCAACAATGATTTTATCAAATAACAAAATGCACTGAAGGGATGTGATAGCCTACTGCTGCTCATATTTGTTATGATCTTCTAGTCACTTGGTCATACAGAGCTTGAGCATTGCTGGAAAAATTACACTGAAATTCATGTACAGGTATTTCTCCTAGAACGCAATAGTTGTGTTCTTTTGTGACCTCATACTACAGAAAATCGCGCTGTAGGAAATCACCATAGAAAATCAAAGTTTAGGGAAATCAGTATACTGTACAGTAGAAAGTTTGCATTAATCAAACAGCATCCACTATTCATCAGTCATCTTACAGCCAATTTGCATTAATGAAAACACGTGTTATAGCAGAAATACCTGTACAAAAGTACTCATTTGTGTTATAGGTAGAATGTCCTTCTGGCTTGATGTCAGCACCCTGTTAACTGTCAATCAATCCCTACAGTGTGGAAACAGATCCTTCAAGCATCACAATATTTTAAATTTTTCATGGCAACATATCTACCATAAATGTCAAACTAATGCCAACTAATCAACACTCTCCTTTCATATAGTATGGGTGCTGGTTTGGCCTTGTTTTGCATGTGCTTTAGCCGTGTTAAACTATCATCTGTGATAGTGTGGAACAAACTGATTTGATGAGCTGGTGGTTACATTCACAGGCCTCAGCCCTTTCATATACCCTCCTATCATGTTGGAAGAAAAAGGGATGTGGGAAAAAGACAATTGCTGTCATGATAACGAGACCATGAACTGCAATCATCATCAAAAAGCAAAAGACCTCGTAGCACTTGAGCCAGGGGATCAACAAGTTTCCATGACCAGAATAAGGAAAGCCAAGTTTTGAGATAATGAATTCATCCACAGTCTTACATTGGGAATCAGAAGAAACAGATCCACACTGAAATCCACCAACAGAAAGCCTTCATAAGACTGGTCCAGTTACCCAGGCTATCAGGAAGACAATCTGACCAACCTAATAGTAGTTCACATGTTCCTCTGCCAGAAGTCACTGATTCTCGGCCACCTCCAAGAAGATAAGAAGACAGTCAGGCCAACTGGTCAAACACTTATCCACTTATCTCTAAGCCTCATACATTCATGAACAGCTTTGTAGAAGGTAGGAGGTATTGGATAAAGTAAATACTTTATGGGATAGAGTGAGAGACTTGCAGGGAGGTATAGCTTTAAGACAGTAGCTACACAGCATCATCAGTCATGTCAGATGATGCCAAATTACATGGTACTGGGACCTGATGGGAACAAGTTCTAGTGAAGTCCTGCTTAACCATGCCTCTGTACATTGAGTAGATAGTTAATAGATGTCCATTTGTTTGTCCAGTCCTAGTGTCCAGTCTTCATCTGTCGAAGGTATCTGGAACTGACATGCCATGTATTATTATCAGCTGGGATTATGACACTGAACAACCATTATGAAAATTATTATCAAGCCTTTGTTTCATAAAACAGTAGAAGAACTCAAAACGTACTTGCAGATGTATATACATATACTTACATAAGCATTAGGGAGAAAAAGGTGATTTACTAACATGGAGAATAGAATCCAATTGTTTCACACTTTGCTGTTCGGGAAATAATGTATCCATATTAAAAAGGGAAATAAAATAACATTTTATGTTTTTTATATTCTTTATGAAGTATAGATAATAGCTTTTTTGTCTTCTTACTGATTAAATTTTTAATTTGTTTATTCTACAACTGAAAAATCATATCAGCACAATCTCTACAATCTGAAAGAGCTTTGCAAAACAGAAATTGGAGAAACAGTTTGCATTTTAGAGCAGAACACTGATCAAAAAATAGAAAACTCTAGTTACAAGAAATCTGAAATAAAACAGAAAATGCTGTAAAAATTCAATAGGTCTGTACACCATTTGTGAAGTGCATGTGTGGAGTTTAATGCTACCTGGTTTCCCAAAATCCTGCTTCTTGATTCTGTAGGACTTTCTGCAGGAAGTCTGTTTACAGTTTAGCACATATACACATTCTCTTGAGATCCTGTTAAAACTCTGCACCTTTCCAATTATCATTCCTGTACATTCTTCTGGTGATAATTTTATTCCTCTACGTCTTTCCCTCCCAAAACTTTACCCCACCCATGAATATCTCCCCTCCTCCACACACACACACACACACACACACACACACACACACACACACACACACACACACACACACACACTCTTAATTGTCTCAGCTTTCATCGGGTTAATGTTCATGGTGCTTTGACCAGCCTGCCTAGTCTGGTTCTTATCTTGTTCTAAGATCTAGAATATATGGCACTCTTTCTATCTCTGGTTTGAGTGTTCCTGTCTTGAATAGTTGTAAGATTCTGGAACTTTCTTATTTCTCCTGTTCTGAGAAATATTCCCTCATTTCTTTTGGTTTCTTTTACAATTTATCAACATATTATGATTTTGCCTGATTAGCCTATGATTTGCTTCAACTCAATATGATGCCAATTGCTGTGTTTCTTTTAATGACCATTCATTCTTTCTGTTGACCTCTTAACCATGTTTTCTGGGGTGGCTTTAGCTCTGATAACTCCCGTATTCCTTTTAAAATTCCTAGCCTGGTTGCTGCTTTGTCCTTCTTCAGGCCATTTCACTCTTTTATGGTCATTTTCAAAGAATTTAGGTTGTAGATTCTTAAATAAACAACCCTGATGGTAATAAAAACATAGTTTCCGAAAAAGCTCAGCAGGTCTGGCAACACCTGTAAAGAAAAAAACAGACTTATTGTTTCAGGTCCAGTGACCCTTTCTCTGAAGGTTTTTGTTCCTGATTTACAGCATCAGCAGTTCTTTTGGTTTTCATTAACCCTGATGTTAATGATCTGTTCTGTAGTGATGGTAAGACAGTGTTCCATCTTGTTAATTGTATACATTTAGAATGACAGCCCACTGCTGAATTTGACCTGAAGTTATGGGAGGCACGGCCTTCTCTTCCTTGAATAGTCATAGGTTTGTGGTTTGTTACACCAAAGATAATTGCCAAACTTCCTTCTCTATCTGGTCATATTTGTGCTTTGCATCAGCCTGGGTAGATTACGTTATTGGGCGTTCCTTCCATTGGGCCATCTGTGACCCAAGAATACCCTGATACTGTATGGGAAGACATCATGTGTCAGCACCAGATCTCACCTGGGATCATTGTGTGCCACACCTTAAATAATGATAGCTACTTCTTCACTTCCCTAAAGCTATGTCTTGGCTACAAGACCATTTCCAAGTCTGACCCTTTTCAGTAGCAAATGTAATAGTGCCAGCATGGAGGTCAGGTTACATATGAACCTTCCATAATAATTAAACAGTCTGTAAACAGACTTGCTGCAGAAAGTCCTACAGAATCAAGAAGCAGGATTTTGGGAAACGAGGTAGCATTAAACTCCACATACACACACTTAACAAATGGTGTACAGATCTATTGAATTTTTACAGCATTTTCTATTTTATTTCAGATTTCTCGTAACTAGAGTTTTCCATTTTTTTGATCAGTGTTCTGCTCTAAAATGCAAATGTTTCTCCAATTTCTGTTTTGCAAAGCTCTTTCAGATTGTAGAGATTGTGCTGATATGATATTTCAGTTGTAGAATAAACAAATTAAACATTTTTGCTTGTTTCTGATTTGGATGTTGCTGACCAAATTAACTGTTCCAAACCAGATGAAGGTGGGCTTTCCAGGGTGCACTCTCCTGGATACTGACCTATGAGTTCTCTTACTCACTTCAGGTGTAGTGGGACTTTTTTTTTTCTTGAGTCTGCATACTGGCGGAAACTGCAGTATCGTGCCTTTGCAGGTACTGACGAAAATGTTAACTGTTTAGCTGTGGCTTGGCTTTGTTTAGGGTTTTGCTGTGGGCTGACCTAGAGTTTTGTTTGAAACAATGCAATTGCCTTCACTCAAGTGGTGTCCCCAAGCTCAGTCAGACTGACGATGGTGTCTACTTCGATCAGAATGCCCTGAAACTCATATGCTCTATTTGCCACATTTTCCAATTGTCAGTTCTAGTGCCTGTTTGAAGCGCATTTGGGCTTCAGCTGGTAGACACTTTTGCATGGTTACATCATTTATCCCTCCTTCCAAACAGTCTCTCAGCATCTCATTAAGAGTTAAACCAAAGTCTCACGTCTCTGCCAGTTGCCTTAATTTCATCAAAAATCTTGACATAAATTCCCATCGTTTGTGAACTGTCAAGTAAAACCAATAGGGTCTCAGAATTAAGAGGAGGCTTGAGGTCATAATTTTCATTAACTAAATCTGTTAACTCTTGTAAGGCTTTTGTACCTGGTGCCTCAGGAAACATTAGGTTCCTGATAACCAAAAAATGCTGCAGATCCACAAGCTGTCAGGAGAATTACTTGTTGCTTTTCATCTGTTCCAGTGTCATTTTCCTGGAAAAATAATGTGTTTGTTCTATATACTGGGCCCAGACTTTGACAGCAGTATCAAACAAGTCAAACTTCCCAAATAATGGCATGATGCCAAAAATGCTTACCCAACTCAAAGACGACTGTTGCAAGTCATTTTATTTTCCTTTATTCCCTATAATGAGGGCCTTGCTGGCTGGGTAGCATTTATTGCCCATCTCTAATTGCCCAGAGGGCAGTTAAGAGTGAACCAAATTGCTGTGGGTAAGGAGCCACATGTAGGCCAGATCAGGTAAGGATGGCAGTTTCCTTCCCTAAAGGACATTAGTGAACCTGATAGGTTTTTCTGACAATCAACAATGGACTCACAGTCATCATTAGATTGTTAATTCCAGATATTTATTGAATTCAGATTCCACCATCCGCCATGGCAGGATTGGAACCTAGGTCCCCAAAACATTATCTGGGTCTCTGGATTAACAGCCCAGCAATAATACCACTAGACTATAGCCTTCCCTGAATTTCTTCAGGAGCACTATTTTCCCCTTGTCACCATTGAAATAACTCCAGAGGGGCCAGTATCCTGTCACCAAGTCACTCTTTGCTTCCATGTGACACTTGCGCGGCTTCCTCAGAACCAGCTCTCAAAGTGAACAGAACCTCTGAAACTGCTGTTTATATCTGGCAGCCAGGGCTCCCTGACCTGACCAGGTTAGCAGCCCCAATTAGGGAACCATATTCAGAGGTCCACCTGGCTGAGCTTGTTATAATCACTACAGTACCAACTCTCTCCACAACACAATCTAGTTCCCCCTTGACCTCAGCTTCAGCCCTGACTCCCTTCGCTTATCTCTATTCCCCAGCATCAGCCTCACAACTGGCTTTAGATTTCCTCCTCAGCCCAGACATTCCCTCGCTGCTCTGATTTCTTGCCTTTTTTGTTCCTGTGTGTGATCATCTGTTTATGATTCACTAATAAGATAGTCACATTTTACCAATCCTGGTGGCCATATTAAAATGGATTTTCATGGCCTTTTAAATATGTAGCCATTTTGTACTGTGGGGAATTATTGAATGAAATCTATGCACAGCAAGATTGCACCAACAGCAATGAAACTAATGACCAGATAATGGATATTAATTAAATTGATTCAGGGATAAGTGTTGACCAGAACGCCGGAAGAACTCTTTTTACTCTTCAATTCTTTAAAAATGCCATTGGATAGTTCAAATGTATCTGAAAGGGTAAGTGTGACCTTGGTTTAAGGTTGCTTCTGAAAATGGCACTTCCAATAATACACATTCCAAAGTGTTAGCCTACTAAGTGCTCAAATCGCTAGAGTGGGGCTCAAGGGGAAAGTGTCAGTATTAAGTATTAAAGCTGACATTAGTTGAACTAAATAGTATATCAAAAATACAGGGAAGGTAAGTTTTTAAAGAAAGAGTATTCTGAAAATTGAAAATTATTAAGGAATATATTTGTTTAAAATTTTGTAAGTTTCATTTTCTGAATTTGCATTTTGAATGGCTGTTCAAACTTATTCTACTGAATTCAACATAAGATTTATGTTAAATCTATATCAGCCCAATATTTTGTTCATCCATAGTACTGGACATTCTGCTGAAGCGCTTGAATATCTGAAACAGTTTCTGGCCCTGGCAGAGAAAATTGATGACAAACAAAGTCTTGTGGATGCTTGCAGATTCCTTGGAATTATGTACAATAACCTGGTTGGTATCAATTTTTGTACTTGGGAGTGAAAGTTGGATCTTATCCCATTTTGCAGGTGAAAAATGCACACAAAGACCAACGCTTAGAACATAGAACATAGAAAAGTACAGCACAGTACAGGCCCTTCAGCCCACGATGTTGTGCCGTGGAATAATCCTAATCCAAAAATAAAATAACCTAACCTACATTCCCCTCAATTCACTGCTGTCTATGTACATGTCCAGCAGTTGCTTAAATGTCATTAATGACTCTGTTTCCATGACTTCCACTGGCAAAATATTCCATGCACTCACAACTCACTGGGTGAAGAACCTCCCTCTGACATCTTCTCTATACCTTCCTCCTAACACCTTAAATCTATGACCCATCGTGGCAGTCAATCCTGCCCTGGGGAAAAGTCTCTGGCTATCGACTCTATCCATGCCTCTCACTACCTTGTACACCTCGATCAGGTCATCTCTCTTCCTCCTTCTCTCCAGAGAGAAAAGTCTGAGCACAGTCAACCTCTCCTCGTAAGACAAGCCCCCCAGTCCAGGCAGCATCATGGTAAACCTCCTTTGCACCCTCTCCAAGGCCTTCACATCTTTCCTATAATGGGGCAACCAGAACTGAACACAATATTCCAAGTGTGATCTCACCAGGGTTTTGTAGAACTGCAGCATAACCTCGCGGCTCTTAAACTCGATCCCCGTGTTAATGAAAGTCAGAACACCATATGCTTTCTCAACAACCTTATCCACTTGGGTGGGAACTTTGAGGGAGCTATGCACTTGAACACCAAGATCCCGCTGTTCCTCCACACTGCCGAGAATCCTGTCTTTAATCCTATATTCAGCCTTTAAGTACGACCTTCCAAAATTCATCCTGTGCAATGCTCTCTTCCTCCTCTTCTTTTTATTGGCAGATACTCTAGCTCTCTGGTGACTTCACACCAACTTGGCGACCAGCACTGCAGACGTCCCTTTATTATCATACATGTCTACAGCCAGACTATATCTGAAGCAATCAATAACAGTGCAAGACAAACAGATCTTTCTGTTTAGTCAAAAATAACTTTTCAGGTTGATATAACACATCAAATAAGCACATTTATCCTTCACATTTATCCAGGTTGAACTCCATCTGCCATTTCTCACCCAGCTGTGCATACTGCTTGTGATAAACACCTTAAGTTATCTTTGAAACACTTGATCTGAAATTTTGGGTTGTTCCATTTTTTTACAGAAATGTCTGACAGCTATCTAAACCAAGCATCAAGCTGCCGAAGTGCTTACAAAAGTGATCTAACATTTATTCTGAGTTCCATTATACAGAATTGGACTTCAGGATTTTTTTTAGCTGGTATTGTAGTGTAGATAATGTTTACCAGGGAAATTTTAAAAGTTGAATTAAAATAGGTTATCTTCAGCCAAGAATGCTTCCTAACTCTACAGTATATCTCAAGGGAAATTGGAGATGGGTGAGAAATGCTGTCAATCAGTGAAACCCACATTTCATGAAAGAGCACATTTTAAAAAGCAATTATGAGACTCGCTAACTCCCTCCCACCCCATCTTAACCTTCCCAATATCTCTCCCAGAACCTACCAGCAAATCCTTACAAAAAGGGTCTCAACTCTTTTGTAAGCTACTTTTTGGAAGCATGACAGGCTAGCCGCTCTTGTGTAACATCTTAATCAAGCTCAATTTCAGATTAAATTACTAAGTTCTCAGTATATGGAGGCAGCTCACCAACTCAAATGCTGTATTTGTCAAGGTAAGTATGCTGACAACAGGTGTGCATATCAACAACATTTAAATCCGAGGATGATTTACTCATGTTAGACTCCTGTGCATCTTACATGACCTGTTCTCCATTATCCTATGCCCCAGCAATTTACTTAGCACAAAGTGAATTTGCAGAGCACTGCTGGCTCTAACTAGTGTTAGACACAGGCTAATTAATGATATATTATTTCAAGATGCTTATGACTTTTCTGCTTGTTTGATGTGTTGTATCAACCTGAAAAGTTATTTTTGACTAAACAGAAAGATCTGTTTGTCTTGCACTGTTATTGATTGCTTCAGATATAGTCTGGCTGTAGACATGTATGATAATAAAGGGATGTCTGCACTGCTGGCCACCAAGTTGGTGAGAAGTCACCAGAGAGCTCAAGTATCTGCCAATAAAAAGAAGAGGAGGAAGAGAGCATTACACAGGCAATCATAACCAGAGAGAGTAGCACTGTTCCCATTAACTTTACTCAGGGGCAATATCTCAAATAACCTTCATTTCAGTAAGAGGGCTGACACTAAGCTGTTTGTTTTTGCAGCCATAACTTCAGCCTGAAACCAATGAATTGGATGCTGCTGCCTGTGACTGCTAAGGTCATTATGGCCTTGACTTTTATTCCATGAGTAATTTTAATCATGCTGCAGGTGACATTGATAATATTCCATGTATGAACGTGTCATGACAGTCAGAGATGTTCCTTACAGCAGAGTTAAGATCTGTGGGATCTTATATAGTCTGAACAACATGGACTATGGTAAGATTCTGGCAGAACTGGATGAGAAGTCTAATAATGAGGCCCATCTCAGTGGCGGAAGAAAATCCCTCTTTTTCTATGTTTTTAATAAACACGTGGTGTCTTTCTCGCTAGGCATTGGTGAGTTATCAATTAAGTGGAATTAATTGTTAAACAACCTTCTGAAAACACAACTTGCCTCATTAGTATACAACTTGCAATCTTACCAAATTTGCCAAATAAGTTAGACGTTGAGAAAACACGACACAGAGCCACAGCATATATCTGCCTAGCCGATCTCATCCTCACCCTCAACAACTTCTCTTTCAATTCCTCCCACTTCCTACAGACAAAGGGGGTGGCCATGGGTACCCGCATGGGCCCAAGCTATGCTTGCCTCTTTGTAGGTTACGTGGAACAGTCCCTCTTCCGCATCTACACAGGCCCCAAACCCCACCTCTTCCTCCATTACATTGATGACTGTATTGGCACCGCCTCTTGCTCCCCAGAGGAGCTCGAACAGTTCATCCACTTCACCAACACCTTCCACCCCAACCTCAAGTTCACCTGGGTCATCTCCAACACATCCCTCACCTTCCTGGACCTCTCAGTCTCCCTCTCAGATAACCAGCTAGACTCTGATGTCCATTTCAAGCCCACTGACTCCCACAACTACCTAGAATACACCTCCTCCCACCCACCTTCCTGCAAAAATTCCATCCCCTATTCCCAATTCCTCCGACTCTGCCGCATCTGCTCCCAGGATGAGGCATTCCACTCCCGCACATCCCAAATGTCCACGTTCTTCAAGGACCGCCACTTTCCCCCCGCAGTGGTCGAGAATGCCCTTGACCGCGTCTCCCGTATTTCCCGCAATACATCCCTCACATCCCGCCCCCGCCACAACTGCCCCCAGAGGATCCCCCTCATTCGCACAAACCACCCCACCAACCTCCGGATACAACGTATCATCCTCCGACACTTCCACCATCTACAATCCAACCCCACCACCCAAGCTATTTTTCCATCCCCACCCTTGTCTGCCTTCCGGAGAGACCACACTCTCCGCGACTCCCTTGTCCGCTCCACACTCGCCTCCAACCCCACCACACCCAGCACCTTCCCCTGCAACCACAGGAAGTGCTACACCTGCCCCACACCTCCTCCCTCACCCCCATCCCAGGCCCCAAGATGACCTTCCATGTCAAGCAGATGTTCACCTGCACATCTGCCAATGTGGTATATTGTATCCATTGTACCTGGTGTGGCATTCTCTACATTGGGGAAACCAAGCAGAGGCTTGGGGACCACTTTGCAGAACACCTCCGCTCGGTTTGCAACAAACAACTGCGCCTCCCAGTCGCGAACCATTTTAGCTCCCCCTCCCATTCCTCAGACAACATGTCCATCATGGGCCTCCTGCGGTGCCACAATGATGCCACCGGAAGTTTGCAAGAACAGCAACTCATATTCCACTTGGGAACCCTGCAGTCCAATGGCATCAATGTGGACTTCACAAGCTTCAAAATCTCCCCTCCCCCCACTGCATCCCAAAACCAGCCCAGCTCGTCCCCGCCTGCCTAACCTGTTCTTCCTCTCACCCATCCCTTTCTCCCACCTCAAGCCACACCTCCATTTCCTACCTACCACCCCATCCCTCCTCCTTGACCTGTCGGCCTTCCCTGGACTGACCTATCCCCTCCCTACCTCCTCACCTATACCCTCCTCTCTACCTACCTTCTTTTCTCTCCATCTTCGGTCCGCCTCCCCCCTCTCCCTATTTATTCCAGTTCCCTCTCCCCATCCCCCTCCCTGATGAAAGGTCTAGGCCCGAAACGTCAGCTTTTGTGCTCCTGAGATGCTGCTTGGCCTGCTGTGTTCATCTAGCTCCACACTTTGTTATATACCTGGTGGATTCAGTTTGTCACTTTGTCTGAATGACCTCCATGTTGTTATTAGATTAGACTCCCTACAGTGTGGAAACAGGGCCTTTAGCCCAACAAGTCCACACCACCCTTTGGAGCATCCCACCCAGATCCATCCCCCTATAACCCACACACCCATGAACACTACAGGCAATTTAGCATGGTCAATCCACCTAGCCCGCACATCCTTGGACTGTGGGAGGAAACCAGAGCACCCGGAGGAAACCCACACAGACACGGGAAGACTGTGCAAACTCCATACAGACAGACTGGCTGCTTGTCATACTTGTCAGCAGGGATCTTTTTGGGATGTGAGAGGAGAATGTACATCTTGGTGAAGACAATCTAACACCTATACCATGTGGTGGCTGGATGATGGCAAACAAACTCCAACTTCATTCAACCAAATGGCAATGTTGGAAACTGGTGGCGTCCAGTTCTCAATTCATTGAGGGGAAGGAAATACTGGGCATCAGGGGCTCCTGGTGACATCAGCCACAGGCACCATCCGCACACAGTTTAGGCAGTTCCACATTTAGAATCAGCTACCAGAGTAAGACAAGGTATTGCATGACACGGAACCTTTGGGAGATTCCAGTGACCAGGTGGGGCACAGTGTTGCCTTGCCCACTGTGAGCTGTGTTCCCTGCCTGCACTTTCTGTTCTCTAGATGCAAAGTGCAACAGAAAATGGCTGGAATAGCACCCCAGTTGCGCAGAGCAAATATTAGATGTTAAGCTAAAGGTTAGATCAACAAAGCAGGGAGGGGATCCATGTTTGCTGAATACCATGACTTTGCAGCAACACTGCATGGTTTGCAATGCATTGACTACATTTAATCTTCAAGTATTTTTTCACCTCTTTGCTGTGCATGGACTTGTGAAGGTGTTTGGAAATCAATTGCTAGTCAAAGGCAATTTGTTACATGCTATTCATGATTACAAGTCAAACTTGAGCATCTCAGTAATGTGAAAGTTAGCAGCAATGGCATTACAAAAGGCCAATGCTGGCTGATGGAGAATGACTATTTGTCCAACTTCCAAGGGTCCTATGTGAGTCACCTAACATCGCTTGTTCGTGACCCTTCTTCCGAAATCAGGGAGAGGAAGAGGATTCTGAAATAAATAGGGAGAGACGGGAGGCAGACAAAAGATGAATGAAGGAGAAGATATGGTGAGAGGAGACAGACAGGTCAAAGAGGTGGAGTTAGAGAAGAGGTTTCGCATTGGGGTTAAAATTGTTGCAGAGATCGTAGGAACTGCCGATGCTGGTGAATCTGAGATAACATGATGTGAAGCTGGATGAATACAGCAGGCCAACCCTCATTTGTGGGCAGCACAGTTGCTCAGCGGTTAGCACTGCAGCCTCACAGCACCAGGGACCCGGGTTCAATTCCAACTGTCTGTGGAGTTTGCACGTTCTCCCCGTGTCTGCATGGGTTTCCTCCAGGTGCTCCGGTTTCCTCCCACAGTCAAAAGATGTGCAGGCTAGGTGGATCGGTCATGTTAAATTGCCCGTTGTGTTCAGGGGTGTGTGGGTTATAGGGGGATGGGTCACAGTGGGATGCTGCAAGGGGCAGTGTGGACATGTTGGGCCAAAGGGCCTGTTTCCACACTGTGGGGAATCTAATCTAATTTATGGTGTAAGTGTTTCAATGATCTGTACTGAATGCAGTGAGAAGTTGAAAATTTGATGCATGTCCAGGTAGGTGGTGTGTCGGAATGTTGCAGCACTCCCTCCTCAATGACACTGAGTGGTGAGTCAGCTGGTGCAGCAACCTCACCAAACTACTGCACAGGTTGTTCCTGAGTGTGCATGGATGGAGGGGACTTATCCCTTGTTGTTCAGGGACATCATACCTTACTTTGTGGTGAAGTGCACTCACCCCTCATCTTCAGGGTGTACCAGCAATGTCTGTTCTGAAAGCATAAGAAACACTTTCACTTCTTCTGTTCCAATTTAAGTCTTAATTCATTGAGAGTGATAGACTCAGCCATTGGTGGCACATTGGTCACTGTGATTGCTTTCAAAGAAAAGTGATGCAGGAAGGCCAGTTCCAATGGCAACCTCCAGAAGCAACAGCAGCCCAGTGTGGAGGAAAAGGAGCATCCAGTTTAGGGAGAAGTCACTGCCATTTAGTGCATTTAGTGCACAGAAGACGCCTAGTTTTCTAGTCCCAACTCTATTTCCTGGGTACACATGAGGCACTGTACCAACACAAATTTTGTATATCCTGGGACACATTGACAGAAGCTTCAGAAACAGGAGAACATCGTCTACCGGTGGCTGTCAAGGTCACTCCTGCACTGAACCTCTATATGACTGGCTCCTTCCCGAGAGCATTGGTTGACCTGCATGGGATCGCTCAGTCACACACCCAGAAATGTATCTGATGCATTATGTCATTGGTGCAAGTTCACTCCTGACTTCTGCTTTGTAGATAGTGATCAGGCAATGTGGAATTAGGAGATGTGTTACCGACTGCAGGATTCCTAGCCTCTAACTTGCTGTTATAGTCATATTATTTGTATAACTAGTTCAGCTCTGTTTCCAATTATTAATAACCTCAGACAAGTCAATCCAAGTGTTCCCCAAATGTAAACCTTGGATGAGCCAGGAAATCTGCTCCCAATGAACACCAGACGTGCAGCATTCAAGTCGGATGACGCTGACTAATACAGGATATCCAGATATGACTTCCACAAAGCTAACAGGGATGCTATCAGGCAGTACTGCACCAAGTTAGAGGCCCAAACCTACCAAAAAGATTCCTGCCACCTATAGCAAGGCCTAAACAACATTATGTGATACGCAGAGCAACATAGCAGACAAAGATACGCCCCCTCCCTGATGTGCTCAATGCTTTCTATCCTCGGTTTGAGCAGAATGCCAGCGTCGCGGTGATGCCTGCCCCAATAGCTCGGGTCACACCTGTCCCATGGTCACCACTGCAGATGTCAGATCAGTCTTCCAGGGAGTCAACCCAAGGAAAGCGACAGGCCCGGATGGTGTCTCCGGCCAAGCACTCAGATCCCGTGTAGACCAACTAGCAGAGGTATTCACAGACATCTTCAAACTCTCCCTCCTACAAGCAAAAGTCCTCACCTGCTTCAAAAAGACCACCATCATCCATGTACCTAAGAAAGCACATGTAATGTGCCTTAACGATTACCGTCCAGTGACTCTGACCTCAATAATCATGAAAGGCTTCGAGAGGCTGGTCTTCCTGAGGCACACATCAACTCCAGTCTCCCAGCCCGCCTCGATCTTATACAATTTGATTACTGACATGTCAGGTTCACAGCGGATGCTGTATCCCTAGCTCTGCGTTCATCACTGGAAACATCTGGACAACAAGGATACCAACATCAGACTACTGCTCATTGACTGCAGCTCTGCTTTCAACAACATTATCTCCTCCAAACTGACCTCTAAAATTTTGTGACCTTGGTCTTGGCTCTGCCCTCTGCAACTGGTTCCTCAGCTTTCTGACCCATAGGCTGCAACCAGTGAAGATAAGTAACTGTACCTCCTCCACAATAACACTCGACACTGTTGTCCTCCAAGAATGCATCCTCAGACCCCCACTATACTCCCTTTACACCTACAACTATGTTTTGCAAAATTCCGAACGGAAACCATCTACAGGTTTTCTGACGATATCACCATAGAAGGACGGATATCTAAGAACAAAATACTGAAGGGAGGTAGCAGGCTTGGTGACATGCTGCAATGAGAACAACCTCTCCCTTGTCAGCAAAACTAAAGAACTGATCATTGACTTCAGAAAGAAAGAAGGAGAACACGCCCACAGTTCCATAACAGAACTGAGGTTGAGAGGGTGGAGAACATAAAGTTCTTCAGAGTGATGATAACCAACAACTGTCCTGGAATTCCCCTATGGATGCGATGGTCAAAAAGGCACAACAATGCCTGTTCTTCCTCAGGCAGCTCCAGAAATTTGGCATGTCCAAAGGTCCATAACCATCTTCTGCAGATGCACCATTGAAAGCAAACTGTCTGGGGTGCATTATGGCCTAGTATGGCAACTACTCTGCTCAGGATAGCAAGAACCTACAGAAGGTGGTGTCCACAGCCCAGAGCATCACGGAAGCCAGCCTTCCATCCATTTACATGGCTCGCTGCTGCGGAAAGGCTGCCAAAATCATCAAAGCCCCATCGCGCTCCAGTAATGATCTCTGACAACCTCACCCGTCAGGTGGAAGATACAGAAGCCTGAACACATGCACCAGCAGGTTCAGGAACAGCTTCTTCCCGGTCGTTATTACACTGATGAATGGACTGTGTAGCCTCAAATAATGCTAATCTCGCTAAAATTGATTTCGCCTAGCGCACGCCCTGCTTCCACCTAAGTCTTTTTACAACCTCTAATCTGTACATCCTTGCTTACTATGATCTGCTTGTACTGGTCATAAACAAAGCTTTTTACTGTAATTTGGTACACATGACAATAAATCAATCAAATCAAATTAAAGCAAATATTGATGGTGAGATAACAAAGTGTAGAGCTGGATGAACACAGCAGGCCAAGCAGCATCAGAAGAGCAGGAAAGCTGACGTTTTGGGTCTAGACCCTTCTGAGCCTTCCCATTTCTGAAGAAGGATCCAGACCCGAAACATTAACTTTCCTGCTCCTCTGATGCTGCTTGGCCTGCTGTGTTCATCCAGCTCTACTTCTTGTTATCTCAGATTCTCCAGCATTGGCAGTTCCTACTATTTCTGTAACAAATATTGATGGTGGTATTCTTGTTGGAGATGGACATTGCCTGGCACTTGTATGGCTTTAACGTTAATAGCCACTTGTTAGCACGTACCTAAATATTATCAAGGACTTACTGCATTTGGATATGAATGGCTTCAGTATCTGCTGGTGCCTGCTCCATCCCAACTTGGTACCTTTATCAATCAAAAGAGATTCTATGTCTTCAATTTGTATTGGTTTGTAACCACAGGCAGCACATTCTACAAGTCTGTGTTTGCTGTCCTGGCAGCGCTCATGTCTTTTTCATTCTTTGCCAGTCCCTCTTAATTACTTCTATCAGGACATAGCTACAAAGAAAGCCTACAGTGAAAGCCAGAAATCATCCAGCAAACAATTGCTTTTCTCAGGCCATGTTTGTGTTGTCCAAGCTTTTCTCGAGGAGTTATGACGAATAGTCCTGAATGGGCATATGGATATGTAATTGCTCCACAACATCACTGTCATGAAGTACCTTTCCCGTCACCTGTGCAGCAACAAATGCAGGAGAAGAAGCAGGAAGTGGAGGGAAAATAATAATGCCCATGGTCATCGCTGTAATAAAAATCAATCTGGTTACTATGTCCTTTAGGGAAGGAAATCTGTCGCCAATGCATGGCCTAGCTTACATGTGATTCCAGATCAATAGCACTGTATTTGACTCTTCACTCTGAAATGGCCAGCAAGACTCTGCTTAAGAACAAGTTGGATTGGTAGCAGTTGTTGGCCTAGCCATTCACTTGTGTCCCTGAAAAGAAAAAAGTAAATAAATAATTAAATTGAGAATTGGTGGAACAAATACTGTTCCTTTCTTTCAAACTGTGATGCTTTTCCTTTTCGGGTTTTGATTCTGTCTTTCCCCAGTAAAAGAATTAAACATATCACCCAGATTAAGCTATTTTGAGCACAGGCACACTCAATCCCCTACCCAGTTTCTTTCTAGTCTGCCTCAGTAATATGCTGCTACTTCAATCTCATCCCTCAGCACACCGTAGTGGACTTTCCCATTCCTTATACTTAATGAGATTATCTATTCATTCCATTTTGTTTTGTTTGTGGATCAGTATCCATGAGAATTTCCACAGAACTGTTCAGATTCAGACCATAGCTAATCCATCTACCAGCCTGTCCAGTCCATCTAACCTGCACAGTTGATTGGCCATACTAAATTGCCGCATACTTTCCATGGATGTGCAAGTTAGATAAACTAGCCTTGGTAAATGTGGGGCTACAGGAAATAGAGAGAGAGAGCTGTGTCTGGGTGGGATGTTCTTTAGAGAGTTGTGGACTTGATGGGCCAAATGGCCTTTTTCGCACTGCAGGGATTCCATCTTTGGACTGTGGGAGGAAACCAGAATACCTAGATGAACCCCATACAGACACAGGGAGATTGTCTGGCGTTGTAGGGCAGCAGTGCCAGCCACTGTGCTAAGTAGGGGAGGATATTGTAGATACTGTAGATATTGTAGATATTGTAGATACCCTAACTATAACCTTTTGTAGTTACCTCGATACAGATGTCATCCCTAGATTGGAAAATTGCACATGTCATTCTGTTTTTTAAGACCAAAAGATGAAACCGGGGGAAATTACAGACCAGTTAGCCTAACATCTGTGGTGGGGAAATTGTTAGAGTCTGTAATCAAGAATGGGGTAACTGAACATCTTGAGAAATTTTCAGTTAATCAGGGACAGCAAGCATGGATTCATGAGGGTTAGGCTATGTTTGACAAACATCATTGATTTTTTGAAGAGGTCACAATGAAAGTGGAAAGAGATAGGAGCAAATTACTGCAGACACTGGAATCTGTACTGAAAACAACAAATGCTGGCAGTCACAGCAAGTCAGGCAGCATCCATGGGGAGAGAGCAAGCTAATGTTTCGAGTCTAGATGACTGTTCATCAGGGCTGAAGTAAAGTGTGGAGGGGGCAGCATTTATGATGAAGTTGGGGGAGGGTTTGCTGCGGTATAGAGTGCTGGGCGAGAAAATATATTGCTAGTTTAAATTAAGTGATCAGAATTTGAGAAGGCATTTGGTAAAGTCACACATAACAGACTATTAACTAAGGTAGAAGCCCATTGAACTGAGGGCAAGTTGCAGATGTGGCTGGGAAATTAGTTGAGTAGCAGGTGACAGAAAGTAGGAATAATGGGTAGATACTCAAATTGGCAGGATGTGACCAGTGGTCTCCCACAATGATCTGTCTTAGGCAGTCAATTATTTTACATTATTTGTTAACAACTTGGATAATGGTGTAAAAAGTCATATATCCAAATGTGCTGATGACACAAAGTTAGCAAGTATTGTAGACAGTGCAGATGCTGGTGTAAAATTACAAAGGGATAGTGATTGTGGCTAATGGAGTTCAATGTAAGCAAGCACGAAGTTATCCATTTTGTAAGGAGAAAGGATCAATGGTATGAAATTAAATGCAGTGGATGCCAAAAAAACTTGGAGGTTCAGGTGCATGGATCTTTAAAACATCACAAACAGATGCAGAAAATAATCGAGAAAGCTAACAGAATGCAGGCCTTTATATCTAGAGGACTGAAGTATAAGAGTGCAGAAGAAATGCTTCAGTTGTATAAAACTTTTGTTTGACCTCACTTGCAATACTGTGAGCAGATCTGGGAACTACGCCTGAAGAAGGATATATTGGCCTTGAAGGGAGTACAACGTAGGTTCACAAGAATAACACAAGATTTCAGAGGTTAATTTATGAGGGGATTTATTTACAACTTAGACTTGTTTTCTCTAGAATTTAGAAAGTTAAGGGATGATCTAACTGAAATTTTCAGGATATTAACAAGAAAATACAGGGTAGTTAAAATAAACTACATCTACTGGTTGGTGATTCCAAAACTAGGGTGCGTAGTATGAGAATTAGGGCAAGATCATTGAAATTTTTTCCCCTACCTTACCAAACTCACTTCATAAAACTGCCTATCCCAGCTCTCTGGTGTCTTTCTCAACCAATCCTACTTGTTACTTTCCATACACCATTTCCAGAACAACCTACCATTCAACGTATATCTGTCAATCTCTCTCTGTTCCCTACAACATCTCCCCACTCACTCTCATTCACCCCAGCCCCTGATTGAACTAACCATGCTGCCCACTTACTCGCACAAGCCATCTCTCCACTCGAATCAGAAATAACACCTGTGCTAGGCACTTTAATATTCTGTTATACCTGCCCCTCTCACATTCCAGGAAGGTAACAGGCACAACATGGCAAAAAGAGTCAAGATGAGAAGTGTTTCAGAAATAGTAAGAACTGCAGATGCTGGAGAATATGAGATTACAAGGTGTAGAGTTGAATGAACATAGCAGGCCAAGCAGCACCAGAGGAGCAGGAAAGCTGACGTTTCGGGCCTAGACCCTTCTTCAGAGAAGGGTCTAGGCCTGAAACATCAGCTTTTCTGCTCCTCTGATGCTGCTTGGCCTGCTGTGTTCATCCTGCTCTGCATCATGTTATGTAAGATGAGAATTGTGTTGCACAATATTCAGCTCCTTACCCTAATGCAGAAAGCCTGACTCTGACCACTCTGAGCAGCTTTATGACTATGCCCAAGCCCCAGGACTGGTAGAGATGGCAGTACAGAAGTAATGTGAGCCTGATGTCTCTAGTTGAGGGGGAAAAGCTCAACAAGGCAAGGCAAGGCAAAGCAATGCAAGCCTGTGATGCTGAGAGCATCCAGGTAGGCTCAGAGTGAGTGAACACTATGTCAGCAAGTGAATAGCCCAAAGAAGCAGCTTGGTCCAGTCAAGGATCTGGGTTCTGTCTCTGAGTGCAGTGTGCTTGCAACTACTATATTACAATGGTAGGTGCCACTTCGCCCTGCAATGCAACATTGAAGTGCTGATGCATTCTGTAAGTCAATTTGAGGTATGTCATGAAGGTTCTTAGATTCTTTAACTAGTCAGATGCCAATCTTTTCAATATGCAGTGGTCATGGGCAGTGCCATGCATAATCATGGAATGTGAACTGGAATATTGGTCCAACATTGAAATCCTTTGGAGCATGCAGTGAGCTGAAGTCACCAGATATCCACACTGACTTCCATGTGTAGAAATCTCAACATCCAGCTTGTTCGGCATATTTGGTAAGATAGGAATCTGAATATTAATGAGACAATTTGTGGTGTTAATAAGGCATTTTAACAACCAATAATCCCCCCAGTTGTCAAATTGCCACTGCCTATTGAGAAACGCACCTCACATTCAGTGGATGCATAAAAGATGCATCAAAATGCTCCTGATGTCGAGACAGGCTGTGCTGGACTTCTTACACAATTCTGCCAAAACTGTGCCATTGATTATTCCAGAAGTCGTAAGACTTTAAGCATAACTACAGGAGCCTCAAGAATGACACATTGAGGTATGCAGGGTGAGGCATGTGCCACCTTACTGTGGAGATGTTCAAGATTCACAGATAAATTATCATGGCTCACAAGGGTTTTGATTGACTTTATCTGAAAGCAAGGCAGGGGTATTGGACTAAGGATTGCGCAAATGATGGAAAGTTCAGTAGCAGTTAAGGGACTCTACATGGCCCTGGCTTTCACCTTTAGGCTCACCTCTCCATTCCCTATGCCTGCATCATAGAGTCAGACACACAGAAACAGACCTTCTGGTCCAATCTGTCCATGATGAACATAATCTCAAACTAAATTAGTCCTACTTGCCAGTTTCTGGCCCATATCTCTCCAAACCTTTCCTATTCATGTACTTATCCAAATGTCTTTTAAATGTTGAAATTATACCCACATCCATCACTTTCTCAGGAAGTTTATTCCATATGTGAACCACCCTCGGTGTAAAAAATTTGCCCCTCATGTCTTTTTTAGATCTCTCTCCTTTCACTTTAAAAAATGCTCCTAAGTCTTTAAATCCCCTATACTAAGAAAAATACAACTAGCTATCTATTCCCTTCATTACTTTATAAACTTCTATAAGATTGCCTTTCAACCTACAATGCTCCGGAGAGAAAAGTCCCAGCCCAGAATGATATCCATTACAGTGGGTTGGGTAGAGTCTATGTATAGGGCTTTCCATGGAACAAGGATGCTTAGGATATAAGGGAAGATCTCAAAAAATGCGTTAATCAGGTTGTTCAATGCAATTTCTTTACAGATAACCTCACGTAGGCATGATGATCCATCAGGTCAACCGAACTATGCATAACTGGCTAGTTATGCTTGCAATTCTGATAGCTATGTGGCACATATTTAGCTGCAGAATGTGGCTTCGGGGAACTGATAGAGGTTTGCACAGGACCGTGCATAGCAGCAGGCAGAACATCAACAGGAAAGGTTGCAGAAGGTCAAACAACATAGTTTGCTGGCAACCAATGGCCAATACATTGACAAGCATTGCTCTCAACAATACCAGTTAATGTATGCAAAACAAAGCGGGGGCTTGGGATGTCACGGAATGCCATCAGTTATTTTCACCAACTTCTCCATGAAGGTGTGTGTCTGCAAAGGCAATCCAGCACTGGAATTTTGGAAGTGTCCACCGCATTGAACTTTTTCACCCATGGCCCTTTCCACTGGGAACATATGTGGAATATCCCAGTCTGCCACACATGAAACCACAAGGAATTTACAGATGCTTTGGTCAGAACAGCGAATGATTTTTTTTAAAAAATTCACTCCTGATCTCAAGAGCCAGCTAGCCAGAGCTGCGGGCTTTGCCTCCATTACAGGTTTTCCAGATGTGAAAGGCATACTTAACCATACATGAACTCCCTGTGATCAACCAGCAATGTTCATTAACAGAAAAAGTTTTCACACTCTAGTCACTGCTCACAGGAAACAACCCTTCAGGTGTGGGTGCACACAAATACAAGAGCTCTCATGATGCATTCTTTTTCCGTAACTCGCAAGTGCCGCAAGTATTTGTTCCACTGATTAACAGTAGGCTTGGCTGTAACAAACATATGAACCAGGACCAGAAATACACCACTCCTCTCTCAAGCAATCTCCATCATTCTACAAGATTATGAGAATTCCGCATCCCCATCTACACCTGACAGCCCTTGATTCCTTGACTTAACAAAAATCACTTAAGTCCTGTACATTTTCAAAATATTCATCTCCACTATCTTCTGGGGAAACCTTCCAAAGTCACACACTCTGAGGGCTAAATATATTTCATCTGTATCCTGAAAGTGTGATCCCTAATTTTAAAATAGTGCCCCTTAGCTCTGATCTGACCCTCAAGTCAAAACATTTTGTTTTAGTTCTACCTTGTAAAGACTATTAAGATAACCTACTTATTCCAGCATCAATCTAGTGAACATTTACTGAGCTGCATCCAATGAATTCTTCCTTAAATGAGGAGACTGCAAAACTGCATAGTGTATTCCAGGTGTGGACTCACTAATGGCCTGTATAACTTTAGCACAGCATTCTTAACTTTTATAGCCAGTTCCTCTAGAAATAAAGGACAGTGTCCCATTAACTTTCTTGCTTATATGCTGTACCTTTGTGACTCACGTACCAGGACACCTAAATTCCTCCCTACCTCAGAATTCTGTAGTTGCTCTCCATTTAAGTAATACTTCTTTATTTGTCCCTTCAAAGTGAACAACTTCACATTTTCCCACATTTTGTTCCATCTGCCAGGTTTTAGCCCACACACTCAACCTATCTAAATTCATCTGCAACTTCTTTATGTTTTCTTTCCAACATACTTTCCAACCTAGATAATAAAATGTGAGGCTGGATGAACACAGCAGGCCAAGCAGCATCTCAGGAGCACAAAAGCTGACGTTTCAGGCCTAGACCCTTCATCAGAGAGGGGGATGGGGAGAGGGAGCTGGAATAAATAGGGAGAGAGGGGGAGGCGGACCGAAGATGGAGAGTAAAGAAGATAGGTGGAGAGAGTATAGGTGGGGAGGTAGGGAGGGGATAGGTCAGTCCAGGGAAGACGGACAGGTCAAGGAGGTGGGATGAGGTTAGTAGGTAGCTGGGGGTGCGGCTTGGTGTGGGAGGAAGGGATGGGTGAGAGGAAGAACCGGTTAGGGAGGCAGAGACAGGTTGGACTGGTTTTGGGATGCAGTGGGTGGAGGGGAAGAGCTGGGCTGGGAAGAGCTGGGCTGGTTGTGTGGTGCAGTGGGGGGAGGGGACGAACTAGGCTGGTTTAGGGATGCAGTAGGGGAAGGGGAGATTTTGAAACTGGTGAAGTCCACATTGATACCATATGGCTGCAGGGTTCCCAGGCGGAATATGAGTTGCTGTTCCTGCACCTTCGGGTGGCATCATTGTGGCAGTGCAGGAGGCCCATGATGGACATGTCATCTAGAGAATGGGAGGGGGAGTGGAAATGGTTTGCGACTGGGAGGTGCAGTTGTTTGTTGCGAACTGAGTGGAGGTGTTCTGCAAAGCGGTCTCCAAGCCTCCGCTTGGTTTCCCCAATGTAGAGGAAGCCACACCGGGTACAGTGGATGCAGTATACCACATTGGCAGATGTGCAGAAAAACCTCTGCTTAATGTGGAATGTCATCTTGGGGCCTGCGATAGGGGTGAGGGAGGAGGTGTGGGGACAAGTGTAGCATTTCCTGCGGTTGCAGGGGAAGGTGCCGGGTGTGGTGGGGTTGGAGGGCAGTGTGGAGCGAACAAGGGAGTCACGGAGAGAGTGGTCTCTCCGGAAAGCAGACAGGGGAGGGGATGGAAAAATGTATTGGGTGGTGGGGTCGGATTGTAAATGGCGGAAGTGTCGGAGGATGATGCGTTGTATCCGGAAGTTGGTAGGGTGGTGTGTGAGAACGAGAGGGATCCTCTTAGGGCGGTTGTGGCGGGGGCGGGGTGTGAGGGATGTGTTGCGGGAAATACGGGAGACGCGGTCAAGGGCGTTCTCGATCACTGTGGGGGGAATGTTGCGGTCCTTAAAGAACTTGGACATCTGGGATGTGCGGGAGTGGAATGTCTTATCGTGGGAGCAGATGCGGCGGAGGCGGAGGAATTGGGAATAGGGGATGGAATTTTTGCAGGAGGGTGGATGGGAGGAGGTGTATTCTATAGCTGTGGGAGTCGGTGGGCTTGAAAAGAACATCAGTTACAAGCTGGTTGCCTGAGATGGAGACATGGAGATGGCCTCAAGGCCCTCCGCTTCTTCCTGTCCCGCAGGCCCGACCAGTCCCCGTCCACCGACACTCTCATCCGCCTAGCTGAACTCGTCCTCACACTCAACAACTTCTCTTTTGACTCCTCCCACTTCCTACAGACTAAGGGGGTGGCCATGGGCACCCGCATGGGCCCCAGCTATGCCTGCCTCTTTGTAGGTTACGTGGAACAGTCCCTCTTCCGCACCTACACAGACCCCAAACCCCACCTCTTCCTCCGGTACATTGATGACTGTATCGGCGCCGCCTCTTACTCCCCAGAGGAGCTCGAACAGTTCATCCACTTCACCAACACCTTCCACCGCAACCTTCAGTTCACCTGGGCCATCTCCAGCACATCCCTCACCTTCCTGGACCTTTCAGTCTCCATCTCAGGCAACCAGCTTGTAACTGATGTCCATTTCAAGCCCACCGACTCCCACAGCTATAGAATACACCTCCTCCCACCCACCCTCCTGCAAAAATTCCATCCCCTATTTCCAATTCCTCCGCCTCCGCCGCATCTGCTCCCACGATAAGACATTCCACTCCCACACATCCCAGATGTCCAAGTTCTTTAAGGACCGCCACTTTCCCCCCACAGTGATCGAGAACGCCCTTGACCGCGTCTCCCGTATTTCCCGCAACACATCCCTCACACCCCGCCCCCGCCACAACCGCCCTAAGAGGATCCCCCTCGTTCTCACACACCACCCTACCAATCTCCGGATACAACGCATCATCCTCCGACACTTCTGCCATTTACAATCCGACCCCACCACCCAAGACATTTTTCCATCCCCTCCCCTGTCTGCTTTCCGGAGAGACCACTCTCTCCGTGACTCCCTTGTTCGCTCCATACTGCCCTCCAACCCCACCACACCCGGCACCTTCCCCTGCAACCGCAGGAAATGCTACACTTGTCCCCACACCTCCTCCCTCACCCCTATCGCAGGCCCCAAGATGACATTCCACATTAAGCAGAGGTTCACCTGCACATCTGCCAATGTGGTATACTGCATCCATTGTACCCGGTGCGGCTACCTCTACATTGGGGAAACCAAGCGGAGGCTTGGAGACCGCTTTGCAGAACACCTCCGCTCAGTTCGCAACAAACAACTGCACCTCCCAGTCGCAAACCATTTCCACTCCCCCTCCCATTCTCTAGATGACATGTCCATCATGGGCCTCCTGCACTGCCACAATGATGCCACCCGAAGGTTGCAGGAACAGCAACTCATATTCCGCCTGGGAACCCTGCAGCCATATGGTATCAATGTGGACTTCACCAGTTTCAAAATCTCCCCTTCCCCTACTGCATCCCTAAACCAGCCTAGTTCGTCCCCTCCCCCCACTGCACCACACAACCAGCCCAGCTCTTCCCCTCCACCCACTGCATCCCAAAACCAGTCCAACCTGTCTCTGCCTCCCTGATGTAAATTATAAAGAAGTTGAGATCCAAGCACAGACACCTGCAGGACTCCGCTTATCAAATCCTGCAAATCAAATAAAGACCCTTTATGCATACTGCATTTTCTGCCAAACATTCAATCACTATCCATGCTGAGATGTTATCCCCAACACAATGAGCTTTATTTTCTGCTATAATCTTTGGTATGGCATCTTATCAAATATTTTCTGGAAATCTGAGTTCTTTGTAAGGCTTCATCTTTACAAAGAACGCCAATAAATTGGTTAAACATGGTTTCCCATGGCAAAACCATATTGACTCTTCCTTAAGTTTTCTAAATGTATAGCTATAATATCTAATGATCAATTCTAACATCTTCCTCACCATAGATGTCAAGCTAACTCGCCTTTGGTTCCCTGTTTTCTGCCTCCCTCCCCCAACTTCTTAAGACCATAAGACATAGGAGTGGAAGTAAGGCCATTTGGCCCATCAGGTCCACTCCGCCATTTAAATCATGGCTGATGGACATTTCAACACCACTTCCCTGCACTTTCCCCGTAGCCCTTGATTCCTTCTGAGATCAAGAATTTGTCGATCTCTGCCTTGAAGGCATCCAACGTCCCGGCCTCCACTGCACTCTGCGACAATGAATTCCACAAGCCCACCACTCTCTGGCTGAAGAAATGTCGTCTCATTTCAGTTTTAAATTTACCCCCTCTGATTTTAAGGCTGTGCCCACGGGTCCTAGTCTCCCCGCCGAACGGAAACAACTTCCTAGCATCCACCCCTTCTAAACCATACATTATCTTGTATGTTTCTATTAGGTCTCCCCTCAACCTTCTAAACTCTAATGAGTACAATCCCAGGATCCTTAGCAGTTCATCATATGTTAAACCTACCATTCCAGGGATCATCCGTGTGAATCTCTGCTGGACACGCTCCAGGGCTAGTATGTCCTTCCTGAGGTGTGGGGCCCAAAATTGGACACAGTATTCTACATGGGGCCTAACTAGAGCTTTATAAAGCCTCAGAAGCACATTGCTGCTTTTATATTCCAACCGTCTTGAGATAAATAGAAGGGTTATTCCTGTTATTTTATAGTCTGATGGAATCTTTGCTAAACCTAGGGAATTCTGGAAAATTAACACCAATATATCCAGTATTTCATTCGTAACTTATGTTATGACATTAGAATGAAGTCCATTTGGACCAGGAGACTTATCATAGAATCCCTACAGTGTGGAAACATGCCATTTGGCTGGCCCAACATGTCCACACTGGACCTCTGGAGAGCATCCCACCCAGACCCATTATCCTACCCCTGATGTCCCATGTTTAACCCACCTAATCTAAACATCTCTGGACACTATGGGCAATTTAGCATGGCCAATCCACCTACCCTGCACATCTTTGGACTGTGGGAGGAAACTGGAATACCCAGAGGAAACACTCCAGAGGAAATGCACCCAGACACTCGTCCAAGGTTAGAATCGAACCCAGGCCCCTGGCGTTGTGAGGCAGCAGTACTAACCACTGAGCCACAGTGAACCCACATTCTATCAGCTGGCTTTGTAACACTTCCATCATGATTGTAATTTTGCAAACTTCCTTCCACTTCCTGATCAAAAGTTGAGTGAAATGGTTTTTGCATCCACTTTTGAGAAAACAGAGGCAAGGTATTCTTTCATTTCATTATTTCCTTATGTACAATTAAGCCCCCCCATTCTCACTTTCTGGAGGATTAATGCACACTTTACTGACTCACTTCCTGTTGAAATCTTGCCATCCATTTTGCATTCCTTGCTTCTTTCCTCTCATAATCTAATTTCCTCCTCCTATTTAACCTTTCAGTCATTCTCTGCCATTTTTTTATTGATTTTTTCTTTAGTTTGATGTTTTGGCTACATTCTTTAGTAAACCACATATGGTGAGTCTGACTTCTGAAGTCTCTCTTTGCAGTAGGAATATACTTATTTGGGGTATTTTGAAATATCCCCTTACATGTCTGGCAGTGTGTTTCTATTGATTTATCCACTAATTTAGTATATTAGTTCACATCAGTTAGTTCAGCTTTCATACCCATATACTTGCCCCTATTTAGTGTTAAAGTGATCTTTAACCAGCAATACGACTTCATCTCCCTCTCCTTTTTGTCTGTTTTTTCCTAAAAACTGAATTCCCTCCAAATTCAGTTCTCAACCATGCATACTAAATGCTTTATTAACATTTATGTGTGTAGAAATCCTGTAGGATCTCATAATATCACAGAGCATGTTTAGAAATATAAGAAACACATGGACTAATTCTAATATCGGCGTATGCAATGGGAAGCAGAACTTTTAGGAATTGCATCAGAGAAAATCATGTTCATTTGATTCTCACAATTTTCTACCATTAAAATGAAAAGCTGAAACAAACAGGTAAGGGCCTGTGATTTCTTGAGATGAGTTCCCTTGAACCCCTGCTGGGCACCCCATTTGCAGAATGCGCCAGTGAAGCCATAATATAATAATGAAGTAAAGTATATACATTGAGGTAATCTAAGTTATTTCCTGTGCTATCTAAAATTGGAGAGAATGAACAAAAAATTTTAAAAATTTGAAAATCATTATTTTCTTTTTGAAAAACTTGGCTGAGGTTGGTCTGGGATATCAATTCCAGCTCCCGCTGTATATGCAAGAATTAAAACTGTGTTGTTCTTTGTTTTATTTAGTAGACAAGTTCACAACCAACAATAATGGCAGAAGTTAATTGAGCTTTTCGCGCTGACAATTGCCAGTCTGCTCAGGGCTGCAAAGCAGCTTTTCAATTAAAGGTTTATCTTTAAATAAGGATCTAATTAACAAACTTAACTATGAGACATATGAGATACTACCTCTTTATAATGACAGTGACATGGGGAATGCTTTGTCAGAATTACTTTTTCTACAGGCTTCGTCTCCTTTAAGCATTCTTTGAGGTGTAACTTATACGATACTGAACAGAAATTTATTTAAAGTGCATCGCTCATCTACTCTTTTTCTTCTCAGCAGTCAATCACATTGTTTTAATTACAATACTTCTTTCTCTCTGACTCTGATGAAATGTTAAAGAAATTCAGTAGAAATATTTTCACAAGTAGATAGTGCTTATAAAATAAAGATCATGTCAACAAAGTTAAGTGGTTTGGTAGATTTCATTGACTATCAATTACGGTGGTAATTATGATGTGATCGCTGAATAATAATGATTAAATAATTTACAGGAATGTATAACTTATTATATACTTAGGAAGCAAGATTGGTGCTTATTAAGACCTTTATATTAAAACAATGTATTTGTTTTTTACAGATCTTTTGTACAATATTTTGTGTTTAAAGGTTAAGTTTGAATTTATTCAATACATAAATCAAGCACATTTCTGATAGCAACAAAAAATGTCTCATCATTGTGAGTGTTACTTACAAAATACAGAAGAGACTTGAGAAAATTATCTTGCTTCCCAAATTCCCCAAAGAAAAAGTTTTGTATATCCTCACAATCTACTGTTGACGTGATATACATATTTCATACCCAAACCCAGAATTACAAATTACAATAATATAACTCTTTCACGTTTTTAGTTTAAGATGAATTCCCAACACATAAAGGTTACTGTTATGGTTTTGTTATTCAAGCAATCAGACAACGTCTATGTCATGATTTTTGTGTTACTCAGTTATCTGTACGTTAAGAAGCAACCAATTAACAGTAACCGCCCTTATTTCACAGTGTAAATAGGAAACCAAATTATTTTTTCTAATATAAAAACATTATTGTATTTCTGAACATGTTTCTCTATATCATTTCCTAACAGGGCCAATATGATGTAGCTTGCAAGTATATTTGGCGAGGGTATGAGATTGCCATGACTTTAGGTGATCTGCACCTACTGGAGACCATGCAGGTCAATTTCGGCATCTTCAAAGCTCATGCAATGATGACCATATATTGTCACCACGTAGAAGCTGCTGGACACACCAATCTTGAACGTCTGGTTACATGGAAGGACAGTAGAAAAGACACATTTAATGACCCCATTACAGAAGGTAAGTTGTTGGTCACAAAACACTTTCGTGCTTCTGCATTGTTAGCAGCTAAATCTTGTTACAATCCTATTCCTTTCTTACCTTTCACTCTTTTAAATCATTAAATTTGATATTTTTGAGGCTACCTTCTTCTTGATACCAAACATGGTGGGGTGTTTCTACTTGTGAAACAGCTAATTCATTGCCCAAAATGACTCTTTGCACTGTTAACCTGTACTAATTGATACTGACTGTTAAATCATGTATGCGTGAAAATGTTCTTAAGTCATCTCAGTAGGATGTTGAAAGAGATTGTTGGCTAGTCTTTACTAATATGATTTATGTTGAGAAGCATATTGAGTCTAGGTAGAAATATCTAAAATAAAGATGAAACAAACAAAAATAATAACATGCACATTAGACTTTTAGTTATCATAAAATTGCACATTTTCTATGTGTGCAAAGGAATACAATATATTTTACAAAATTAGACATAAAAATTCTACTTGAAAAATGTGTTGTTTGAAATAGTTTATTCAATTTAAAACTCAGGCCAAATTCGCTGATCCCATGCTCACAGTATGTAGCCATGCATGAAGGAAGATTGATTTGGAGACAACAATGCAGTTCCCCCTTGCATTAAAGTATGGTTCCTTACTGACAATGTGGAATCAGTGCATTAACCCTAAATTATAATATTTTAAAATGGGCAAAATTGTAAACGAATGTTTTATTAATATTCAAGTAACGTACTCCTGTGTTTTAGAATATGGCTAAGTATAATATTCCAATGCAAATGCATTTGTTTTAAATTGTTAAAAATAGGAATTTGCGAATGGAACACAATGATTACAAATGGCTTCTCTAATTTTTTAGGACCTGAATAACTCCGGCTGCACCAATTTTAATGATCAAATTTGGTTGTGAATATTTGTCTGTAGTATAATTATTAAGAGGATAATTCTCAAAGCTGGCTGAGAAGTGGTATTGATTCAGTGTGAGGTAATTGAGCTAATTAACACTATCAAAATGACGGGCATTGATACAGTATGTACTTCAGAGATGTCGCTAGTACTGTATGTGCAAAAGCATCCAATACAATTTCCTCCAATTATGTCATTAGCCCTCATTAACTCAACAATGTTCAGACACATTCAGTGTAAACAGAAGGTGGAAATATTTTTAAGTTCATTCAAATTATTTTAAGAGCAGCTTTAAATTTTGATTTTGTATTGATACAAGTTCGAATTTAAAATAAAAGTGGGAGATAATGTTTTATTTTATTTCCATGTTTTATACTACTTTTATTTTATTATTTGAAGTAGCCACAAAATTAATAATATATAAAAAAAACAAACTCTCATTAGAACTGTAAGAGGATGGAATTTGGAATTGTGAAATGACTTTGGTAAAATTGTCTTTTTGAGCCTGGTGCCAGATCATTTTGATAGGTGTGGCAGGTAACAGGTAGTTTCGGATCTTTTTTTGCGAGCAGACATAGATGTTCTGCAAACAGTCACCCAGTTTACGCTTTGTTTCCCCAGTGTAGAGAAGACCACATTGTGACCAGCGAATCCAGTAGACTATTTTCTGGGAAGTGCAGGTGAAGTGTCCCAGAGGGAATGGTGCCTGCAGAAGGCAGACAGGGAAGGGGAGATTAATGTGTGTCCGGTGTTGGCATCTCAATGGAGGAGGCAGAAATGGTGCCTGATCATCTTCTGGATGTGGATGCTGGTGGGATAGTAGTTTGGGACAAGGGAAACCCTATCACTGTTGCAGGAGGGAAGAAAAGAGGTTAGGGCGGGAGATGGGTCGGACCCGGTTGATGGCCATGTCGACAATGGTGCTGGGGAATCCTTGGTTGAGGAAGATGGTGGACATTTCAGAGGCTCCCTTCTTGAAGTTGACCTCATCTGAACATATACGAAGGAGATGGACGAACTGAGAGAATGGGATCGAGTCTTTACAGGAAGAAGGGTGAGAGGATGTATAGTCCAGGTAGCTGTGGGAGTCAGTGGGTTTATAGTGGATATTAGTCTATCCCCAGAAATGGAAACAGAAATGTTGAGGAAGGGAACAAGATAGACCAGCTGAAAGTGAGGGCAGGGTGGAAATTGGAGGTGAAATCAATGAACTTTTCCGATTCCGGATGAGAGAAGGAAGCAGCACCAATGATATTATCGATGTTTCGGAGAAAGAGTTGTGGTTTGAGGCCAGAATAGGACTGGAAAAAGGAATGCTCCACATACCCCATGAAGAGACAGCCATAATTGGGGCCCATGCAGGTACCCTTAGCAATCCCTCTTACCTGAAGCAAATGCGAGGCATTAAAGGAGAAGTTGTTGAGGGTGAGGACAAGCTCAGGCAAGCAGTGGAGGGTGGTAGTGTTTGGAAATGATTCAGGTCTTTGCTGCTGGAAGAAGCGGAGAGCCTAAAGACCATCCTGGTGGGGAATGACATGTAAAGGGATTGCATGTCCATGGTAAAATGGAGGTGGCTGGAAACTGCAAACTGGGTGTTTTGAACCTGGTGTAAGGTGTCAGAGGAATCATGGATATTCGTGGGCAAGGATTGGACCAGGGGAGTGAAGACTCAGTCAAGATAGAAAGATATGAGTTCTGTGGGGCAGCAACTGGCTGAAACAATGGGTCTGCCTGGACAGTCCTGTTTGTGATTTTTTGGGAGGAGGTCGAAGCGAGCTGTGAGGGGATGGGGTACTATCAGCGTAGAAGCAGAGGCAGGGGAGATCACTGGATGAAATGAGATCAGTTTCTGTAGTATATACAATGACCTGATGCGTCATGGTGGGGTCATGGTCCAGGGGAAGACAGGAGAAGGTACCTGAGAGCTGGTGCTCAGCCTCTGCAAGGTAGAGGTCAGTACATCAGACTACAACAGCACCACCCTTATCGACAGGCTTAGTACAAAGTCAGGGTTAGATCTGAATGCATGGAGTGCAGTCAGTTCGGAGGGAAATAGGCTCAGTTTGGTGAGGGAGGCAGAGAAATTGAGGCAACTAATATCGCATCAACAGTTCTTAATGAACAGATCAAGCACAGGTAAAAGGCTGGAGGGAGGTGTCCAGGTGGAAGGACAGTGTTGGAACTGGGCAAAGGGGTCTGTGGGATGGGGACAGGACTCTTGTCCAAAGAAATGAGCACAGAGGCGAAGATGGCAGAAGAAGAGTTCGGCATCATGTTGTGCCCGAAATTCGTTAAGGTGGGGACGCAGAGGAATAAAGCTGAGGCTTTTGCTGATGACAGAACATTCAGCATCGGCGAGCAGAAGGTTGGGAGGGATGGTGATTACCCAACAGGAGGTGGGGGAGTTGGAAGAGTGGATGGAGGCAGAGGGAAGGGAAAGAGAGGAAGGTTCTAGAGGGCCAAGGGTATCTTTGAGTTGTTGCATCTAGTGGGCCTTGATGCCTGAAAGAAAAAGAAAATGTTTCATTTTAGCACGACGAATGAGACGGAGGATGAAGTGGTGCAGCCCTGAGCCAGTGTGATGCAATGCTGTTATAGAGAAAGGTTGAGAGTGTGCATGTGATGCCACATGACAGTGAGTGTGGATTTCAGGAAGCGGCAAGAGCAGCTGTCCGTGGAATGTTGAACATCACGGAGATATCTATGATCCTGGGAGGATTCAAAACATGAGGGATGAAACTTCCGTTGGAATCCAGTTGGAAAGGCTTTCTGCCTTTGTATCCACACTAAATGACAAGGAAACACATGAGGGTATTTTTATTTACGCAGAGAGTGGTTCATCTGTGGAATGAACTTCCAGAGGAAGTGGTGGATGCAGGTAGACATTTAGATAAGTATATGAATGAGAAACGTTTGGAGGGATACGGGCCAAGCACCAGATAGGTGGAATTCATTTATTTTGGGATTATGGTCAATGTAGACTGGTTGGACAAAAGAGTCAGCTTCCGCACTGCATGACCCTTTGACTTTATGACTATTCTGGAATGTAGGTCACCAGGTCCAGAGTTCTTGTCAGAATTAAATCACATTAGATTCATCTTTATTACTTTTTCTCTAGTGAAAAAGATTGTTCTAACTTTCTTACAGCTTTTTTTGCCTCTGGATTTTTTACGATTCTTGGATCATTCTACATTTTCTTCTGTTGAGATGGATAAAAAATACTTATTCAAATTCTCTGCTATTTCTTCATTTCCCATTATTAATTTACCCATTTCACCCTCTAAGGAACAAATGCTTACTTTAAATACTGATTTTATGTTTCTTTACTTGTGGAGATATTAAAAGTGTTGTGATTACCACACCACCTCTGTGACAGAAGCCAGTTTGGATCACACTGTAGGACTTGTTGGCATTCGTAAGATGGCCAAACAGTATTATTCTCAGGCTACAAATCCTTCCAATATTCCTGATGGCAGGCAATAAGGACAGGAGAATTTCTTGGTCAGCAATCCTGCAGAAGGCAATGGCAAACTATTGCAGCACTTAGTCACTAAGCATGGAGAGGTCCAATGAAAGTCAATGGCACAATCCTCAGAAATGAGAGCAGGAGATACAACAGTCTGACAAAAGCTATTATTTTCTTGCTAGTTTTTTCTCATGCGCTATTTTCTCCCTCTCTATTAAAATTGCTCAAAAGTTATTCCTAAGCTAAATGAATTGGCAGAAGACATACAGAAGATGGTTTGCGAGACACAACCTTCATCATGGAAAAGCAATCAAAGATGGGAAGTCCATTTTTAGGGTGTTATTCTCTGCAGATAGAGCTTGGTATCTCAGCTTCATCCCATGGCCCCAGCCTTATTAATGTATAAAGTTTTAAACTGTTCAGAATTTAAACTAGGACACAGACTTTAGCATGAAAATTAATATATTACAGCAAGGAATATATTTGATGCTTGTTGTTATACCTAAGAAATTTCAAGGTTTAAAAATTCCACCCTGGTGTCTTTTGTTTTATAATTCACAGTCCAACCAACAAGTTCTACAGCCTATTGCTAGCACGTATTAGAGAACTCAGCACAGAGAAAGGCCTGTTGGCCCGGTGCATCCAAGCAATGTTTCTATATAGAGAGACAATGGTATCGAGCAGCTAGAATCCAACCTTATCATTCCACTGGATCTTTGGCCCTACTGACCAGAACATTGTCCGGTAAAAAGACAGCTAACAAATCAGGAAAATACTGAAATACTGTAGTTCCATTGGTCTGGAGACATTGTGTATATTCTTCCCCTATTTGCATCCAGGGCTGCAATCTGCACTGACTGCTTGGGGTAGAGCTGGATGAACACAGCAGACCAAGCAGCATCAGAGGAGCAGGAAGGCTGATGTTTCGGGCCCAGATCCTTCTTCAGAAATGAGGAAGGGGAAGGGGGTTCTGAAACAAATAGGGAGAGAGGGGGAGGCGGATAGAAGATGGATAGAGGAGAAGATAGGAGGAAAGGAGACAGACATGCCAAAAAGGCGGGGATGGAGCCAGTAAAGATGAGTGTAGGTGGGGAGGTAGGGAGGAGATAGGTCAGCCCAGGGAGGACAGACAGGCCAAGGGGTTGAGATGAGGTTAGTAGGTAGGAGATGGGGGTGGGGCTTAAGGTGGGAGGAGGGGATAGGTGGGAGGAAGGACAGGTTAGGGAGGCGGGGATAAGCTGGGCTGGTTTTGGTATGTGGTAGGGAGAGGGGAGATTTTGAAGCTTGTGAAGTCCACATTGATACCATTGGGCTGCAGGATTCCCAAGTGGAATATGAGGTGCAGTTCCTGCAAGTTCTGGTAGCATCAATGTGGCACTGCAGGAAGCAAAGGATGGACATGTCATCTGAGGAATGGGAGGGGAAGTTGAAATGGTTCGTGACTGGGAGGTGCAGTTGTTTAGTGCGAACCGAACTTAGGTGTTCTGCAAAGAGGTCCCCAAGCCTTCAACTTGGTTTCCCCGATGTAGAGGAGGAGAAAACAGGAACAGTGGATGCAGTATACCACATTAGCAGATGTGCAGGTAAACATCAGCTTGATGTGGAAAGTCTTCTTGGGACCTGGGATGGGGGTGAGGATGGAGGTGGATGGGCGCGGTTGCAGGGAAAAATGCCATGTGTGGTGGGGCTGGAGGGGAATGTGGAGCGGACAAGGGAGTCCCGGAGACAGTGGTCCCTCCAGAAAGCAGATAAGGGTGGCGAGGGAAAAATGTCTTTGATGGTGGGGTCAGATTGCAGATGGCAGAGGTGTCAGAGGATGATGCGTTGGATCCGGGGGTTGGTGGGATGGTACGTGAGGATGAGGGAGATTCTGTCTTGGTTGTTATTGCAGGGAGGGGGTGTGAGGGATGAGTTGCAGGAAATGCAGGAGACACGGTTGACGGCGTTCTCGATCGCTGAGAAGGGGTGGTTGCGGTCCTTGAAAAACGAGGACATCTGAGATGTACAGGAGTGGAATGCCTCATCCTGGAAGCAGATGCAGTAGAGGCGAAGGAATTGGGAATAGGGGATGGAATTTTTGCAGCAAGGTGGGTGGGAGGAGGTGTATTCTAGATAGCCGTGGGAGTCGGCGGGCTTGAAATGGATATCAGTTTCTAGGTGGTTGCTGGAGATGGAGACAGAGAGGTCCAAGAAGGAGGGAGAGGTATTCGAGATGGTCCAGGTGAACTTAAGGTTGGGGTGGAAAGTGTTGGTGAAGTGGATGAACTGTTCAAGCTCCTCATGGGAGCACAAAGCGAAGCCGATACTGTCATCAATGTAATGGAGGAAGAGGTGGGGTTTAGGGCCAGTGTAGGTATGGAAGAGGGATTGTTCCACATAACCTACAAAGAGGCAGGCATAGCTTGGACCCATGCGGGTACCCATGGCCTCCCCCGTGTCTGTAGGAAGTGGGAGGAATTGAAAGAGAAGTTTTTGACGGTGAGGACGAGTTTGGCTAAGCGGATGATGGTGTCAGTGGACAGGGACTGGTTGGGCCTGCAGGACAGGAAGAAGCAGAGGGCGTTTAGATATCTGTAAGGGGAATGCAGGTGTATAGGTGATAATAGGTGTATAGGGACTGGACATCCATGGTAAAGATGAGATGTTGGGGACCAGGAAAGTGGAAGTTCTGGAGGACGTGGAGGGCATGGGTGGTGTCGCGGACGTAGGTAGGGAGTTCTTGGACTAAGGGGGAGAAAATGGAGTCGAGACTCCACCTGCTCCTGCCCCACCGAACGTATCTCCACCTGTCTTGACTCCATTTTCTCCCCTTTAGTCCAGGAATTCCCTACCTCCATTTGTCTCCATTTCCAGCACCCACCTAGAAACCAATATTTCAAGCCCTCCAACTCCCACAGCTACCTAGAATACACCTCCTCCCACCGACCTTTCTGCAATAAGGCCACCCCCTATTCCCAATTCCTTTGCCTCCTTAGGCATGCTTTCCTGCACTTTCCATTGAACTAGGGTTGATCCGCTGGGTTGATAGGAATGGTTCAGTAGGGGATATGACAGACCATGAAGCTGATGTACAGTTCCTCTGCTGTCAATGGTCCATAACATCGCATAGATTTCAATCTGGAGTTGTTAGATCTGTTTCGCACAGTGAAATGTGGGACACATGGTCGAGGATGTTCTCGACCGCTGGGGGAGGTGCAAAAATTCCATCCCCTATTCCCAATTCCTTCGCCTCTGCTGCATCTGCTCCCAGGATGAGGCATTCCACTCCTGTACATCTCAGATGTCCTCGTTTTTCAAGGACCGCAATGATCCCCCCCCACCTCCCCCAGCAGTCAAGAACATCCTCGACCATGTGTCCCACTGTGTGAAACAGATCTAACAACTCCAGATTGAAATCTATGCGATGTTATGGACCATCGACAGCAGAGGAACTGTACATCAGTTTCATGGTCTGTCATATCCCCTACTGAACCATTCCTATCAAGCCAGCGGATCAACCCTAGTTCAATGGAAACTGCAGGAAAGCATGCCTAAAAATGAGGTGTCAATCTGGTGAAGCTGCCAAACAGGACTACTTAGGTGCCAAACAACATAAGCAGTGAAAAAGAGACAGAGCTAAGTGATCATACAACCAACGGATCAAATCTGATCTTACTATATCAAATCATGAGTGGTGGTGATCATCTAGTCGACTAAATGTGGCATTAAGAAGTCCAAGCAAAACTGGAATCAATAAGAATCAGAGAGAAAACTTTCTGCAGATTGGATAACACCTGACACATAGGAAGATGGTTGTAATTGTTGGAGGTCAGCCATCTCAGCTCCAGGATATCACTGCAGGAGTTCCTCAGGATAGTGTTCTAGGCCCAAGCATATTTAGCTGCTTCGTCAATGACCTACCCTCCATCATAAGGTCAGAAATGAGGGTGTTCACTAAAAATTGCACAATTTTCAGTATCATTCATGATTCCTCAGTTACTGAAGAAGTCCATGTTCAAGCACAATAAGACCTGGACAATATCCAGGCTTGAGTTGACAAATGGCAAGTAACATTCGTGTCACAAAAATGACATCAGTGATCAACCCAAAAAGCAGACAATCTAACCACTGTCCCTTGACAATCAATAACACTACCATCACTGAATCCCCCAGTATCAATCTCCTTAGAGTTACCATTGACCAGCAACTCAACTGCTTCCACCACGTAAATACAGTGGCCACAAGAGCAGGTCAGAAGCTAGGAATACTGTGATGTCTAATTCACCTCCTGACTGTCCCAAGCCTGTCCACCATCTACAAGGGACAATCAGAAGTGTGATGGAATACTCCGCACTTGCCTGAATGGGTGCAGCTCCAGCAACATACAAGCTTGACACCATCCAGGACAAACCAGCTTGCTCGATTGGTACTACATCCAGGAACATCCACTCCCTCTATACTGATGCTCAGTAGCAGCAGTGTGTACTATCTACAAGATGTTCACCAAAGATCTTCAGACAACACCTTCCAAACCCACAGGAACTTACAACTAGAAGGGCAAGGAAAGCAGAAACATGGGAACTTTCAAGTTCCCCTCCAAGCCACCCACCATCCTGACTTGAATATATATCACTGTTTCTTCACAACTGCCAGGTCAAAATCCTGGAATTCTCTCCCTAAGGGCATTGTGTGTCAAACTATAGCAGTTCTAGAAGGCAGCTCACCACCATTTCTCAAGTGTAATTAGGGACAGACAATAAATGCTGGCCAGTCAGCAATGCCCATGTTCCACGAGTGAATTTTTTAATAAAGTATGGTATTCAGGAAAGTATTCTTTGGCAGAATTTTACCAGAATTCAGCATAAGTCTCAGTTTTGATGACTTGACATGGAGGGCTTCTTTTCATGACCCCTGTTGGGATTTCTCATGCTATGTTCCCAAACACACTTTTTTCCCTATGCACCCACGCCTGGGTTGTCCAATTCATTTGGACAACCAGTCAAGTGCTGCCACTCAGGAGATGCCCTTCACCATGCACATAGTGGGAAGGGAATAAAGTAAAAATTTCTGAGGATGCAAAGGTGACACAGCTGACACTTCTTTGCAAATACAAGTGTGTATTTGTAAATGGACTGCTGTTTATAAATCATACCACACAGATTAAATGTCCATTGTACCATCCAATTTTAGAATCATCCCAAAGGCATTGTCACTGTCCCTCAATGCTCAATGTAACCTGACAATTTCTCATTGTTCAATTTTGGAGTCACATACTGTAAAGACTCCGAAGAATTGAAAACCCTGTCTTTAATTATGCAACAGTAAAATTAAAGAATTACACAATTACATTTGCTATGTCCCCAGTTGAAGAATTGCATTGTATCTATGATCTAAAATCATCAGCCAGAGTTGCACATGTCTCACAGCAATTAAACAACTTGTGAGGAATCTAGTCCTTGAAGTTTTAACATACTATTCCATACAGTGAGACACGGCTGTTGAGGTGAAAATACTTGGAAAGATGCTAAGTACTGTAGAGTGGAATGATGGGCTGGATATAGCAGAACTGAGATGATAGTAGAAATGTTGGAACCATTGAAAAGGTATTAATATGATTGGAAATACTGGATGAGGGATCCTGGGAACATTGGGATGGATTACACTGACAAAATTTCAGATATATGGATCTCCACAGAGTAGTGTTATTTAGAAATGAAAGAGCTAAGGGCAAGTTTTAAGAGAATACCAAATCAGTCTCTAAACAGATCCATCCTGCTGTTATAATTGTCAAAAAAAACTACTGATGGTGAATCCTTGGTTGGCATCACCAAAATCTTGTTATTTTTTGATTTAAATAGAGAAGGAATAAACATAGTAAATTTGAATATATTTGAGTTGCACCTATATTACAGTACTGCTACAGGAACTAGTCCTAATCTCATTTGATTGTAATAACAAAGAGTTTCTATCTTGATGCAACATTTGCAATGGCAAATACAGATAGGCTTTGCCATTTTCTCTGCCCTTAGATTGAATTCATAGCTCATGTTTAAAGCAGAAATGTCAATAGACAGTAGGTGCAGGAGTAGGCCATTCAGCCCTTCAAGCCAGCACCACCATTCATTATGATCATGGCTGATCATCCGCAATCAGTATTCTGTTCCTGCCTTATCTCCATAACCCTTGATGTCATTTTTTGTAAAACTGGTCTGTACAGATCTGCCTTTGATATTGGGAAAAGTCTGTGATTTTAATTACTCATTTTAAGATATGTGCATGCATAATATTTTTAGTGTTGCAATTATTCCTTTAAAATTAATCAGCAAATGAACCAACAGATCATATAATCACTACATTCAAATATTACTTCAAGAACAAGTTGAACAAAGCTATAAGTAACTTCATACATAAGCGAGTGTATTTTAATATGCTTAGATACTATTTGTAAGGAACTGATTTGATTGATGGGTCACCATTTTCCACATGCGTAAAATATGTTAAACAGCTGAAATAAAATCTGTTTAGTATTAATACTGCTTTACAATGGACCATTATTTGTTCAAAAGCAATAAAATGTCCAACCATTTTAATGAAGTGAACCATTTTAGCTCGTGATTCTGAACAGTTATAGACTGTTAGCTAGGCTAACAGTTGTTATTGTGCAGAATATATACAGCGTTAAAATGATTTTTTAGGGAGCATTCAGATTGGTTGGTGCCAGGGAGACACCAGCTATCCTAGCGAATGACATATAGGTACTGATTCTTCAGGCCTCTCAGGTGGCTCCAGACAACCAGTTTCTTTAGTATGATGAAAAGGTTGAGATAAAATAAACTGACAGTTGCAAGTCAGTGCTGGAGCAGACTGCACCCAGACAGCTGAGACCCCAGAGTCCTATTTTGCAAAGGATTTTGCTACTATAAGCACAAACTCCGAAATAGGCCAGATTGGCAGCTGGTGGTTCGTTTTGTGTGGGGGTAGGTAGGGGGTTGGGGGGAAAGAAGCAGTGGTGATGGTGGGGGGAGTGGTGGATGTGGTGGTGGTGGCTGGGGGCAGGGTGTTGGGGGATGAATTAAGGGAGGAAAAATGGGTTACTTAGGAATTGTGGGCTAATCGGAAGCCATTCCCACCTTGTTGAAACCAGGCCATTAAGCAAAAATCATTTTTCATCCTGCTATCACCATTGCACATTCCAATCAATAGCCTCCCACTGGCTCCCTCAGTGTCTGTAAATAAATACACTGCAGCTCAAGAATGCAGTTATTGAGTGATGCAGCAAACTGTAGATCTCTCAACAAAAAGACCTTTCGATTCAGAGATAACACTGCAGCACTTTGTGTTGTGGAACTGAAATGAAGAAATCACATCCTGAGTATTGACAGCTGTCAGAACAATGATACATTGCTGAAATGAGGGGTCAATAACGGTTTTATTTTATCATGTGATTCCAACATAAAACGAACATTTCAAGTGAACCATGATGGTTCAGTTCTTTAAGTCACCTTTAATTTAAATAAAATGTACAGTTGGAAACTGTAGTATGGAACTGTAAATGTTTAAAACTGAAACAGCATCTTCTTGGATGTAGGGAAGGGAGTGTTAGACACAAGAATGGGTTAAAAGCAGGACTGTCAGGCACGAACATGAGTGTTGCTAATTGACTAGAGTTATGACTTTCAATTTCTGATGTCAAATGCCATAAGTATGGTGCAGAGATAATAAAATGTGAGGCTGGATGAACACAGCAGGCCAAGCAGCATCTCAGGAGCACAAAAGCTGACGTTTCGGGCCTAGACCCTTCATCAGAGAGGGGGATGGGGGGAGGGAACTGGAATAAATAGGGAGAGAGGGGGAGGCGGACTGAAGATGGAGAGTAAAGAAGATAGGTGGAGAGGGTGTAGGTGGGGAGGTAGGGAGGGGATAGGTCAGTCCAGGGAAGACGGACAGGTCAAGGAGGTGGGATGAGGTTAGTAGGTAGCTGGGGGTGCGGCTTGGGGTGGGAGGAAGGGATGGGTGAGAGGAAGAACCGGTTAGGGAGGCAGAGACAGGTTGGACTGGTTTTGGGATGCAGTGGGTGGGGGGGAAGAGCTGGGCTGGTTGTGTGGTGCAGTGGGGGGAGGGGATGAACTGGGCTGGTTTAGGGATGCAGTGGGGGAAGGGGAGATTTTGAAACTGGTGAAGTCCACATTGATACCATATGGCTGCAGGGTTCCCAGGCGGAATATGAGTTGCTGTTCCTGCAACCTTCGGGTGGCATCATTGTGGCAGTGCAGGAGGCCCATGATGGACATGTCATCAAGAGAATGGGAGGGGGAGTGGAAATGGTTTGCGACTGGGAGGTGCAGTTGTTTGTTGCGAACTGAGCGGAGGTGTTCTGCAAAGCGGTCCCCAAGCCTCCGCTTGGTTTCCCCAATGTAGAGGAAGCCGCACCGGGTACAGTGGATGCAGTATACCACATTGGCAGATGTGCAGGTGAACCTCTGCTTAATGTGGAATGTCATCTTGGGGCCTGGGATGGGGGTGAGGGAGGAGGTGTGGGGACAAGTGTAGCATTTCCTGCGGTTGCAGGGGAAGGTGCCGGGTGTGGTGGGGTTGGAGGGCAGTGTGGAGCGAACAAGGGAGTCACGGAGAGAGTGGTCTCTCCGGAAAGCAGACAGGGGAGGGGATGGAAAAATGTCTTGGGTGGTGGGGTCGGATTGTAAATGGCGGAAATGTCGGAGGATAATGCGTTGTATCCGGATGTTGGTAGGGTGGTGTGTGAGAACGAGGGGGATCCTCTTGGGGCGGTTGTGGCGGGGGCGGGGTGTGAGGGATGTGTCGCGGGAGATGCGGGAGACGCGGTCAAGGGCGTTCTCAATCACCGTGGGGGGAAAGTTGCGGTCCTTAAAGAACTTGGACATCTGGGATGTGCGGGAGTGGAATGTCTTATCGTGGGAGCAGATGCGTCGGAGGCGGAGGAATTGGGAATAGGGGATGGAATTTTTGCAGGAGGGTGGGTGGGAGGAGGTGTATTCTAGGTAGCTGTGGGAGTCGGTGGGCTTGAAATGGACATCAGTTACAAGCTGGTTGCCTGAGATGGAGACTGAGAGGTCCAGGAAGGTGAGGGATGTGCTGGAGATGGCCCAGGTGAACTGAAGGTTGGGGTGGAAGGTGTTGGTGAAGTGGATGAACTGTTCGAGCTCCTCTGGGGAGCAAGAGGCGGCGCCGATGCAGTCATCAATGTACCGGAGGAAGAGGTGGGGTTTGGGGCCTGTGTAGGTGCGGAAGATGGACTGTTCCACGTAACCTACAAAGAGGCAGGCATAGCTGGGGCCCATGCGGGTGCCCATGGCCACCCCCTTAGTCTGTAGGAAGTGGGAGGAGTCAAAAGAGAAGTTGTTGAGTGTGAGGACGAGTTCCGCTAGGCGGATGAGAGTGTCGGTGGAGGGGGCCTGGTCGGGCCTGCGGGACAGGAAGAAGCGGAGGGCCTTGAGGCCATCTCCATGCGGAATGCAGGTGTACAGGGACTGGACGTCCATGGTGAATATGAGGTGTTGGGGGCCAGGGAATTGGAAGTCCTGGAGGAGGTGGAGGGCGTGGGTGGTGTCACGGACATAGGTGGGGAGTTCCTGGACCAAAGGGGAGAAAATGGAGTCCAGATAGGTGGAGATGAGTTCGGTGGGGCAGGAGCAGGCTGAGACGATGGGTCGACCGGGGCAGGCAGGTTTGTGGATTTTGGGAAGGAGATAGAAACGGGCCGTGCGGGGTTGGGGAACAATGAGGTTGGAGGCTGTGGGTGGGAGGTCCCCTGAGGTGATGAGGTCATGAATGGTGTTGGAGATGATGGTTTGGTGCTCGGGTGTGGGGTCATGATCGAGGAGGCGGTAGGAGGTGGTGTCGGAGAGTTGGCGTCTGGCCTCGGCGATGTAGAGGTCAGGTGCAGAACCTGCTTTATCCCGGAGTATTGATCTTTGAGATGATTACAAAGTGTGCCAAATACTATATTTTTTCTTATGAAATGTTGCAAGTTTGAAAAATTAACCATATCCTTTCCATTCTACATCTTCATACAAGTAAAATAATCTGTTTTCTGATTTGTATCAGGCAAGGTTTGTAATGGTTGAGTTTGGAAGAGAAAGTGGTGACATGACTGAAACATGTAAGATCCTGAGGGGTCTTGACAGGTTATGTGTGATGAGGATTTTGATACAATGTGAGGATCTAGAATGAGGGATCAGTGTTCTGGGGATCTGGGTGGGGGATTTCAACGTCCACCACTAAGAGTGGCTCGGCATCAGTACTACTGATCAAGCTGGTCGGATCCTAAAGGACATAGCTGCTTGACTGGGTCTGTGGCTGGTGGTGAGGGAACCAACAAGAGGGAAAAATATACTTGATCTCATCCTTACTAATCTGCCAGCTGCAGTTGCGTCTATCCATGACAGTATCAGTAATAGTGACCATCGCACAGTCCATGTGGAGACTAAGTCCTGCCTTCACATTGAGAACAACCTCCATTATCACCATACTAAATGGGACAGACTACACACAGATCTAGCAACTCAAGATTGGGCATACATGAAGCATTGTCGGCCATCAACAGCAGCAGTATTATACTCCGGCACAATCTGTAACCTCATGGCCTGGCATATCCCCAACTCAGCCATTACTATTTAGCCAGGGTATCAACCCTGGTTCAATGGAGAGTGCAGGAGGGCATGCCAGGAGCAGCACCAAACATATCTGATGATGAGGTGTCAACCCGGTGAAGCCACCAAACAGGACTACTTGCACGCCAGACAACAAAAGCAACAAGTAATTGACAGAGCTCAGCAATCCCACAACCAATGGATCAAATCTAAGCTCTGCAGTCCTGCCACATTCAGTCATGAATAGTGGTGGACAATTAAACAACTCACTGGAGGAGCAGGCTGCACAAATATCCCTATTCTCAATGATGGAAGAGCCCAGCACATCAGTGCAAAAGATAAGGCTGAAGCATTTACAGCAATCGTCAGCCAGAAGTACCAAGTGGATGATCCATCTCAGCCACCTCCAGTGGTCCCCAGCATTACAGGTACCAATTCGATTTCGCCAATTCGATTCACTCCACATAATATCAAGAAACGGTTGGTGACACTAAATACTGCAAAGGCTACTGGCCCTGACAACATCCAGCAATAGTACTGAAGACTTGTGCTCCAGAATTTCCCCCTACCCTAGCTAAGCTGTTCCAGTACAGTTGCAACACTGGTATCTACCCGATAATGTAGAAAATTGCCCAAGTATGTCCTGTACACAATAAGCAGGAGAAAACCAACCCAGTCAGTTACCGCCCCATCAGCCCGCTCTCGATCATCAGTAAAGTGATGGAAGGTGTCATCAACAGTGATATCAAGCAGCACCTGCTCAGAAATAACCTGCTCAGTGATGCACTGTTTGGGTTCTGCCAGGGCCACTCAGCACCTGATCTCATTACAGCCTCGGTTCAAACATGGACAAAAGAGCCAAATTCCAGAGGTGAGGTAAGAGTGACAGCCCTTGATGTCAAGACTGCATTTGACCGAGTGTGGCATCAAGGAGCCCTAGCAAAACTGGAATCAATGGGTATGAGGGGGCAAATTCCCCTGGTTGGAGTCATACCTGACATATAGGAAGATGGTTGTGGTTGTTGGAGGCCAATCATCTCAGCTGCAGGACATCTCTGCAGGAGTTCCTCAGAGCAATGTCCCCAGAAGTGGGGATGTTCACAAATGATTGTGCAATGTTCAGCACCATTTGTGACTCCTCAGATACTGAAGCAGTCCATATTCACATGCAACAAGATCCGGACAATATCCAGGCTTGGGCTGACAAGTGGCAAGTGACTTTCGCACCACACAAATGCCAGGCTATGACCATCACCAATAAGAGACAATCTAACCACCATTCCGTGATATTCAATGGAGCCTACCAGGGAGGAGACAATTCTGGATCTGGCATTGTGCAATGAACCGGATTTGATCAGGGACCTCAAAGTAAAGGAGCCATTAAGAGGTAGTGGCCACAATATGATAAGTTTTAATCTGCAGTTTGAGAGGGAGAGGGGAGATTCAGAAGTGTCAGTGTTGCAGTTGAACAACGGGAACTATGGAGCTATGAGGGAGGAGATGGCCAGAGTTCAATGGTACAATACCCTAGCAGGGATGGCAGTGGAACAACAATGGCCGGCATTTCTGGATATAATGCAGCAGGCACAGGATCAGTTCATTCCAAAGAGGAAAGAAGCTCTTAAGGGGCGGCAGGGGCGGCCTTGGCTGACAAGGGAAATTAAGGACTGTATAAAGATAAAAGAGAAGTATAACATAACAAAGATGAGCGGAAGCCGGAGGACTGGGAAGCTTTTAAAGAGCAATGGAAGATAGCTAAAAAGGCAATACACAGAGAAAAAATGAGGTATGAAGGAAAACTGGCCAAAAGTATAAAGGAGGATAGTAAAAGCTTTTCGAGGTATGTGAAAACTAAAGAAATGGTTAAGACTAAAATTGGGCCCTTGAAGTCAGAAACAAGTGAATTTATTATGGGAAACAAGGAAATGGCAGAAGAGTTGAACAGGTTCTTTAGATCTGTCTTCACTAGGGAAGACACAAGCAATCTCCCAGATGTAATAGTGGCTGAAGGACCTAGGGTAATAGATGAACTGAAGGGAATTTATATTGGGCAGGAAATGGTGTTGGATAGACTGTTAGGTCTGAAGGCTGATAAGTCCCCGGGACCTGATGGTCTGCATCCCAGGGTACTTAAGGAGGTGGCTCTAGAAATCGTGGACGCACTGGTAATCATTTTCCAATGTTCTATAGATTCAGGATCGGTTCCTGCGGATTGGAGTGTGGCTAATGTTGTCCCACTTTTCAAGAAAGGCGGGAGAGAGAAAACAGGAAATTATAGACCGGTTAGCCTGATGTCAGTGGTGGGAAAGGTGCTAGAGTCAATTATAAAAGATGAAATTACGACTCATTTGGATAGCAGTAACAGGATAGGTCAGAATCAGCATGGATTTACGAAGGGGAAATCGTGCTTGACTAATCTTCTGGAATTTTTTGAGGATGTATCTATGAAGATGGACAAGGGAGAACCAGTGGATGTAGTGTACCTGGACTTTCAGAAAGCCTTTGATAAAATCCCACATAGGAGATTGGTGAGCAAAATTAGGGCACATGGCATTGGGGGCAAAATACTGAGTTGGATTGAAAATTGGCTGCCTGACAGGAATCAAAGAGTAGGGATAAACGGATCCCTTTCGGAATGGCAGGCGGTAAACAGTGGGGTACCACAAGGTTCGGTGCTGGGACCGCAGCTGTTTACGATATACATTAATATAGACGAAGACATTAAAAGTAATATTAGCAAATTTGCTGATGACACAAAGCTGGGTGGCAGTGTGAAATGTGAGAAGGATGTTATTAGAATACAGGGTGACTTGGACAGGCTAGGTGAGTGGACGGATGCATGGCAGATGCAGTTTAATATGGATAAATGTGTGGATATCCACTTTGGTGGCAAGAACAGGAAGGCAGATTACTATCTAAATGGAGTCAAGTTAGGTAAAGGGGAAGTACAATGAGATCTAGGTGTTCTTGTACATCGGTCAATGAAAGCGAGCATGCAGGTACAGCAGGCAGTGAAGAAGGCTAATGGCGTGCTGGCCTTCATCACAAGAGGAATTGAGTATAGGAGCAAAGAGGTCCTTCTGCAGCTGTACAGCGCCCTGGTGAGACCGTATCTGGAGTATTGTGCGCAGTTTTGGTCTCCACATTTGAGGAAGAACATTCTTGCTATTGAGGGAGTGCAGTGTAGGTTCACGAGGTCAATTCCCGGAATGGCGGGACTATCATATGTTGAAAGATTGAAGTGACTGGGCTTGTATACACTTGAGTTTAGAAGGATGAGAGGGGATCTGATTGAGACATATAAGATTATTAAGGGATTGGACACTCTGGAGGCAGGTAGCATGTTTCTGCTGATGGTGAGTCTAGAACCAGAGGACACAGTTTAAAAATAAGGGGTAGGCCATTTAGAACAGAGTTGAGAAAAAACTTCTTCACCCAGAGAGTGGTGGATATATGGAATGCTCTGCTCCAGAAGGCAATGGAGGCCAACTCTCTGGATACTTTCAAGAGAGAGATGGATAGAGCTCTTAAAGATAGTGGAATCAAGGGTTATGGGGATAAGGCAGGAACAGGATACTGATTGTGGATGATCAGCCATGATCATAACGAATGGTGGTGCTGGCTCGAAGGGCCGAATGGCCTACTCCAGCTCCTATTGTCTATTGTCTATTGTCTAACTGGACTCACCACGTTAACACAGTGGCTATAAGAGCAGGCCAGAACCTAGGAATACTGTGGCAAGTAACTCACCTCTTGACTCCTCAAAGCCTGTCCAACATCTACAAAACACAGGTCAGGAGCGTGATGGAATACTCCCCACTTGCTTGGACGAGTACAGGCCCAACAAAACACAAGAAGCTTGACACCATCCAGGACAATGCAGCACTCTTGATTGGCACTACATCCACAAGTATCCACTCCCTCTACCACCAATGCTCAGTAGCAGCAGTGTGTACTGTCTACTATCTACTGCAGAAATTCACCAAAGATCCTCAGACAGCACCTTCCAAACCCATGACCACTTCCATTTGGAAGGACCAGAGCATCCGAAATATGGGAACACCACCACCTCCAAGTTCCCCTCCAGGTCATTCATCATCCTGATGTGGAAATATATTGCTATTTCTTCACTGTTACTGGGTCAAAATCCTGGAATTCCCTCGCTAATAGCATTGTGGGTCAACCCACAGCAAGAGTACTGCAGCGGTTCAAGAAGGCAGCTCACCACCACCTTCTCAAGGGCAATTCGGGATGGGCAAGAAATGCTGGTCAGCCAGCAATGCCTACATTCCACAAATGAATAGAGAAAAGAAAAGCAGTGGTCACCCATTTAAAACGAAGATGGGGCAAAAAATGTTTCTCTCTGTATGTCCTTAGTCTTTTGCAACTCTCTACCTGAAAAGGTGGTAAAAGCCTTGAATATTTTTAAGGCAGAGATGAACAGGTTATTTTAAGTGAGAAATTGAAAGTATATGTGGAATAGACAAAACAGTGGATTTGAGGTTACAATCAGATCAGCCATGATCTTATTGAATGGCAGTACAGGCTCTGAATGGCCTACTCCTGATTCAAATGTTCATATCAGACCCTGCCCTTGAGGCTCAAAAATACCCCAGACATGTTGGTCCAAGTATTCGAGGCCAAAAGGGACAAGGATAGAGCAGGTTGTCTTCAACTCAGCTGCATTTGTTGGAACTACATATAGATGTAGTGGAAGTGAAAAGAAAATATTATTTAGTTCGGATACATCATTGTAAATTTTCTTGCACTTTTGGAAATACATATGGATTTGAACTCCTAAGATGTCCACTTCAAAGTCTTTGTCAATGTCGGACCTGGTTAAATAGTAGCCATTAGAGAGAAGAGCAGCCTCTTTAGATTTCCCAAAGAAGAAGGAAGTTGTCATCATCAAGAAACGTGCATCTCTCATAAATAACCAACTCCTTGAATGCAGATAGCATCAGATGTCACAGATCATTGACTACAGCCAAGACTTAGCACTTCAACATCTGAAAGCAATTTCAGGGATTGCACTCAGACCTGGCCTGCACAAATATACCTATTTTGAGAGTGGGAATAAAGATTCAGTGATGGTTCCACACATCTCTGAAGGAAAAAATTCATTTTATCTATCAAATATTTAACAGAATGCAATGTGATGCAAGGCAAAGTGAGGTGTAGATTAGGCAGTTCCCATGACCACTTTCTCACATTGTTCATTCATCTGCCAAGAAAAACTGCATAAAGCGTTGCCTCTCTGAAGTTAAACATTATTCTATAGAATGTTCAAGCATTTCAGGGCAATTTGGTCAACACTGTAATGGCTCACTGGCGTAGCATGCTGGATTTCAATCACTTCCTACAGTCATCACAAACTTAAAGTTTTAAAAGAAATTTGCAAAATTTCAAACCACTTGATTTCACAGGTTTATAGAAAACATGGACCAGGTCTCTGTACGTAACAAGAATCACTATTTATTACAAATAATCAGATCAAACTAAATGACAAAAGTCTACAAATTCAACTCTAAACCCATTATAAATTGCTCCACAGACACACACACACGCAAACACGCACGCATGCACACACACACAGAGACCAACATAAACAGTGATTTTTACAAAAGGACATGGTGGAAAGAAAACTGGAACAACAGTTCTGTACTGTTTGTTCACAAGATTTGTTAGTTGGTTCTTGCTGATCTAAAGATTTCTCCTCAACCTTCCTTTTACCAAATGTTTCCACGGGGTTGTAAGAGTGGCTAGTATACTTATGAACGTTCTCTGACTATCCAATTCAATATCACAACTTGCAGCACCCATTGAATGGAAATAGTTTCCTCAGATTTAAGTGACTTGTTGCAGAGAACTGAGAGTTTTCTGATTGCTGCAGATCTACTGGTTTATCTTTGATCTAAGTAGCTTCTGTCTATATAATTTGCAGTTCAAGCTTTTCAGCTACCTGACAGCCAATCACCAGCTGTTGGCTTCAGAGGACCTTTGCCATTGATCATTGATCCCTAATCGACAAAACAAAAATTTCCACTTGAAAACAATCCCTCAGCTCCAGTTCATCTGCACATTGCTGGAACCCACATTTACACAGAGTTCACAATAGGTATCAAGTTCCTTACTTTGAAAACGTGCAAATATCCTTATAAATCCCTGGATTTCAAAATAGTTCTTTCTCATTTCAGTATTAAAATGCATGAAAATAAAAATACTTTCTTAATATGCCTGTGCCCTGAAGAATACGAAATGCGATTTCAAAAATGCTTTTTGTTACAAAACACAAGACTTAAATCCATTCATTCTTCCTCCCCTTTAGGAAACCTTAAACAATCTTAATATTTATTAAACATTTCAATCATTCCATAATATGATGAAGTTTTTAATTAAATGATCATAATGAAAGGCAACATCTAAATAGTTTGAAGTCACACGACACCAGGTTATAGTCCAACAGTTTTATTTAAAATCACAAGCTTTCAAAGCACTGTTCCTTCATCATGTGAAGCTGAAGGATGTTCACAGGCACAGAATATATAGAACATAGAAAAATGCAGCACAGTACAGGCCCTTTGGCCCACGATGTTGTGCCGTGGAATAATCCTAATCCAAAAATAAAATAACCTAACCTACATTCCCTTCAATTCACTGCTGTCCATGTGCATGTCCAGCAGTCGCTTAAATGTCACTAATGACTCCACTTCCATGACTACCATTGGCAAACTATTCCATGTAGCAGAGTGATAATGGCAAGATAATTCCAGGTAACTAAGAGTGTCAACAGATCAGTACAAACAGTGTGAATGGAGTGTCCACAGGCTGAATAAAAAGTCTTTGAGTGTGATCCCGAGTGTTAAATGGTGTAAGTAAAGTATCAACAGCTGAATAACAAATGAAGGGATGACCTAATGACCTGATCAATTAAGGCAGAAAGATAATTATAAATAATCAAAAATAAGATGGTGCTAGAGACAAACCAAATAGCTGGAATGACATGAATAGATATCAGAGTTGCCTGACGAGAGTCTAAACAAAGTAACAATCAAAAACTGTGCAAATTAAGGTAGAGCGATAATCACAAGTAATCAAGGAAATGATGTCAAAACAGAAAATGTCAATGGAAAAGTAAGGGAGATTTCATAAATACAGAACAGTATGGTGGGGTAACATGTAGCATGACATGAACCCAAGATCAAGGTTAAGGCGGTATGCACAAGTACGGAACTTAACAATTAGTTTCTGCTTGGCAATTCTGCATTGTCGTGCACCTTGAAGGTCACCTTGAAGGATGCTTTCCTGAGGATCAGAGGCTGCCCTTCCTATTTGTGTACTCATCCAGATGCTTTTTAAATATTGTTATTATTCCAGCCTCCACCACTTCCTCTGCTCATTCCTTACAAGTATTCATGAGCCAACTTTGATCCCAAAGTTTCTTTTTCTTGAGCTTCTTCTGTTACCACTTTAATTTCCTAGAGGAGTACTGTACTGTCTACCCTTGACCGCTTAGGTGGACCCCAACTAGGAGGAAACACTCCTGCCTGGTGATTGTTGCACAGTGTCAGTTCATTCATTATCATAGCATTTGCATGGCCTTGCCAATATGCCATGCTTCAGGGCATCCTTTCCTGCAGTGTATGAGGTAGACAACATTGGCTGAGGTCCATGATTACATACCGTATACCTGGTGGGTGATGTTCCCACATGTGATGGGAGTATCCATGTTGATGATCTGGCATGTCTTTCAGAGGTTGCCTTCGCAGGGTAATGTGGTGTTTTTGTCACTGTTCTCCTAAAGACTGGGTAGTTTGCTATGAACAATGATCTGTTTGAAGTTAGGTGGCTGTTTGAAGGTAAGTAGTGGAGGCATAGAGATGACCTCAGCAAGATGTTTGTCATCATCAATGACATTCTGAGGGCTGCGAAGAACATGGCATAGTTTTTGTGCCTTCAGTATATCATTGATGTCCACCCCACCCGACACCAGCGTTTCTACATTTAAATAGTTTCACTTTCCAATTTTTAAAAATTTCAATAAAGACTAGTAGATTATGATCAATGGTAGCATTTCCTTATTATCAAGTTGGAGATGGACTTTAAAATATTCTCGAGCCAACTATGATCCCAAAGTTTCTTTTTCTTGAGCTTCTTCTGTTACTACTTTAATTTCCTAGAGGAGTACTGTACTGTCTACCCTAATCCTGACTCATCATCCTACGGCAAGTCAGCATCAACCCAAATCTCTGAAGTAGTTCTCAGACTGAAATTACACTCAAATTTCCAGTAGAATCCACACATTCCTAGAAACTTCATGATTTCTTGTTTAGTTTTTAGAACAGGGAATTCTTTTGGAGCCTTAATTTTTTCTGTCTTTGGCAACAGTTCCTTTGTCCAAGAATATATCTCAGGTGAGTTTACTTTTCACTAAATTTATTACAAAACCGTCCAACAGTAGTTGATCAATGGTAGCATTTCCTTATTATCAAGTTGGAGATGGACTTTAAAATATTCTCGAGCCAACTATGATCCCAAAGTTTCTTTTTCTTGAGCCTCTTCTGTTACTACTTTAATTTCCTAGAGGAGTACTGTACTGTCTACCCTAATCCTGACTCATCATCCTACGGCAAGTCAGCATCAACCCAAATCTCTGAAGTAGTTCTCAGACTGAAATTACACTCAAATTTCCAGTAGAATCCACACATTCCTAGAAACTTCATGATTTCTTGTTTAGTTTTTAGAACAGGGAATTCTTTTGGAGCCTTAATTTTTTCTGTCTTTGGCAACAGTTCCTTTGTCCAAGAATATATCTCAGGTGAGTTTACTTTTCACTAAATTTATTACAAAACCGTCCAACAGTAGTTGATCAATGGTAGCATTTCCTTATTATCAAGTTGGAGATGGACTTTAAAATATTCTCGAGCCAACTATGATCCCAAAGTTTCTTTTTCTTGAGCCTCTTCTGTTACTACTTTAATTTCCTAGAGGAGTACTGTACTGTCTACCCTAATCCTGACTCATCATCCTACGGCAAGTCAGCATCAACCCAAATCTCTGAAGTAGTTCTCAGACTGAAATTACACTCAAATTTCCAGTAGAATCCACACATTCCTAGAAACTTCATGATTTCTTGTTTAGTTTTTAGAACAGGGAATTCTTTTGGAGCCTTAATTTTTTCTGTCTTTGGCAACAGTTCCTTTGTCCAAGAATATATCTCAGGTGAGTTTACTTTTCACTAAATTTATTACAAAACCGTCCAACAGTAGTTGATCAATGGTAGCATTTCCTTATTATCAAGTTGGAGATGGACTTTAAAATATTCTCGAGCCAACTATGATCCCAAAGTTTCTTTTTCTTGAGCCTCTTCTGTTACTACTTTAATTTCCTAGAGGAGTACTGTACTGTCTACCCTAATCCTGACTCATCATCCTACGGCAAGTCAGCATCAACCCAAATCTCTGAAGTAGTTCTCAGACTGAAATTACACTCAAATTTCCAGTAGAATCCACACATTCCTAGAAACTTCATGATTTCTTGTTTAGTTTTTAGAACAGGGAATTCTTTTGGAGCCTTAATTTTTTCTGTCTTTGGCAACAGTTCCTTTGTCCAAGAATATATCTCAGGTGAGTTTACTTTTCACTAAATTTATTACAAAACCGTCCAACAGTAGTTGCTTAACTAGGCCTTCAATTTGTCTCACATGCTGTTCCCATCTGCCACTAGAGTCATAGAGTTGTGCAGCACGGAAACAGGCCCTTTGGTCTACCTCGTCCATGCTGACCAGATATCTTAAATTAATCTAGTCCCAATTGCCAGGATTTGGACCATATCCTTCTAAACCCTTTCTATTTGTGTACTCATCCAGATGCTTTTTAAATATTGTTATTATTCCAGCCTCCACCACTTCCTCTGCTCATTCCATACAAGTATCATCCTTTGCATGAAAATGTTGCCCTTTATGTCCCTCTTAAATTTTTCCTCTTTCACCTTCAACTTATGTTGTCTAGTTTTGGACTCCCCCACCTTGCGAAAGAAAAGCTTTATCTATTCACCCTATCCATGTCCCTCATGCTTTTACAAACCTCTTTAAGGTCACCCCTCAGCATTCAAAACTCCAAGGAAAAAGGCCCCAGCCTATTCAGCTTCGTACAATAGCCCAACCCACCAACCCCAGCAATATCCTTTTGAATCTTTTCTGCACCCTTTCAGGTTTAACAACATCTTTCCTTAAAGCAAGGAGATCAGAATTGAATGCAGTATTCCAAAAGTGGCCTAACCACAGTACGTCCACGACTTGACCTCCCAACTCCTATACTCAAGGCACTGGCCAATAAAGGCAAGCATGCAAAACGCCTTCTTCACTGTCCTGTCTATCTGTGACTCCACCTCCAAGGAACAATGAACCTGCACCCCAAGGTCTGTTTGTTCAGCGACACTCCCCAGAGCTCTACCATTAATTGTACAAGCCCTGCCTTGATTTGCCTTATGAAAATGCAACACCTCACCTTATCTAGATTAAATTTCATCTGCCACTCCTGTCCCATTGGCCCATCTGATCAAGGTCCCGTTGTACTCTGAGATAACCTTCGTCACTGTCCACTACAACACCAATTTTGATGTCATCTGCAAACTTACTAACCATTCCTTCTATGTTCACATCCAAATCATTTAAATAAATGAGGAAAAGCAGTGGGCCCAGCACCAATCCTTGCGGCACATCACTGGCCACTGGCCTCCAATTCGAAAAACAACCCATGACTTCTATCCTCTATCTCCTACCTTCATGCTAATTTTGTACCCAGATGTCTAGCTCTCCCTGGATTCCATGTGATCTAACCTTGCTAACAAGTCTACCGTACAGTAACTTTTGTCAAATGCCTTGCTAAAGTTCATATAGACAACATCCACTGCTCTGCCATCATCAATCTTCTTTGTCCTTTCTTCAATAAACCGAAACAAGTTAGTGAGACAAAATTTCCCACACACAGAGCTATGTTGACAATCCCTAATCTGTCCTTGTCTTTCCAAATACACGTAGATCCTATGCCTCAGGCTTACTGGTCTATAGTTCCCTGACTTTTCTTTACCACCTTTCTTAAATAATGGCACCATATTACCCATGCTGCAGTCTTCCACACCCCACCCATGGCTATTGGTGACACAAATAACTCAGTAACGGGTCTAGTAGTCACTTCTCTGGATTCCTACAAAGTTCGGGGATACAGCTGATCAGGTATGAGAGATTTATCCATCTTTATGCATTTCAGACTAATTATTTGTTTATTGTCATGTGTATTGTACAAATAGTGAAAAATGTTTAGTGTCGCCACTCTTGAAACACAGAAACTAAAGGAACACGCAATATAAAGCCAGAAAATACAGCAAGAAGTTCATGTTTATGTTTTATTCTTGTTTTGGGCTCTGGAGTCCTTGGAATAAACCCTGGGCCTCGAATACAATCATTGTTTCCACCATCTCTGCCAGTGCTCCTGTAACCACCACATCCTAGTTGAGTCACAACTCTGGGCTCGTCCATGCTGACTCTGGCCTACCCTGCCAAGATTGCCATGCCCAAGACAGAGCCAGCCACGGGCTCGGGGCTAACTTTGTACCCGCACCGAGGTCACCAGCACAAAGTAGTTAGCCAGCCCTGAGTCCCTGCTGCTCATCTGGTGACGCCACTGCTCCTTCAGGCACTTGGTCAGCCCACCAACACCCCCAGCACCATAAGTTCTGCACCAGGCCAGCCAACACGTCAGCCTGAAGTTACTACACTGAGTCCTCTTATGGGCCCACTTCACTGTTGCTGCCACCACCACAATCGTGCCCATCCAAAAAAAGGCAAAAGACAAAAAGGTACAGGAAAAGATTGAGAAAGATAAAACGAAAAGTGGACAGAAGAAAGGAGCAGATGAGCCCCAGGCTCAGGAGCCTGAATGCTGCCTACCCAACTGTTGCCAACTTGGTGAAGACTATTTTAAGTGTGAGAACATTTTAATATGTCCAGCACCTCATCCTGTGTGATATAGACACTTTAAAAGATATCACTGCTTATTTCAACACCTTCTCTAGCTTCCGTATCTTTCTCCACAGTTAATACTGATACAAAATACCCATTTAGTTTTCCTGTGGTTCCATACATAGATGGCCTTGTTTATCTTCAGGAAGCCCTATTCTCTCCCTGGTTACTCTTCTGCCCCTGATATATTTGTAGAATCTCTTTGGATTCTCCTTGGTGGACAACTGCCTGAACTGAAATTGAATCATCCTCTTGACTGACTGTTTTGGAATGCCCTGATTGACTGTGGTACCCTTTTCTCCCAACAAGGACTACTCCTCTTTGACTTTCAGATATGGTCAATCCCTGCAGTGCCCACCAATCATGAAGGGTCTGAAGTTCACCAGCAGACACCACATGGTTACTTTTCCAAGAGCATCCATATATAGACATAAACATGGAAGAGAAGCAGGCAGTTGGGTGCAACAACCCCCTCCATGCCCACTGCCTGGACCTGTGAATGTTCATCTTTGCTAGACCCAGGGGAGGACACCCATGAAAAGGTCCTATGATTTGCCAGCCCACCTCCACACTGAATGTCCAAAGATCAGACCATGGGGCTGAAGTGCAGTTAAAAATTTTAACAACTGCTCCATTTTAAACAAAAGAACGGCTGAACCACTACCTCAGATTCCAAGATGGATGCCAGGATTTTCAGACAGCGGAAGAAGGTAGGAAATTAAAAATTGCACTGTCACAGCGTGTTTCAGAAATCTCAATGCTGAACACTAACTGACACCCACCAACAATTCCTTACAGCATCGCCAGCCTGCTCTTCCACTACCCTGCACATCCCTGAGTCTGGTCACCACAGCAGTTAAAGCCCTGTCTTCTTCCAAACATCTAAACCCATTGTGTTGTAGGTGTTTCCTGAGCAGTGGCTCCCTAAGAACAGTCACTATTCTTGATGGGCAAGAGCTGCAGCGTGACACAGCCAATTCCCAAACCTGGACCTTGGTAAAAAGCAAGTATCTCCCCTAACATTGTGATCAGAGATAATGGGAACTGCAGATGCTGGAGAATCCAAGATAACAAAGTGTGAAGCTGGATGAACACAGCAGGCCAAGCAGCATCTCAGGAGCACAAAAGCTGACGATCTCCAACTGCCATCGAGTCATTAACCGCCTCAACCTCTCCACCCCTCTCACCCACTCCAACCGGTGTCCAGCGGAGATTCACATGGATGATCCCTGGAATGGTAGGTTTAACGTACGATGAACGGCTGAGGATCCTGGGATTGTATTCATTAGAGTTTAGAAGGTTGAGGGGAGATCTAATAGAAACTTACAAGATAATGCATGGCTTAGAAAGGGTGGACACTGGGAAGTTGTTTCCGTTAGACAGGGAGACTAGGACCCATGGGCACAGCCTTAGAATTAGAGGAGGTAAATTTAAAACAGAAATTAGGAGACATTTCTTCAGCCAGAGAGTGGTGGGCCTGTGGAATTCATTGCCACGGAGTGCAGTGGAGGTACGGGATTTAATGCCGGGACACTAAATATCTTCAAGGCGGAGATTGATAAATTCTTCATCTCACAAGGAATCAAGGGCTATGGGGAGAGTTGCAGGGAAGTGGAATTGAAATGCCCATCAGCCATGATTAAATGGTGGAGTAGACTCGATGGGCCGAACGGCCTTACTTCCACTCCTATGTCTTATGGTCTTCTGGTCTAAGTCCATCTGCTACTAATTGACCAGGAGTCCACAACATTTTGTCAGTTGATCCTTACTGACAATGCTGTAGAATATGTTTCTTAGCCTCTCATATCCTCCACACGTCCAGGAAGACAAGAAAAATATTATCAGTCTAAACTGAAAGGACTCCCTCCGTGGCTAGCCAGCCCAGAGCTAAACCTGACAATTTCCTCTGAGGAGGCACAACATGTTGTCAATGAACCGGCTGATGTTATTGCTGCACAAGTCACATCCCAAACTCAAACTCAGCTTGATGGATTATATTTTGTTTTATTTTGATTTTTAAAAAGTGACCTCTCACCAAAATATAAACACACAATAATGCAGCTTTTAAACAGAAGATTATTATCAAATGAAATGAAGATGAAATAGAATAAACCAAACTATCTATTTAAACTACAAATGGGAAGATTTTTACCTTCATATTGAAGGAATAATTCCCTATTAATTCCAAAACACTAATTTGTAAATTGAGAAGAAAAATAACAGCCTTTATATCATATCCAAAACACACTCTTGGTACAATACTCAAAAACACCACATATTTGTAGTTACTTCATAGTCCCTATCTCTAATCCCTCCTTAGGTTTATGTCACTTGTGACTTTAACTCATTGACTGCAATTGCAGATAGCTTCTTACTGGAGCTATTGGACAATGAGTATGAACATATTTGGCTTTTTATTCCAAAACTTCAGGTCTGAGATTAATGCTAACACTTTACTCAAAGGTAATCTAGTTTCACTATGTTCTTCCCTTCTCAGAAGCTCTGGTCTGCACAACTATTTTCATCCAAAGATTTCAATGAGACTTCTGAAAACTCAAAGTAAAACTAAATGAAAACTATGAGTGTTTCCCTTCATCTTAAAAAAAACTCACCCGACTTTCCAAACTGGAGCTTGTTTTCCTTGTTTAGTCATAAAACAGTAAAGGAACAGAGATATAGTTCCATACCAGGAAGCTGTGTGATTTAGATGGGAATTTGCAGTTAATATCTGATTTTTCCAATGTTCTGCTATCCTTATGCTTCCAGGCAGATTAGGAAAAAATTCGTAAACAGCCTTGGTGAGTTGTTGCACTGAATTGTGTATATAGTAGGCACTACTGCCGCTGTGTTGGTGGTTGATTATATGAGATGGGATGTCAAACCCGTGGCCTGCTTTGTCCTGGATTGTATTGAATTTCTTGAGTATTGTTGGAGCTGTGCTCTTCCAGGCAATTGGAAAGTATTCTATCCTGCTCCTGAATTTATTCTTCTAAACGGTCAACAGGCTTTGATGAATCAAGAGGTGATTTACTCACTGTACTTTCAGCCTCTGACGTGCTTTTGTCTTTATATGGCTGTCCAGCAGTTTCAATGGTAACCCTGAGGATGTTGATAGCAGGGGAAGTCAGAGATGTTAATGCCATTGCTTCTCAATGATTGGAGACAGTCATTTATGAGCACCTGTTTCGCGCACGTTACTTGCCACTCATCTGCCCAAGTTTGAATATTGACAAGAACTTGCTGTATAAAGGAGTTGGGATGTGATATTACGGCTGTATAGGACACTGGTGAGGCCACTTTTGGAGTCCTGCGTGCAGTCTGGTGGCTCTGCTTTAGGAAGGATATTATTAAATTGGAAAGGTGCAGGAAAGATTAATAAAGTCGCTACTGTGACTGAAGGGTTTGAGTTATAAGGAGAAGGTAGATGAGCTAGGATTTCTTTTTCCCGGAGCACAGGAGGTTGAGGGGTGACCTTACAGATGTTTATAAAATCTTGAGAGGCACAGCTAAGGTGAATAGCTTTTACTCACAGTAAAGGTGTCCAAAACTAGAATTAGAATTAACTTTATTGGAAATAGCTGTATTGTCAAATGCACTCAAATGAAAAGTTTTCAATGTCACCATTAAACTGGTTGATTTTCCACATAAAACCTGTGTGACATTTTAAATTGGATGGAACACAATGTAACTTGATCATCAACTTTCAGAACCATGACCTTCAACAACGGACTGTTAAGACTTTTATGTGATGTGAAGGTCAATTGAAGTCTGAAAACATATCCTAAAAGGCCCAGTAACTTTGGCTCATACTAAATGTTGTCACCTGCTTAAACAAATTTTATTAAGAAACAAGTGATTTAGAATTTCTGTATTCTTAAATTATAAGTTTTTACAAGGAGTGATTTTCTTCTTATTGCTATGGCATAATTCGTGTGAGTTTTAGATGTTGATAGTTCATCTCGCACTGCTTCAATTTTGCAACACGGCATTATTTCAATCCAGCATGGAGTAGCATTCTAAAGCCAGTTTAAGATTAGATGCGTGTTCAGGTCAAAAATTGGATTCTACGTCACAACCAGCACATATTTGCTCAGATAACTTCACCCTTGAAGTCATTCACATTGCAATCTATTAGTCTTTTCTATGGTCTGGTTAACTAGGAAGTAAAGTTTTGAAGTGATAAATGGGCAGATTTTCATGAGGCAATTTGGGTCAGAATGGAGGCCAGATGGCATCACTATTCTGCAGCAAGGTATACTGCTTTGCTTCTGATTTTTTTCCCAATTTGCGTAACAGTGGAGATATGTTGCCTTCAAATTTGTCTGCTTTCCTAAACAACTTAAAATAGTTAAATTGCTTTTATAAAATATTTCTGTAAATGTTTTGAATCTTCCTTGACTGGAATTCCACAGCTCTTTCATCGAACTATCAAAAGGCTAGAAAGGACCATAACAAGGGCTAATCAAGGACCTCAGATAAGTTCTAGAAGATAAATGTTCACACTTCTCATAGGCTAAAGGACTCACATCTTTGAAGTTAAAGTGACACTAACCCTTCACACAGAGTGGAAAAATCAGAATTAAGAACTTTTCCCATCTTCTTGTCAACACATGGACATCAAAGCAGTGGAATTGACTTGAATGCCGGGAAGAGTGTAGCTGCACCCTCAGAAATTAAGGTCATTGGAGATGAGGAATGGCAAAGAAGAGCAAAGAACAAATTTCAGGAAGCCAGAGTAGAGGGAGGGAGGTGGAGAAGGGCATGAAGTAGAGGAAGCACTACCATGGATTAAGCATTTACAGGCAGAGATGAAGATACCTGAAGATAACTGTGGAGCAGTGCCAAATGAAAGTATGATTCTGCAGGCACATGGTCACAGACCTGTGTTCCCTTATCACCGTGAGGCTCTGAGACCTTTCACAGATGACTGCAGAGCAATCCATTGCCCAGCTGAAAGATTATCTCTTCATCGAGGCTGTACAACACATCAGATCCTCAACTGAAATGCTATGTTGGACTCAGAGGAGTTGACCCAGGACATGTCAGTCATTGTAATAGTCTGCTGCTCCCTTTATCACATGACTCCCCAGAGAAGTGTAGACCTTGAGGACGGTGAGGTCCTGAAAGGAGACAGCTACTGGGTGAGGATCAGGAAGCTAGTCACTGGGAAGGTGAAAATTCAGCCTAAAGACTCAGCAAGTGGATATAGCTATTGTACCTTACGTGGATGCGCAAAAAAAAATTAGATGGAGTATAAAGTGGAAAAATATGAGGTTATCTACTTTGGCAATATATATAGAAAAACCATATATAATTAAATTGGTGAGAGTTTGACAGAGTGCTGAAGTACGAAATGCTCTCTGTATCCTTGTACATGAATCATGACATGAGCATGCATGTAATTAGGAAGGCAAATGGAATATATTTCTGAAGAAGGGCCTCAACCCAAAACATCAAACTTTCCTGCTCCTCTGATGCTGCTTGGCCTGCTGTGTTCATCCAGCTTCACACCATGTTATCTCAGACTCTCCAGCATTGGCAGCTCCTACTACCTCTCGGCAAATGGAATGTTGGTTTTTATTAAAATTGTGAAGTATAAATGTAGGAAATTCTTGTGCTAGTTGTTCAGGATATTGCTGAGGCCATGTTTGGTATTCTGCATACAATGATCCAAATATTACAGTGGCCAGATATTCACTGGAATAGAACAAACTGCAGTTATATGACAAGATCATGTGGGAATCCCAAACAACTAACTCCAAGGGAACTGACTGAGGAATTGAAACTTCTGATAAGCAATTCTCCTGCCTGGAAACCTCCAAAAAAAGCCATTATCAAGTGCCAAGCTCCTGTTTTTCCCTTATAAGCATTGCATATTATTTTTAGCCAAGTAATTATCCAATGCCCCTTTAAATGTCTAAATTGAACATGCCACTGCTAGACTCTGAGGCAATGCATACATCTTAACTACTCACTGAATGAAAATATTTTTCCTCATCTGCTTCTTTTGCAAATTGGTTTAAATCTATTAGCCTCTTCTTTTTGTTCCTTTTTCAGCTGGAACCATTTCTCTCTACTCTATCCAGCCCACTCATGATGTTGAAAACCTATAACAGACAGTCTAAGGTTGTAGCCTTCTTCTCTCCAAGAAGAACAGTCCCAACTTGTTCAATTTATTCACACAACTGGAACCACTCTTACAACTGCTTCTGTACTCTCTTCAATACATTTACATTCATTATCTTTAATCAGCTTTGTAATTTGAACTATTTACTCACTGAGCTTAAAGGTCAAGATAAATATCAAATCTTCAGTCTGGGATTTGCTGATCACAAGTCAGAAATTCTGGTAAATATTAAAGGGATGTGTGTTCAGTACATTTATAACACAGTAATGTTAATCAAATCAACATTAAGTGAAGAATTACTGAATTTTGTTATCAACAATTGCAGCACAAATTGAAGTTCTGTGCACGAAGCTAACAAAGTGACTACTTAGCTTGTTTTTATGTGAGCTGTTGACTAGCTGTCCTATTTACTTACATTATCAGATTTATCAACAGCAATTTTTCCCTATTTCTTAGATGAAAATTGGTACATAATTTGCAAAATGAGGTTTAATTCTGGAATTCATCTCACATCCCTTTACACTTAAAGCCAGAAATTCTACCACCTAATTAAACTCCAAACTAGCAACAAATATGCAATTGACCCCTGAGGCAATGAATAATGTTACCAGCTGATTCCATATAGTTTCAGATTTTGCATTATCTCTTTTTGCAATTCTTTGTTCTTTCTAGAACCCTGTAGCAGGTATTAAAATCAGACCGTTGACTCAGATGTTGCATTTCATGGTTATTAAAGACTTCAAAGAATATGCTGTATGACAAAGAACAGTGCTGTCCAAGTGACGACTGATCATAGTAACAGATAAATGTGTCACACAATAATTAGATGTACTGTGATTACAGCAACAGCTAAGTTGTGATCAATATTATCATCAGTATTGGTCAATACTTTGCTGCAGTATATATCTCATATTTCTAAAACTGTCAGTCAAAAAGTATCATATTTTATCTATTTCATTGCAGACTTTGAGAGTCTAGATAAGGAAATTTAGAGGGACTAATATTTAAATAGAGTCATTCTTACTGGCCTTGCTAAATAGTGCACTGGTCACCTAATGCACTGTGCTAGGGGAAGTTTGAAATTTGAAATAAACCTGCGGTTCTGCAAATCCTGGACCAGATTTTCAAAAAAAAAATCTGCTTTTCTAAGACAAAATTCCATTCAGATCCTCATCAGGTATGCAGAAACATTTCCATTCTGACAGCCCTTATATCATGCAAAACTGCCAGAGAAAAACAAACCATTCCCCTTTACACAGCAGTCAGCTTCTGTACTTTGAGATTTTAAGGTCCTCACAGCCATTTTGACAGCTACGTAGGGCGTTAAGAGGGTAGGAGCCAAATGAGTAGGGTGGTAGGGTGCCAACTAGGTGCAGTGCCAGGTTACCAAATAGGATGGTTGAGCGGGTGTTGTGTTTAGAGTGTTCAGTCTGGCAGCAGAGGATGGTAAATGGTCCAGCAAGGAAGTAAACAGTGGGGTGGACTTGGGGGGTCTATTGATGAGAGAAAATTGGGGCCAATTCCCCAGGATTTAAGAGGGTATGTTGTTGGAGATGTATGTTGTATAAATGGGAGCTATTGAATATTTACTATATGTTATGTATTTCAAAGTCTGAGTAACTATTTTACTTAATTCAATGGGAACCATCAAAATCTGCATTCCCTTGAAGAACAAATGCCCTCCCTAGCTTCCACAATGGAAAACTAATTATGAGTTGAAACCAGAGGTCTCCAGTACTATGTGCATGTTTCTCTTGGACTGGTTTTCACCCATTCCCTTCCTTCTTCCAGTCCCTTGAGCAGCTGTGTGACCACCTCTCTATGCATGTAACTCTCAACCTGATGGATGCACCACCGTATCTCTAGTTGTTGCCAAAGCTCCAAAACCCAGAGCTCAAGTTTTTGTAATTGCAAACACTTCCTGCACATGTAGTCATCTAGGATGCAGGTAGGATCCCTAACTTCCCACATATGACAGATCACATATTCCACTCAGCTGACTTTACTTGCTATGTCTCAAGCTTAAACTTATTTAGTTTTACTTGCTAACTGTTTTAGTTCACAAACAAAAACAGAAATTGGTGGAAAGACTCAGCAGGTCTCAAAGCAGCTGTGGAGAGAAATCAGAGTTAATGTTTGGGGCTGAATAACCCTTCTTCAGAACTGAAATGTTTCTAGTTATTTAGTCTTAAAAGTTCTCCCAATACTTAACTTTATTCCCCTTCTCTTATTCTACTTCGGCTTACTTATCCTATGATTACTTACTATTATCATCATTTATCCAATTTTAGTATGCTGGTTTGATTTTTACCTATCCCAGTACTTCCTATTAATCCCTTAATAAAATGCTTTAGGGGCGGTGGTTCCTTAGCAGCCAACCAATTCACCACTTTTCTGTGATGACACTCTGTTTTTTCCTTCTTGAGCACCTGAATGTGTGAGGATCAGGTAACAGCCTCCCAGTTTCCAGTAAGGGTAGTTTCTGTTTTTGATCTCCCTCCTTTCTTAAATAATAGGGTTACAATTGCTATCTTCCAATATGCCAGGACTAGTCTAAAATCAATAGTATTTTGAAGGGCACTTACAATGCCTACATTCACCTCATTCACCATCATGCAATATAGATTCTCGGGTCCAGGAGACATCTGTTTGAAGTCCCAACAATTCATTCATAACTTCTTTTAACTCATACTTTGCAGTTCTTCACTTGTGCTAGTTTCTAGATTCTCCATTACGGGAGTAAATTGGTCTTGTGACAATTGCACAGGATGTTGGTAAGGCTACTCCCTGAGCAGTGCAGTGTGCAGTTTTGGTCTCCACACTTAAGAAAAGACATATTGCATTGGAAATGGTATAGCGTAAATTCATCAAAGATCCAAACCCATGACCACTACCATCTAGAAGGACAAACGCAGCAAATACACGGGAACACTTGAACCTGCAAGTTCACCTCCCAGCCAGTCACTATCTTGACTTGGAAATATATTGCTATTCCTTCACTGTTGCCAAGTCAGAATCCTGGAATTCCCTTCCTAACAGCTTTGTAGGTCTATCTACAGCACATTGGCTGCAGCAGTTCAAGAAGATGGCTCACCATCGCTTTCTCAAGGGAAACTAGGGTTGGACAATAAATGCTGGCCAGTCACCAAAGCTCACATCCCCATGAGTAAATGATTTTTTAATTAAGCACAAATTCACTAAATTGGACCCTGGGAGAATAACGTTTCCAATAATAAGAGGCAAACTGGGTCTATTATCTGTAGAGTTTAGATTGCAGAATTCCGAAGTGTCTTTGTTGATGCAAAAGATTGTTTCCCCATGAAATCAGAATGTGAGATTGTTGTCTCAAAATAAAGGATTAACCATAGGACTAAGATGAGGAGAAATTACTATAAGGGCTGTAAAACTTTGAAATACTTTGCCCCAAAGAGTTGTGGATACTCTATCCTTGAATACATTTAACACTTAGGTGGACAGACTTCTAGTCTTACAGATAATCAAGGGATTTGGAGAGTGGGCAGGAAAGTGGAGTTGAAGCCCAGGATCAGTCATGGTCATGTTGAATGATAGGATATGCTCAACAAACCAAAAGATCTACTCTACTCTGACTTGTGTTCTTGCAATTGTTAGTGTCACAGTGTCACTTCCATGACAGGAGTCTCTGTAATGAGGACAACTGAAAACCAAGTTA